>NC_060141.1:540657248-540980311 GCF_021461385.2 Schistocerca piceifrons
CGTGCTTGTCAGAAATATTCAGCTGCTACAATTGAAGCTGTGTTCTTAGGACCCTGCCTAAATGCACACTCAGGGGGAAAAATTTTTGATGACCAATGTTGTGTGCGAAAAGCATAGCTTTTCTTGTAGCTATGGTCTATATATATTAATTTAAACCATGAACTTCTCCTATTTGTGTGTTTGTGCTACTTGAGAGTGATGTTGCTACTGACTTACTGCATCATGTGTCTTATGCTCTTAATATCTGCTGTCATTGGCTGGCAAGATAACGCGACTTGAACTATGACTTGCTGACAAAAGTGCATCACAATCTTGATTTCATTGCTTCAGAAGGGCCATGCTGTATTTCGTGGAAGTCCTGTCGCTGTATTTGGTAGGGTTCCTGTATATACTTCCGCAATTCAAAAACGTGCAATGTAGATGTTGCCATGCATCAAAGATCTTTCCAAAACACATTGTTTTTTTGTTGAGTTTCATTTCTATAGCACCGGGAAGTTCCATGCGGTTATATAAAACCTTCACCATTTGAGGGATTGACAAGTTTTACAGCTTTGAGGGAAAGTATATTGTCACTTAGCACAGAAAAAATGTATGGTGTATTTTCACCTGGGAAAAAAGTGTATTTTTAACCAGACATTCTGGGGGAAATCTTTTTTTCTCCATACACACCCAGTGTAAACAAGTGGCCACAAAGCACATTTCAGCTGTGTATCTATATGGAGTGTGTTGCACATCCCTGTATACACGTTAAAGTATGTTGCATGAAGCTGGGAATTGAACATAACTTAAAAAGGCCTGGAACAGCAGGCACAAAAATTTCTGTGGTAGTTATAGTGCAAATGGACACAAAAGCAAGGCTGGGGCTAGGAACCTGTTGAGGAACTTTGGTTCAAATTTAGGATAGCTGACCAAGCACTGGATAGATGTGCACCTGGTAGAACAGTTTGTGGTGGTAGAGCTCTCCATGGCATACAGTCTCTGTAAAACAAAAAATTGTAGTGAAACAGTGGCTGATATGTTTTTCAGGTTTGCAGCAAGATCCTAAAAATCAAACTGATATAATGTTTTAGCATTCGTACTGTGCTCCTTTGTGAAACAGTGCTCAGTCAATACAGACTTTTCTTGTTGTTGAGGTTTTCTGTGGTGACAGTGTTCTGTACACCTATCATAGGCCATAAGCTTTCTCACTTGAAAAAGAAATCTGTCCATGCCAGGCTCATTTAGTCCCAAATCATCCTTAACAGAGTCTAATATCTCTCACTGATCTTGGGTAGTTGACAAAACAAAGTCATCTTAAAATTCTCCCACTTTTGGGGGACACACACTCAGTATAAGTAAGGAAGGCAACTATATAATGAAAAGGATAGTTGCTACTCACCATACAGCAAAGATGCTGAATCCCAGGGGAAAAAAGAAAAAAAAAAAGAAAAAAGAAAATCATCATGCAATAACCTTTTGGCGAACAAGGCCTTTGTCAAAGAGACTCTCTCTCTCACGGCAATGCAATTCACGCTACATGAGCACAGTCTCTGGCAGCTGAAGCGAGGCTGCCATGCCTATCTGCGACTCACCACCTCTGCTATATGGTGAGTAGCAACTGTCGTTTCCATAGTATTCTTACATTCCATCCTGGATATTCCATTGTTTAAAGAAAGCAACTGTTCTACATCCATTTTCCTGTACTTTTAGTGATGGTCCAAATGTCATAATGTGCAAATCCACTAATCAGAGTAAGCATTATGTTTGAAGATAGACTTTAGGTGTTCAGTTTTTCTCTATTTCAGCGAGTATGTGTTGCACACTGGCCATGGTACACAGTACAACTGCATACAGTGTCTGGCAGTGAGCCGGAGCAGAGTCAATAGGCAGCATTCACTTGTAAGTTCGACAGTTTGTCCATAAGCAGAGTCCAATGCACAGCAGTTGTTCATTAGCCCAAAGGTTAATCTGTAAGCAGTTTCTCGTAGATTAATATGCAAGCGGAGTCCACATCACAAAGAAGTAAATGAGTGTGCAGGAAACTTGAGAAAGATGGAGCATGGTGAGTACCAAACATGGAGTGCCTGTAGCTGATTCTGGCAAGCCTTGTATACAGCCCTGTACTAGCCAAACTGCTCAGGTCATATGGTGCCACTAGCATGGCATGTGAATATTGGCTGTGTTCTGATAGTACAGCAACTATTGCCAGCTTGGAGTCACCCTTCATATTGTCATCAGCAACTTTTGTAATCAGCTCTGTGTTTATGCCTGCTGACTGTACACCTGCTTTGGTGATGCCCTCTTCGTTGTTGTGATCCATCTCTGGAGCTAGTTCCATATTTATGTTTTCTGTTTCCAGCAGTGATACAAGGAATATCTTCTGGCAAGTTGTCAGCATTGAAGATGGCAGTGAGACACCTGTGAAGTTCGGATTATTCCGAAAAGCACAGGAAGGTGGATGTAAACAGTTAATTTCCTTCCTTGTGCTTGGAGTGTGTCCTCTAAAATTGGGAGAATTTTGAAGAGATCTAACATCAGCACTTCATTCCATCTACTTGTTAAGACCAGAGCACTGGATGGCTGGACGACGTTGGACAAAGGAAGCCTGTCAGATACAAAATTCCATGTTCTGGGAGAAAAGCTTGATGTAGGCCATGATAGATGCACAGAACACTGTTGCCCACAAGATTTCAACAAAACAGGAAACCTATACTACTTGAGCACTGTTCAGTTGAGGGTCACTGTAGGAAATGTGCTGACACATTAGTAGCTGCTGTTGCATCAGTGGTATTGGAGTAGTGTCCTTAAGGAAACAGTAGGGATTACATTAAGAGGTAATCTCATTAACTGAGACCATGAGTTTCCTTTAAGCAAAAGTGGAACCACCCCATTTAACAGGTATTACATCAAAAGCAGATCTGGCAGTTGTCTCAATTGTTATTTTTTTCATTATTTTAATTTTCAGTCAGATTTTTTTAATTTTGACTGGTAAGAACAGAATAACAAAGAATTCTACTTTTGCCTGCTACTGCAAAATAATACTGCAGCAATTAAACATAAATGAGAATAACACCTAAATAAAATTTTAGTTGCAAAGAAAATGTGCCATTTACAATAACAAAACAGTGCACACACAAGCATCTACCAGCAGCAAAATGTTTCAAAGATTGTGCAGTACTTTATGGCAACAAACTGCTTTCACTGTGTTTTTCTCGTGGACCTCGTTTCAATTAGCGTAATGTCACAACAGTTTGTATTCTAACAGGTCACGGTAAAATACTGGTAATCGTGGTTTGAGAAACGTTACTTTCAAATTAACTTTCCTTTTATGCAAGATGAATTATTTACATGTGAGAATGTGCAGTGAATTTCTGAAATCACAGAGTGTTAGACTCTCATTCAAAACTTAATGCTGAGGGCCAGTCACTAGAAGAGTGTTCATTCCAGAAGAGCAATCTTTTATGTCATTGTTTAATATTTTACTGGCACATTTGTGTGTGATGTATCTTAAAAAGTAAAATACGCTAAAAAAGACCACGTTTCAAGATTAGTTTTTCATATTTATTTTAGTTCTTTCATGGATTACAAATTTTGCAATAGTAATGGCAAAAATATAATTATTCTTTAAAAAAAAAAAGTGAGACATGACTTCTTGCGAAATTGCACATTAATTTATTTCTATATGGAAAAGTCGAAGTGCGTTCATCCGAGTAACCCATGAAATGTTCAGTGCACAACAATGAAATTTATAATCGTGCTTGTCAGAAATATTCAGCTGCTACAATTGAAGCTGTGTTCTTAGGACCCTGCCTAAATGCACACTCAGGGGGAAAAATTTTTGACGACCAATGTTGTGTGCGAAAAGCATAGCTTTTCTTGTAGCTATGGTCTATATATATTAATTTAAACCATGAACTTCTCCTATTTGTGTGTTTGTGCTACTTGAGAGTGATGTTGCTACTGACTTACTGCATCATGTGTCTTATGCTCTTAATATCTGCTGTCATTGGCTGGCAAGATAACGCGACTTGAACTATGACTTGCTGACAAAAGTGCATCACAATCTTGATTTCATTGCTTCAGAAGGGCCATGCTGTATTTCGTGGAAGTCCTGTCGCTGTATTTGGTAGGGTTCCTGTATATACTTCCGCAATTCAAAAACGTGCAATGTAGATGTTGCCATGCATCAAAGATCTTTCCAAAACACATTGTTTTTTTGTTGAGTTTCATTTCTATAGCACCGGGAAGTTCCATGCGGTTATATAAAACCTTCACCATTTGAGGGATTGACAAGTTTTACAGCTTTGAGGGAAAGTATATTGTCACTTAGCACAGAAAAAATGTATGGTGTATTTTCACCTGGGAAAAAAGTGTATTTTTAACCAGACATTCTGGGGGAAATCTTTTTTTCTCCATACACACCCAGTATAAACAAGTGGCCACAAAGCACATTTCAGCTGTGTATCTATATGGAGTGTGTTGCACATCCCTGTATACACGTTAAAGTATGTTGCATGAAGCTGGGAATTGAACATAACTTAAAAAGGCCTGGAACAGCAGGCACAAAAATTTCTGTGGTAGTTATAGTGCAAATGGACACAAAAGCAAGGCTAGGGCTAGGAACCTGTTGAGGAACTTTGGTTCAAATTTAGGATAGCTGACCAAGCACTGGATAGATGTGCACCTGGTAGAACAGTTTGTGGTGGTAGAGCTCTCCATGGCATACAGTCTCTGTAAAACAAAAAATTGTAGTGAAACAGTGGCTGATATGTTTTTCAGGTTTGCAGCAAGATCCTAAAAATCAAACTGATATAATGTTTTAGCATTCGTACTGTGCTCCTTTGTGAAACAGTGCTCAGTCAATACAGACTTTTCTTGTTGTTGAGGTTTTCTGTGGTGACAGTGTTCTGTACACCTATCATAGGCCATAAGCTTTCTCACTTGAAAAAGAAATCTGTCCATGCCAGGCTCATTTAGTCCCAAATCATCCTTAACAGAGTCTAATATCTCTCACTGATCTTGGGTAGTTGACAAAACAAAGTCATCTTAAAATTCTCCCACTTTTGGGGGACACACACTCAGTATAAGTAAGGAAGGCAACTATATAATGAAAAGGATAGTTGCTACTCACCATACAGCAAAGATGCTGAATCCCAGGGGAAAAAAGAAAAAAAAAAGAAAAAAGAAAATCATCATGCAATAACCTTTTGGCGAACAAGGCCTTTGTCAAAGAGACTCTCTCTCTCACGGCAATGCAATTCACGCTACATGAGCACAGTCTCTGGCAGCTGAAGCGAGGCTGCCATGCCTATCTGCGACTCACCACCTCTGCTATATGGTGAGTAGCAACTGTCGTTTCCATAGTATTCTTACATTCCATCCTGGATATTCCATTGTTTAAAGAAAGCAACTGTTCTACATCCATTTTCCTGTACTTTTAGTGATGGTCCAAATGTCATAATGTGCAAATCCACTAATCAGAGTAAGCATTATGTTTGAAGATAGACTTTAGGTGTTCAGTTTTTCTCTATTTCAGCGAGTATGTGTTGCACACTGGCCATGGTACACAGTACAACTGCATACAGTGTCTGGCAGTGAGCCGGAGCAGAGTCAATAGGCAGCATTCACTTGTAAGTTCGACAGTTTGTCCATAAGCAGAGTCCAATGCACAGCAGTTGTTCATTAGCCCAAAGGTTAATCTGTAAGCAGTTTCTCGTAGATTAATATGCAAGCGGAGTCCACATCACAAAGAAGTAAATGAGTGTGCAGGAAACTTGAGAAAGATGGAGCATGGTGAGTACCAAACATGGAGTGCCTGTAGCTGATTCTGGCAAGCCTTGTATACAGCCCTGTACTAGCCAAACTGCTCAGGTCATATGGTGCCACTAGCATGGCATGTGAATATTGGCTGTGTTCTGATAGTACAGCAACTATTGCCAGCTTGGAGTCACCCTTCATATTGTCATCAGCAACTTTTGTAATCAGCTCTGTGTTTATGCCTGCTGACTGTACACCTGCTTTGGTGATGCCCTCTTCGTTGTTGTGATCCATCTCTGGAGCTAGTTCCATATTTATGTTTTCTGTTTCCAGCAGTGATACAAGGAATATCTTCTGGCAAGTTGTCAGCATTGAAGATGGCAGTGAGACACCTGTGAAGTTCGGATTATTCCGAAAAGCACAGGAAGGTGGATGTAAACAGTTAATTTCCTTCCTTGTGCTTGGAGTGTGTCCTCTAAAATTGGGAGAATTTTGAAGAGATCTAACATCAGCACTTCATTCCATCTACTTGTTAAGACCAGAGCACTGGATGGCTGGACGACGTTGGACAAAGGAAGCCTGTCAGATACAAAATTCCATGTTCTGGGAGAAAAGCTTGATGTAGGCCATGATAGATGCACAGAACACTGTTGCCCACAAGATTTCAACAAAACAGGAAACCTATACTACTTGAGCACTGTTCAGTTGAGGGTCACTGTAGGAAATGTGCTGACACATTAGTAGCTGCTGTTGCATCAGTGGTATTGGAGTAGTGTCCTTAAGGAAACAGTAGGGATTACATTAAGAGGTAATCTCATTAACTGAGACCATGAGTTTCCTTTAAGCAAAAGTGGAACCACCCCATTTAACAGGTATTACATCAAAAGCAGATCTGGCAGTTGTCTCAATTGTTATATTTCTCCCCTCCCATCATTCATCACAAGTGGCACTGCATGTGCACTCTGCGAGGGAAGAGCACTGACAGCTTCTGGTGCACACACAGTGGGCAATGGATCTGGCTTTTCAGCAGTTCAGCATTGCATCTGAGGTTGACTGCCCAGTTGAATGCCAAAATAGTATGTCAATTTGCTTTTTTAGGGTCTGGCTGCAAACCTGACAAACATACAACAAGCTGCTATACCAGAAAAGCTTCTGTGGTCAAAACAATTCTGCACAGTAAATGGAAAACAATGCACAGAGCTGTAGACAGAAATATGTCAAATGAAATATGTATTCCTGTCAAAAGGTTGACCATTGTACCAGGATCTTAATGGAAGACGTACCAAACCCAAAGAAATTCTGGACTATTTAAAATCTGTCAGTGGTACCAAAATTAGTGTCCAGACACACATGAAGGATACAGGAACTAAAATTGAGGGCAGTAAAGATGAGAGATATTGATATTACTGTCAGTGGCATTGAGATAACAGCAGAAGTTAATAAAGTTGAAAAAGACTCAATTCCTGGTGGAATCCTTATTTCATTTTATACAGAATTTGCAGCTAAGTTAAACCCTCTTGTAACTATAATATGCGATTGATCCATCTAACAAAAACTGCATCCTGTATTTGGAAAAAAGCACAGGTCACACCCGTCTCCAAGAAGGTTAGCAGATGTGATCCATAAGACTAATATTGACATTCATTTATTGTAGAATCTTAGAACACTTTCTGAGCACAATCATAATGAGGTATTTTGATCAGAACAGTCTCCTGTATTCCAATCAAGTGAGATTCTGGTCTTGCAACACACTTTTCTGACATGACATCTTGAAAGCCAAGTTCAGTATCTTCACAGGCATGACAACACTGCTAAACAACAGTGTTCACACAAGGTACGGTACAGGCACACGGTGGGTTGACAACAAGCTAGGGACCAGCACCCCACCAGAGGAATAAAATCTGCACGCGAGTCAATTTATGGGAAGCAGAAAGTCTGAAACTGCTTAGAGCTGTGTTCAGGCATACGAATAGCATGTGGCAGGCATGGATGGCTGATGACTGAATACACAGAAATGGCATGATGCGTAACACGATGTCCACGACATTTGAACTCGTTGTTAGAACTGCCCCACCCAGCTTACTGCCGCTAACTGGTAAACAATTTGAACGGTGGTCTTCCCATACGATGCGTCACGTGTCCCCCATGTCAGCTCATCTGCCTCTTATTGCTATGTCTGCTGGCAGGGATACTAAATCCCTTTCCTTGAGAAGGCCACATAAGGCCTAAAATTACCAGGGTTGGGCCATAAACTCAAGCACTAAACTGGAGAGAGCGTTGGAGACCCCAATAACGTACCGACCTCTGAAGGAAACAATGCCAACAATGATGGCTCCACAAGAGGTGTGAAAAGGTGCAGAGGCTGAGGCTGCAGCTTGTCCACTGGCAGTGGTTGGAGTCAGGCCACATCCCTCGGCTAGAGGGGAGAGGAGGCAAGGGGTGTGGTGGAGGGCAGGTCAGAATCCATGGACTCCGCATTGGTAAACAAGGGATGAAGCGTCACCAGGGTCGAATGTTGCAGGTGAAGCGGAGGATTGCCGAGGGTGAAGGGGGACCACAACGTGGAATCACGACACAGCAAGTGGGAACCTGCCCTCAGAACAATGTTGCGAGAGCACCTGCCAGGTGACTGGGAGAGTGTAGCAGTGATGGCCCAACAGCCTTGATGGGTTACTGCTCCCAACTGATGTCCACCACAAACAACTGCCGATCTTTATGACCGATCATGACTTCAGCAGCCACCCTTGCTGCCTGCTAAAAGACCAGGCCCAAATGGCAGTCTCAGGAGGAAAACGCAGTGGGGTCACAGTGGACCGAGGTATGTGACTCGGGTTGCAACAAATCTAGGAGACCCCATGGGTGATGCCCATGCAACCGTTTCACTGCATTGCGCCTCTTGAATAGTGTCATTGAGTTCATAGCCAGAAAACTTGACAACACACTGTCGTGGGAAGAGGCAGAAATGGACTTCTTCATTTGGGTCTTGAACGTACACATTAAGCACTCCACCTCCAAGTTAGAAGCCTAGTGAAACAGGACAGTCCTCAAATGCTGGATGCAATTTCAAATGCAAAACTCTTCAGACTCCTGTGACACAAACTGCCAGCCATTAGCAGACATGAGGTTCATGGGAGATCCCTCAGTAGCAATACTGACCAATAACACTCAAACAATAGCAGTCTATAGTGTGGAGAACAACTTGGGGCTGTTCTGGGAATTGTACAAGGCATTGACCAACAACAACAACCTCCTGCTGCCCTAAAACCAAACAGCGGAATCGATATAGGTGTGTGGTTCAGGATTGGCCAAGGGGAAATCTGGCTTGGCAGTGCAGCCTAGTTCTGCTCGCAGGCCCTATAAGCCCACACTTGATGTTTGATGTCACAGTTGATCGCTGGCAAGTATATTCGATGTTATGCTAAAGCCTTCATACCGCAGTGCGAAGCATGCAGTAGCTGGAGTATGCAAGGATGCAATGCTGAGGGAATGACCACCCAACAGCTTTGCTCCTCTGTGCCAAGCAGAAGGACCAGCTGGACATCGTGCACTCACTCATGTAGGAGACCTGACCTGGAAACCCAACCGGATAGCCGTAATGGTTTTTCAGAACAGTGGATCATCCGCTGTGGCGAGTCACAACCTCTCTTGCTGTAATGGAAAATCCAACAAGGTTTGCTACCAGCTATCATCCAAGATGAACACTAGAGCCTCCTGCTGATCGAACTCTGGAGCAAGCCCCACCGGAAGCTGCAGAAGCGCATCCGCATTTGTGGTCTGAGAGATGAATCAGTAACATACATCATAAGAATAATTACTGAGAAAAAGTGCCTATCTCTGCAACTGGTGGGCAGTACTGTCTGGCAGCTCAGAACAAGAACTGATAAGGAAATCAGTGGCATGTGGTTGGTGACCAGTTGGAACTTCGCCCCCTACAAGTAAATGTGAAACTTGTTAATTCCAAAAATGATAGCTAATGCCTCCTTTTTCATCTGAGAATAATTAAGCTGGTCTGTGGAAAAGTCTTTGATGTGTGAGTGATGTGCTGCTCAGTGCCATCTCATTTCTGAAGGGACAGAATTGCGCCAATGCCGTACTAGGATGTAACAGGCCAGGGTTAAAGGTTTACCCAGTGTGAAAGAAGCCAAACAGGGAGAAAAGCACAAATACTGCTTGAGGGACTGAAAAGTCTGTTGACACTCCACAGACCAGAGAAACTCAGTGCCCTTTTAGAGAAAGCGATTAAGAGGATGGCAGATGTGAATGGTCTGAGGAATGAACTTAACATAATATGAACTTGTGCATAAAAAAGACCGGAGCACCTTCAGGTTCTGGGACACTGGCATGTTGCTGATGGCTTTGACATCGTCATCCGTGGGGATAAGGCCACCTTTGCTCAGCAGATGTCCCAAAAAATGCATCCTTGTGGAGGAAAAAACTGCACTTTTTCAGCTTGGAACAGAGGCCATTCTCCAGAAAGCACTGGATAACTGACTTTAGGTTTGGTAAATGCTTCTCTTGTGTAGAACCTGTCACCCAGATGTCATCAAAATAGTTTACATGACAGGGAGTGTCCTGAATCAATTGTTTCAAATATCATTGATAAATTCCCGGCACAGAAGAGATCCCAAAATGCAAGCAGTTGAACGGATAGAGCACGAAGGGTGTGTTGAGTACCAAGAAATTTAAAGAAACTGTACCTACAGCATCTGCAAGTATGCAGCACGCAAGTTGATGCGAGAAAAATACCCCCCCCCAGCTGTGCACTGTGCGAGTCAATCTGCGAGAAGCAGAAAGTCCAAAACCGTGCTCAGGGATAAACGCATTAGGCGGCATGTGTGGGTGGCTGATGACAGAATGCACAGAAATGACACGAGACGTAAGGCGGGGCCTGCGGTAGTTGAACTTAGCATTAGAACTGCCCTGCCTGGCATACTACCACTGACAGTTAAACACTTCTATCAGATGATCTGCCCATAGAATGTGTCTTGTGTGCCCCCATGGCAGCTGTCTGCATTATTCCACGGCAATAGCTATCCGACCTCATTTGCCTCCATCACAATGTCCACTGGTGGAAGTAAAGCAAGAATCAAGGCAGTCATATGAATGCGGTATTTCTTGACTTACAAAAAGCAATTGCCATGATGCCACATCAACCAAATGAAAATGTCTGGAGTATTAAACAAAATTTGTCATTGAATTGTGACTTTCTTGGCAGATTGGACTTAACATGTTACCTTGAATGGAGAGTCATTACCGAATGTAGAAGTAATTGAAGGCATGCCCTGTTAAATGTATTAGAACTCTTGCTCTTCATGCTGTATCTTGTTGTACTAGAAGACAATAGTAACCTCGGACTCTTCGCAGCTGATGCATTTATTTGTAAACTATCTGAAAATAAAAAATAAAACTGCATAAAATTCACTCAGTTAGTGGTAAGATTTCAAAGTGCTGGAAAGAGAATCACTTTAAATGTCCTGAAATGTAAAACTGGGTACTTCACAAAACACAGAAACATAGTAGTCCATATCTGAAATATAAATGAATCGCAGTGGGAATGAATCAATTCCTAGAAATACCTGGCTGTAACTATTTGTGGGTATAGTAAATGGAACAATCACATAGGATCAGTTGTGATAGAGCAGGTGGCAGTCTATTTCATTGGTAGGATATTATGAAAATGCAGTCAGTCAACAAAATAATCTGTTATAAAACACTCATCGCCCCATCCTAGAATATTGCTCAAGGGTACGGAATCCATATCGTATAGAACTAACGGGGGATATTGAAATTATGCAAAGGAGGATCACAGGTTTTTATGACCCATGGGAGAGTATCATTGATATGTTGAAAAATCTAAACTGACCAATAGTTGAAGATAAACACTATGAAACTATGTTTTGTGATAGCCTACTCACAAATTTCAAGAACCAGTATTAAGTGAGCAATGTACTGCAGCCTCCTACATATTGTACCCTTATGGAACATGAAGGCAATATTAGAATAATTGCAGCATGCATAGAGACATTTAAAACAGTATTCTTCATTTACACTGACCTTGAATGGAACAGGAAGAAATCCTTGTTTATGGTTGTTGAGAAGTACCCTCTGTCATGCACTTCACACTGGTTAGCAGAGTAAGAATGTAGATAAATATGTGGTGTTGTAGATACAGCCATGGGCCTGTAGAACATATAAACTTGTTGATTTCTTATGTCAGTCTCACAGGGATAGCTGTAAAGGTTTGGGCTCTAATATTTGCATTTTGCTCTTATTCTTACTCTTAAAGTTGCCTTCACTGCCAATTATTAAATAAAAAACTTGGGCTTGAACATTCTGTGGTGCACCTGTTGTTTCTTAAAAAGGATGTGTGTTTGAAAATCTTGTGCAGCATTATACATGGATATAACTGTTTTGATTCGAAGAAATAGATAATAAACTTCATCAGCTTCCATAGTGAGAGTAATCAGATAAGCTCTGTCTTATGCAGTGAGTGTTGTGTTAGAGAGAAAAAGGTTGTTTCCTCCTCCTAGGTGGTACAGTGTATTAGTGATCCAGTTGTGAATAATGGCATAAATTTTACTTTTAGCTATTCTGGATTCATCTCAAATGTTTTTGTGCAACTTTGTATTATGGTAATAATTGTCCTACCAGTGTGAAATATTTCATTATGTTGTCCACTGTCTGTTGATTTATGAAGTGCTGTGAAGTTACGAACTACCTTCTGTAAAACTAAGTAATAACCCCAGAACATGGGGCACAGTAATAGTTTCAATTATCTGACAGCTTCCGGTGGCAAGAAAAATTTATTTTTCAAAATTTTGTATAATTATTGACCAAATTTGAAAATTTAAAATACTGTCATAATCTACTCATCTTATGTTAAAAAGTTCAACACAATAAGAACAAGTGTTGCAGTTAGAAGAGGTGTGTTTGTCTTGAGGCTGCATAAGACAGTGTGCTGGTATGCAACTTGATTTATCCAGTATTTGAGAATGAGAGCTCTGAGAGACCCCAATAAACTTAACACGTAATTTCAATACTCTACAGATCTTTCTCTCACTGACACCCCTCACAAAACAACAAAGGAAAAAAATTATTGTGACCATTTTCGCTATTCATGCAGCCAAACCTCAGCATCAGGCATGACATTTTAATTTGTAACGTATTAGAGAAGGAAAGTTGCTGATTTGTTGCTCACCATGTAGCGGAGAGCTGAGTCATGATAGGCACAATAAAAGATTCACACAATTATAGCTTTCGGCCATTAAGGCCTTTGTGTGTGTGTGTGTGTGTGTGTGTGTGTGTGTGTGTGTGTGTGTGTGCGTGTGTGTGTGTGTTTTTCAAGCTTTCGCAACCCAAGGTTGCTTCATCAGGAAAGAGGGAATGAGAGGGAAAGACGAAAGGATGTGGGTTTTAAGGTAGAGGGTAAGGAGTCATATGTCTGCCTGTGTCTGTATATGTGGAATGTGGATAGGGTGTCCTGCAGAACCTCAACAAATTCTCTGGAGGAAACCCTATCCACATTCCTCCAGAACCTCAACAACTTCTCCCCCATTTGCCTCACCTGGTTCTACTCAACCCAACAAGTCACCTTCCTAGATGTTGACCTCCACCTGAGAGATGGCTACATCAGTACCTCCATCCATTTCAAACCTACTAACCACCAGCAATACCTCCACTTTGACAGCTGCCACCCATTCCATACCAAGAAGACCTTTCCATGCATCCTAGCCACCCGTGGCTGTCGCATCTGCAGTGACGAGCAGTCCCTCCCAAAATATACCGAGGGTCTCACTGAAGCCTTCACTGAGCCTAATTATCCTCTCATCCTTGTACAAAAACAAATCCCCCGTGCCTTATCTTTCCAGTCTCCCACCACCTTCCAAAGTCCCACAGCCCAGCCGCAGAGGAGCATTCCCCTCGTAACCCAGTACCACCCGAGACTGGAGCAACCGAATTACCTTTTCTGCCAGGGTTTCAATTACCTCTCGTCGTGCCCTGAAATGAGGAATGTCCTGCCCGCTATCCTTCCCACCTGTTCATTAGCAGTATTCTGCTATCCACCAAACCTACATAATATACTCGTCCATCCCTACACAACCCCTGCTCTCAACCCCTTACCTCATGGCTCATATCCCTGTAATAGACCTAGATGCAAGACCTGACTCATACATCCTCCTACCATCATCTACTCCAGTCTGGTCACTAACATCACCTATCCCATCAAAGGCAAGGCTACCTGTGAAACCAGTCATGTGATTTACAAGCTAAGCTGCAACCACTGTGCTGCATTCTATGTAGGCATGACACCCAACAAGCTGTCTGTCCACATGAATGGCCACCGACAAACTGTGGCCAAAAAACAAGTGGACCACCCTGTTGCTGAACACGTTGCCAAACATGATAT
This sequence comes from Schistocerca piceifrons, assembly GCF_021461385.2. Classification (NCBI taxonomy): domain Eukaryota; kingdom Metazoa; phylum Arthropoda; class Insecta; order Orthoptera; family Acrididae; genus Schistocerca; species Schistocerca piceifrons. The sequence continues at coordinate 540,671,392 of NC_060141.1, forward strand.
CCCTCACCTTAATGACTGCTTCACAGCCTGTGCCACATGGATCCTTCCCACCAACACCAGCTTTTCGGATTGAGTTGGTGGGAACATTTCCTGCTATACATCCTACTTTCCCGTAACCCTCCTGGTTTCAACCTTCGTTAGTCACTGTCCTCACCCGTCCAACCCCATCCTTGTTCCCATTCCAGCACTATACAGCCGTTATTTCACCGCCACACCCAATTTTTTAAATTTATTTTTATTTTTCTCCTTTCCGCTACTTACTCCCCCCCTCCCCCCTCCTGCCCTCCGTGTAAACTGCAGCACTTCACTGTCCACCAACCCCACCGTGCTACCCCCCCCCCCCCCCTCCCTCCCTCGCACTAGCCTCCGCCTTACCCCTATCCAGTCGCCACTCCCATCATGCGCTGGTGTTGCTGCTCACAGTGTGGTTTCAGTTATCTGAGACTGCAGGTGTGTGTGTGTGTGTGTGTGTGTGTGTGTGTGTGTGTGTGTGTGTGTGTGTGTGTGTGTGTGTGTGCGTTGCCGACAAAGGCCTTAATGGCTGAAAGCTATAATTGTGTGAATCTTTTTGATGTGCCTATCGCAACTCAGCGTCTCCGCTATATGGTGAATAGCAACTTTCCTTCTCTAATATTGTTACATTCTCTTGGATTTTCCATAGTTTAATTTGTAACTTATTTACTAACAGCTCTATTTGCAACATACTTTGCAGACATATCTACATATATCACTAAGTGTACATGTAAAATTGTGTAATTCTAGGACACTTAGTTCAGGAGATAAGAGGTCATAAACATTGAAATGCGTGAAAAACTACTGTTTGCTGTAAATGGAGCACAAATTACCAACACTGTATTCAACCAGCATTTGGTGGCTCGCAACAGACGTTAAGCATAATTTCATACCTTTCTTAAACTTTGTCTCTTTTACATGGAGTCAATTATTTATCCTATTAATGCATTTGTAAAGTAATCAAATGTTTGAAGCTGTTTTGAACGTGGTAGTACCATTCTATAAATAATCATGAGTCTACTTGTACAGGCACATTACCATTTTCTGTTTCTTTTTCCAGGAAGGTCAAGGCCTTGGAAAACAAGAACAAGGCATCTCTATGGCTTTACAAGTTGAGAAAACTAGTAAACGAGGGGGCCGTATAATAAGTGAAAAAGAAATAATGCCACCACCTCCACCATCTGCAGGCTCACCATCTTCTGCTTCTCAGTCAGCACCACAGGGCCAGCCAAAGCCTGAGCCATCTATTACGGAAATCATGAAGAGCCCAGCAAAAGTTGTGCTGCTCAGGGTATGCTATCAGTATGCTATAGTTACCACTTAGTGAGGTATCATGTCTTTCTTGAAGTCGCATGAGCAGTTTTGATCAGGTTACAATAACTCTTGTACTGTAACAGTAGTATTGTTTCTTACATTGTGTGATTTCAATTAGTTTGCATCACTGAGTCTTAAGGCCATTTCTTTAAAAGAAGTGTGATTAATTGTTAAATTGAAGTAAAATAGCCAAGTGATGCAATGTTTTTTTTGTACCTTGCAGCCAATTCACTACTGCTCATGTTTTTCACCACACAGTCACAGAATTATGTTGAACAGTGCATTTATTTAGGGTTGTATGCTGAAACTAACTCTTGTCCAAGTTATTTTGAGGATAATTATTTCATTTAATAGAATTTCTCAAAGTTACTTGATGATAAACGAACTATCTTCGTATTATTCCTCATAGTTATTGTGATACTTCAGAATCTAATTATTTGTCACATTTAATTCATATAGTTTAGTTTGAAAAACGTTGTTGCTGAGTAGATTATATATTGTAGATCATACATTGTGGCACATGAAATGTGCGTAAAGTATCAAAATTGTCGTAAAGTTGAGATCAGAAAAACATCTATATTCAAACTAGACTAAACAGATTTTTATGTGCTGGAGGTTTTCAGCACCCAAAGCTGCAGACAGAGGATACGACATATTCAGTGGCCTAACTAGTGTGACACCCTTATTTTACATTTTCGTATGGCTCAGACTTAAAAAAACGCAAAATTGAGGAAAATGCAGAATCGAGGAAGACGTTGAAATCCCCAAAATATGAGCAAGAATGTATGTAATTGACATACATGATTAAAAATCATAATCCTCTTCAATACATTGTATAAAATCTGTGTAAGAGAAGGAAATTATATGTACAATACAATGCTTATGCAGTAATTCATGATTATAAATTTTATCAGTGACATGGCTCCACAGGTGTTGGCTGGGATAGATACTGGGGGAAACATCACACAACGCCTGAAGGCCAAAGCTTTGAATACGTGGAAGTTGTGGGTGGTATGGGCAGGCACCATTTCTCAAAAAAGCCTTTTTTTTATCTTTAAAATTTTACAACTTTATTAACTTGATTTTAAAATAGTGAGTGAACATTCATTATCTTGAACAACAAGATCCTCAATATAGTGTGTTAATGAAAGTTCCTGAAGTATTTTAACAGATAAAGAAAAGGTCTCAGAATCAGTTTACAACACTTAAAACTCAAAATTCCTTTTCAAGCAAAGGAAAAAATTTACAAGTTGCATAATGCAAGGTTAAGTAAAAGATTGTAACACCACATGGCAATACCAAAATTTTCATAGATATGACCTGTGATCTCTAAAGGTAATGAAATATTGATCACAAAATTTTTAAATAAAACAACCTAAATGCAATAAAATCTGATTACTATCAACGTACACTCAAACCCTGTAGTCTCTACAATGCGCACCGTATCACAAAATATTTTCCTTCCTTTTAAACACTTTACACCATAAACATCCTTGCATGTGATGCGTACTACTGCCGAATTATGACAAATAATTAAGCATAAATGTTATAATTAATCAGGAAACTTTTCCTTTCGAAATCAAAAAACACAAATCAACTCTTAACCTCAATGGTTATATCTGTTAAAAAATATACAATACATATCTTTTGATTTCGCCGTGGTTATACGCTGTTGTGCACCGTGCTGTCCTTCAGAATCGTTTGCGGCATGGGAAAGATTGTCCATGATGGATAAAACATTTACAGGTGCAACCAACTTTCACAACTTGCATACTAGGATTGTACATTGATTGCTCCTCACACGCAGTCCAGCACTCACTCCCAACTTAAGCCCCTTCTTCCTCCTCCTCACCACCTCGTGGTGCGCGGGAAGACAACTTGCCAAAGATATGCGGCAACCAGAGACTCCAATCCGATCTCGATACTGACATCGCGGCAAGTACTGAGAAGGCAGGTAGTTTCAAAAGAAGGGGGAAAAAATTAAATAGCGAGCCATACCAGCTCAACCAGTTTTTAAAACCTCACAGACATGTAACAGCAAGTAAAAACTTGTCAAAAAAATTGAAATTGATGTTTGGCTACAAGGTAATCAAGCTATTTTCCAACCTGCTACAGTCAAAAATTGTATGTCTAAATGCTCGTTTTTGAGAGTTCCTACCTTTGTTCTCATCCAGAAAAAAGGAAAAATTGATGAACATGGTGACTTAAACTGAGAGGCTGTGATGTACAATGAAAGGTGTTGGAATCTAACGTATGTACACGTGTGTGTGTGTGTGTGTGTGTGTGTGTGTGTGTGTGTGTGTGTGTGTGTGTTTTGGGGGGGAGGGGTGGGGGTTGGTGATCCTCTTCTTTCTGTAGCCAGTGGCAGTGCAGCATTTTCTGGTTATGCAAGCACAGTGATCTCTAGTGTATTGCTTGTAAACTTTTCATTGCTCATTGTGCTGAGTGGTTGTGGTGGAGTGTTCTGCAGTATTACCAATGCGTGCCATTTGCACTCCGAACTCATCGCTTGCTGTAGTGTAAACACAACAGGTTTTGTGAAAGCACATATATACACACAAGTTTTCCTTCACATGTGGTACTTATTTATACCAATGGAGATGAAATAAAGTTAAGCCTGCTGTGATTTTGATGTTTCTCTGTCCCAGAAATCTGTTACAGTTATAACACTCTGTCAGCCATTACAACACATTAAACACCATTGAGTACTGCAACAAAGATGAACAATCCATCACACAATTGTTCACTGAACACATCTTGTTAATTGTTTTCCCACTCATAGCATTTGAGTAGCCTACGTTGGCTGCAGTCGGCAGAGGCTTGATAAATTCGAGATTCTGATGGCAACTCCAACCAGAACTACTGTAAGTAAAGTTAATCCTCTGTAGTGAAGGGAGTATGAGGTATAATATAAAGTGAAAATTGCAGCCATGCCATTTGCTGTACACTGATCACATCAGATGACTTTGGAACAAGCTGCCAAGTAAGCTTGCTGTTTATTGCTGTATATGATAGAAGTCACTGCATTAGCATGATGTTGCCATGCTTTACAGCTATTGGCTGCAGGTGGAAAAGTCACTGCATTAGCATGATGTTGCCATGCTTTACAGCTATTGGCTGCAGATGGAAAACAAACATCCAAGATGTCATAAACATGTGAGATGTTCTAAACCGGAAGCTTTCACCATATTTCACAGTTTTTAGTTTATTTCATCATGTTGGCTATAAATTTTTACTATTTTCAAGGTGAACATAAAATGAAGAAACCCTCAAAACTACATGTTTTAAGGTATAATCTGCGACAGTAGTGTGGTGAAAAATGGCTCAATTACCTCGTACATCATTAGCAAATGTGATAGTCTTTCCAATTCTGTACCCTACAGTATTACTAGCGGCGAATCCCACTTTTTTCCTAATAGGTCTACTATATGAAGTAAAATTTTGAAATTTCTTTCTTGTTTATTTATGGATTTGCAATTTGGTTATTTCAGTTGACGTTGTGAGTGTCCTGGGAGGAGAAGAATGACATTCTCACACCAAATTTGGTTTATAGCTTCTGTGGCTGTTTATAATTTATAATCCAGTACTTCAGGAATTTCAGTTGTTTTGTAGGCTAAGATTTGTAAACTTATTACTAGTGGCAGTAGGGATAAACATTGAGGGGAGGGGAAAAGAAACTCATGCAGAGCTAAAAACATATTTCTCATGCAGAACAGATTCTGTACACTATTCTGCTGAAGACTATAAATTACACAAAATCTCAGCACTCAGAGACAGCAATTTCAAAAGCACATTTTTCACCCTTAATGTAAAGGAAAAATAAAATGCAATGCCAAGTTTCCTTGGCAAGAGTGATAAATAATCTAAACTTAATGTGGTGAACATATCATGATCTTCCAGTAGTCACTAAGTGCTATTCCTTCCCATCACCTAGGACGACACTTCCGCGTGTGGAGGCGGAGTGGAAAGGAAGCGTGGTGAGGATGAGAACGGCGCATATGTGGCAGCAGAAAGTGGGCAAACAAAATCCATGTTGCCGAACTGCATTGCTGTGGGCAATAGTGAGGCTCATTTGCCTACATTACATTGTATTATATGTTCAAATCTATGAGGGGAATAATAAATATTAAAAACTATTACGATCAATCATCATGAGGACGTTGTGTTCACTGCTCCACAGATTTACTCTGCATGACGTCGGGAGGCGAGAACAGCTGACACAGCTTTGTGAAGACATGAAGTACTGTTTCTCTCAAAATGCAATTGTCTAACAACAAGGTCATTGAAACTGTTTGCAATGATTATCATTTATTGGTATTAGAACTGCACCATAAGTAAAAATTTAATACACACAAAATTAACTTCAAGTACAAACTGAAATCATTATATTTGCTTGACAACTGCTTATACTCAATAGAATTTTTAAAAATGTGTAAGGTGTGTGTGTGTGTGTGTGTGTGTGTGTGTGTGTGTGTGTGTGTGTGTGTGTGTGTGTGTCTATAGTTAAGTGTAATCACTGTGTGTAAAAATGAATCATTGGTAGAAGAAGCTAATGTAAAAGACTATCGTAAAAAGGTCAGTAAGTTGTCATATTTTTTGCTGTAAATGGGCATTATGAGTGTAAACTAACACGTTCGATATTACAATGAAAGGCCGCATTTATAACCCATTGAACAAGCAAACAATTAACCGTCATCTGCAAATAACTCCAGGGAATGCTGACCGATAACACCGAAAACCACCAATATCTTGACACGTAACAGTTACTGTCATTTTAGGGTCTTATCCAGTTCGTGCCTTGAAAATGACAGAGGTTTACGAGTGGAAATATCAGACTTCTTTTTTTGTATACTGTTAATATACAGGAAGATGTAGGACTTCTTTTTACATTCATCACTTTAGTTTAGCGACGCAATGACAGAATACATTTTCAAGAAAATTCAGGATTTCCGTGAAGTAGGTTTCCTCTGTGAGATAAGTTTTTGCTTGTTTAGTGTACAAACACGGACAAAAAATACTCGTGATGAAAGGAATGGGATATTTTGGCATATGAAATTTTTCTCACTAAGGCAGGTTTTCATTATATTTACTCAGCTTACAACACACAAGAAAACAATATTAACACATGACTATGTGTTTCTTGTGTCACACTTTCGTCTGACTGTCCATGTCCAGATTATCAAACACAAGTACTTCAGCATCCAATGTAGCAATCAGTAATAAAGTTATTTGTACAAAATGTCCTTGTGTAATAGAAATCAGCTGTTGTGACAACAAGTGGACATGATCAGAGGCAGTACTGAAAAAAGAAACAACTCTGGGTAACAAGCAGTGGTGGGAGGGAACAGAGAGACACACATTGGAAACTATAAAGTAAGACGAGGACTATTCATCCAAATGACAGTATTTTATTACTTCTACTTTCCACATTCAAGTACTTCTGATACAAGATTTATAAACAAACACCCAGTTGGTTAGAGCATGACTCTGGAAACCAGTAGCTCCAGTTGCTGTGTGTTAATATTATGTTATTGGGGATTCTGTTGTATGATGACTGAATATACAATCACTGTGTCAGGTCCAGTAGATGAGGAATATTAATAAGGGTAAGCCCTTATTAAACTAAAAGTTGCACATTTCACATCTGAACAAGCATTTCTATCCTTTGAGGAAATCAAGACATTTACACCGTGTAACACTAACAGTAATACTTTACGTTTTATTGGAAAATGGAAACCTATCGAGACTTTTTTACCAGGGAAGTGACTGGTGAAATATCAAAATTACATATTTTGATGAAGCTTGGGAAAAAAAATTATGCTTTTTCAGTTTATAAAGAAATGGCATGATCACCGACAACCCTTCTCTATCTGTGGGTCCTGTAGGAATAGTTATGGGTCAAGCGACTGCAGAGCAGGTTATTAAAATTATGAATGATAATTTTACAGTAAATGATGAAGATTTGATATTTGTGTGCCAAACCTGACGAACGAAGTCATTATGAAGAGGTATGTGGAGTTTCTCATTCTCTTTCCGTGTCTCTGCTTACACGTACTTTTTTTTTTTTTTTTTTTTCCCCAGGCCATATTTGTAACAGGTTTCTTCTTGGAGTACAGGTGTGAATGATGATGATTATGATGCTAATGAATGTTACTCTCATACTTTGGTGCCCTTGGCAAACTATCGTTTTTAATGATGCTTATCCAAATTATAAGTTCCCATCATTAAGAAGAAAATATTACCGTCAAATTTGGAGAAAAGGACTTGAAAAAGATGGCCCAGAAATGAAAAATTGCACTTATCAATTCTGAAACATGGGAAAATTTTCAGAATTCATGAGGCTGATAATGAACTGGTGATGACAAGAATGTTATAACAGTGGGAAATGTCAGTTGTGCTCCCATATTTATGAGAAAAGTTCGTCTTATTGTTAGTGATAAAAGTGTAAAAAGCTTAAAATACAAACATTAAATTAGACAGCAAAAAATCACCAAATTCATTAGCAAAAATGATTTTGCAACTTTGGAAGAAAGGGTGGAAGCAGCAGAGAAGTTCTGTATACAGACAAGACATGTACTTTCAAACTTCAACCTTGATTATATAATTTACACTGACCAGACTGGTGTGAATCAATATTTAACAAGAGTGCAAAGTGTCCCCAAACACTTGTTGAATCATTGATAAGGTCTCTGTAGCACTTTTCCAGAGATTCACACAGAATTTGATACACATGCGCTGTTCTGTTCACGGATCCATTGTAAAATCGCCGCTCACCAAACACAGAGTATTACGGAAATCACTGTTGACATGCAAACTGTGGACACGCAACACATCCTCCCAACTGAATGCTACTCTGCACCGACTCATCAGATAAGCAGCTCTCACCACCAACAGTGCAAAGATCTATTACTCCAACTTTCCAGATGGCAGCACCAATCCCGAAAATTTTGGATTCCACCTCGTATAGTCAGTTAAAGGCTGATGATGGTGGTCTATACCAAAAAACTGTTAACCTGAATAAATTAATCCTGTAGAATGTATGCAATATAGTGCTTTCATTTATTATGACAATGTTGTACCAAGAAGGGACAGAAGAATCAGTTAACAGGAAATGGATGAGGTTCTTGTGAGTGTGCCTATTTGCTTGAAAAGTCATATCCGGATGGTATGATCAAATGTACCACAAACAGTTCTGATTGAATGTGCAAACATTAGAGTGTGGTCAAGATAATAACACTGTAATACAGTAAATTAATGCAACTGAGACGGACAAAATAAAAAAATAAAATTTATCTTATTTCCTAAGGACTCAACAGTTGCGGATGTACCATCCCTGGCAGCATGCCTCGAATCATCAACTGTAATACAAGGTCAGAAAATGCTTGGCAAAATGTGTGTGGGGGTAATTATGTGTTGGACTCGTAGTCAGGTGGAGAAGGGGTGAATTCCTGGCAGAGCAGAATAGAGTGAGACTGCCTAAAAATCAATCTGGACAAGATACATACCTCTAACAAAAGAGACCACTTGCTTAGTTAAGAGAAATGGAAAGCGGTAGCCACCAGAACTGACGATGCTCTGAGCAGCATGCTCTTGCCGTTGAAAGTAATTTGGCAGTGACTACTCGTGCTTGGAGCATAGCTGATAAACAACAGGGCTGCTCCAAAAAATAGTGTTTGTAGGAATAGATCTCACTCATGTGACAGGGGGTTAGATACTGGAAAAACATATAAATGGTTGAGAACATTTTGTTGATTGGATAGGAGGGAAGGGGGCGGTGGTTGCAGGAGGTGGAATACATCTCTGAGAGGAGTACTACAGAGTTATGGGCAGAATGTTGCTCTTGTTCTCTTGGTACATAAATAACCTGACAGGTTGTGTGAGTGGAAATCTGTGACTGTTTGCTGATATAGAATATGGATATACTGTGTGGCTAGGACCTCCTGTTGTGTAGACTGGTCGCCTGGTGCAAGTCTTTCGAATTGACACCACTTCGGTGACTTGCATGTCGATGGGGATAAAATGATGATGATAACAACAATGCAACACCCAGTTCCTGAGCGGAGAAAATCTCCAACCCAGCCGGGAATCAAACCCGGGCCATTAGGTATGACATTCCGTCGCGCTGACCACTCCGCTACCAGGGGCGGACTCTTTGCTGATGAAACTGTTATATCCGGGAAAGTGTTGCTGTTGAGTGACTGTTGAAAGATATGGGATGACTTAGACATAATTTATGTTTTGTGTGATGAAATTCAGTTCGCTCTAAATGCATATAGATTGTTGTTTGTCCTTTACCTCATTTGTGAGCATAACAGGAAAGGAAATGACTGCAGTTGGTCTTTGATTTTATGTTCTCCAATTTTACGTTTTTTGTGATTCTACGCCATAAATTCACAGTGCCTGTGAAAAACCCTTAAGATCAATGCTAAAAATTCCCTGATTTTACATTTCTTCCTAGTAAGGTTTACCTCGATTCTGCATTCTTATTCGATGTCTCAGTTGACTTCATCCAGTTTTCTTCCTATTAGTATTTGATATGACTGAATGAGTTATAACTGGCACAAAAGACAGTCTGTTCATACAGCAGGTGGTGGTGGAGGTGAGGGAATATTTTAAGCTGTTGCGGAAAAGGGAGATGTAAAAGAGAAAATGCTGACGTAATTCACGATTGGCATTGCCAACACAACTTGCAATGTTTAGCTTCACCGCACAATCAAGATACAACTACTGTTAGGTTGTGGCAGCAATGGAAAAACGAGACAGTCAGCATGTGCCATGGCAGAGATGTCACTTGGGGATAGAGCAAGGGTTTTGTGATAGCACGTGTAAAAGACTTGCGTGTTCAAGTCTGACACGATACAGTTGCAACAACTACATACACTACTCACATATATACTTTGCACCACACACTGTAGAATGTAAAGATCGACATCAGTGATAGAAGGCATGAAGGAAAACTGTAGCACCTGAACTTGCTTTTAAATTACATTTTACACAGTGTACGGAAATTTCACCATTTCCTTCAAAGTTACAAAATCATTTTTGTTAACGAATTTGGTGATTTTTCACTGTCTTATTGAATATTTACGTTTAGCTTTTTGCCCAGTCACCACTAGCAATAAGCTAAATTTTTCTCACAAATATGGGAATGCGACTGCCATTGTCCATTGTTATAATATTCTCATTATCACTGTTCATTATCATTGTCATGAATAATTTTCCCATTTTTCTGAGTTGATGACTGCAATTTTTCATTTGTTCAATTCCTTTTCTCCAAATTTGAAGATTTATTTATTTATTTATTTATTTTTTAAAGAGTGGGAATCATGATTTTAATGATGGGAACTTACAATATGGGTGAGCATCAGCAAAATTGATATCAGTCAGGGGCACCAAAATATGAGAGAAATATTTGTTACAATCATAATCCTCATTGTTCATGCCTGTAGTCCAAGAAGGAACCTGTACAAATAATGCTTGGATATGAAAAAAGCATGTGTGAGCAGAGAGAGGGAAAGAGAATGAGAAAATCCGCACACCTCATCATAAAGACTTTGTTTGTCAGGCTTGGCATGTAATATCAAATCTTCATCCTTTACTATGAAATTATCATTCATAATTTTAATAACCTGCTCTGCAGCCCATAGCTGTTGCTACAGGAGCCACAAATAGAGAAGGATTGCTGGTAATCATGCCATTTCTGTATAAATTGGAAAAGCATACTGAGTGATTTTGTTTTCCAAAGCTGCTTCAAAAGTTTCAGTTTTGATGTTTCACCAATCACTTCACTGGTAGAAAATTCTTGATAGGTTTCCATTTTCCAATAAACTAAGGGGTTTTTATGGAAAATCACTGCAGATGCATAGCGAGACACTATTCACGACTGTTAGAGGCTGTTACAAATGTAGGTGAATTGGCAGAATCAGCGAATTGCAATGGGCCAACAGCTCACTCACATGAGATACTCTAGGAGCTTGAAAGGGGTATCAACATGCTTCTCTTCTCACAGTTTGAGCCAAATTGTTGAGCTCCATGTCGTGTCCTCCCCTTTTTCGTGCTGTTTAAAGTCAGTATTGTTGAGTGTTAGTGTTACACGGTGGAAATGTCTTGACCTCTTTGAAGTGTAAAAATGCTTGTTCAGATGTGAAATGAAATGTGCTACTTTTAGTTTGATAGGGGCTTGCCCTTTTTTTAATATTCCTCATCTAATGAACCTGACATTGTGATGTGTAATCAATCATCATATTATTCAGCATACGACACCCAATAACACAATATTACCACACAGCTACTGGTTTCCAGAGACATGCTCTCGCCAACTGGGTGTGTGTTTATAAACCTTGTATCAGAAGTACTTGTATGTGGTAAGTAGAAGTCATAAAATATCATCAGTGGGATGAATAGTCTTCATCTTACTTTACAGTTTTCAATGTGTGACTCTTGGTCCCCTCCTGCCAAACCACTGCTTATCAACCAGAGGTGTTTCTTTTCTTCAGTACTGCCTCTATGTCCACTTGTTGTCACAACTGCTGATATTATTGCTCAAGGACAACTCGTGCAAATAACTTTATTTATGGTTACTATGTTGCATGCTCAAGTACTTCTGTTTGGTAATCTGAACACAGACAGTCAGATGAAACTGACAATGAAACACACAATTAATATTTTCTTGGATGTTGTAAGCTGCCTTAGTGAGAAAAAATTCATATACCAAAATATTCTGTTTCTTTCATTACAAGTCCTAAATATGCAATAACATATCTCACAGAAGAAGCTTATTCCATGGAAATCCTGAATTTTCTTGAAGATGTATTCTGTCATTTGGTCACAAGCTAAACTGAAGTGATGAATGTAAAAAGATATTCTACATCTTCCTGTTTATTAACAGCTTATAAAAAAAAGAATTGTCAGTTGATCTTTGAAGACTACATGCATTAATAATGATTAAACTTGTTTTTACTTATTATTTCTTTCCGTTGATATTAACAGTAACAGTTACCGGATGTTGTTTCATGAATAGAACTTTCACACTGCAGACAAAATGATGAAACAACTATCACTCAGAGGCAGTGGAACTTTGATTTTACATTCTCCAATTCTACATTTCTTACGATGCTATGTCATGCATTTGTAGCCCTTGTGAAAAACCCATAAGATCACTGCTAAAAATTCCCAAATTTTAGTTTCTTCCTAGTAAGATTACCTTGAACCTACATTCTTACACGATGTCTTGCTTGACTTTTTCCCATTTTCTTCCTATTGATATTTGATGTGACTGAACGAGTTACAAGTAGTACAAAAGACAGATGGTTTGCACCGTGGGTAGTGGTGGAATTAAGGAAATATTTTTGGCTGTAGCAGAGAGGGAGGGACGTGAGAGAGAAATTTCTGATGTAATCCACAGTCGCTGCTGCCAACACAACTTGCACGTTTAGCTTCACTGCACAGTTATGGTACAACTACTGCTAGGTTGCGGCAGCAATAGAAAAACGGACAACATGTGGCCAAGGGTCCCATCCGCCAACTTTTCTTATGCCACTTAAAACTCACTCCCGTTTTTTTGCTTGTATTTCCAATATATTGTATTGAGCAACAGTATTAATTGTAAACCTTTTAAATTTAAACACTGAGTCTTGAAGAATATGCTCAGTCAGAATCCAGAAAAGTTGACCATTTCCGGCTAGTGAACTCTTATTGGCTGGCGACTTGTTACATCACTCAGTAGCCAGTGCAGCCACCACACCATACTAACACAGGTAAAATGAGCTCATCTGCTGGAAGTTTGGAGAGTGGGAGTGGCCCTTCAGCAACATGAGGGCAAGTAGGGGCAAAAGCACAGTGCTGAAAATATACTTTTCCTGCAGATCATGTGCTAGGGTGGAGATGCCACATAGAAATAGAACAGGGTTTTGCAGTAGCGTATTTTAAAGACTTTTGTGGTCAAATCTGACATGATACAACTGCAACATCTACATATACTTCTCAAGCATATACTATGCACCACACACTGTATATATCATAAAGATTGGCTGCAGCAATAGAAGGTAAGAAGCAAAACTGTAGCACCTGAGCTTTCTTTTAACTTTATGTTTTGAACAGTGTACAGAAATTTGCTGAGCTGACTTCTAATAAGCTTGTAACTTTAATTGGGGATGAAAACTCATTTTTTCATGTCTATGTTTCTCCCATCAAAAGAAGGAAAGCACACACCCTTCGAGTTAGATGCTGATGCCTTTCACCGTACTTCAGTTTGCAGTTTAACTCAACATGTTCATCAATATTTGCTTTTTTTGTGGTGAGCACACTGGAAACACTTCTCAAAATCATATATTTTTACGTGTAATTTGTATTCATAGCACGTCAGGAAAAGCTCGATTACCTCAGTTTTTTGACAAATTTTTACTTGCTGTTACACATCCATTATTTTTTTAAGAAATAATGAAATTCATTACCACAAATTATTGTACAAACATTGTATTCAACATTTAATTTCTTCCACATATACAGGTTTTATGCAGTGTATTGGAGTGCACTACAATTTTTAATCATGTAAGCCAATTACATATGTTTCTGTTCATATTTTGGGGATTTTAACATTTTCCTTGATTCTGCATTTTCCTCAATTTTGCATCTTTTAAATCTGGACCACACAAAAATGTAGAGGTTTTACTGTAGTAGTATTTATTATAAGGTATGCTCCTTTATGTGCTGTATGGTGGCTTGTGGCTTATGTATGTATGTGTATGTATGTATGTAGTTGAAGTCCTGGTGGACAATCTGGTTCAGGGTGTAGTGTGCAGTATGTTGCTTTGTGGCTTGTCAGTAGATCTGATTGACGTTTTTGGAGCACAGGAGTATTTTATTGCATTGGACGTCTTTGTGGGTGAGATGACCATATTTGGGGAAAAGGCACGAGAAGGGATAGTGTCTGTCTGTAGCAGCCTTCAGAATATTTTGGGAGAGTGGTTACTCAATGCTGTGATTGTAATGTATGCAAACACAAGAGACTGTTTGACTCAGAGTGTTTTAGGTAGATAGGTTTGCAGCTACAAAAATAGAGATATTGTTATTTATTGATAGGCTTGTTGTGTCAAGAGGCATTTTTAGAAGCATCATTGAGGTGGCATTCAATGTCAAGGAAGATGACTTGCTAAGCTAAAGAGAAGCAAGTGAAATAAACTGGAGAGAAGCTGTCAGGATAGAGGCTGTGATCCATTTCATGAAGATATCATCAAGTAATCCAAACTAGACCACAGATTGAGGATTTTGAGTGGCTCAAAAAGATTCTTTGAAGTATTTTCTAATTAATTTGTAATCTCAGCTACTACTCATAGCAGTATGAGAAGCAAGTTGGTGACGCAATTTAACTTTCAACCAAGCAGACATTCTATTACTAACTGATATAACTAATCAATAATACCATTGTTTGATATAACTTAATATATGCATAACCATGTTTCTATATTTTCCACTTTTTCTGATGAAACAGAAGATAGAAAGAAACTTAATTATTATATTTAGTTTGTATTTCTGAAATTCTTCCTCGCCCCTCCTCCTTGGGAAGCGGGGAGCGGGGGAGAAAAAATGTATTTTTTTAATGTCCATAAATATTTCATGTTTCTCTTTTCTCTACAGAATATGGTTGGTCCAGGAGAAGTAGATGAAGACCTGGAGCCTGAGGTTAAAGATGAATGTAACACAAAGTATGGTGATGTTGTTAAAGTTCTTATTTATGAACAACCAAGTGCTGCACATGATGAAGCTGTTAGAATATTTGTTGAATTTAAACGGATTGAATCAGCTATTAAAGGTAAGTCTAGCACCATTACACTTGTACATAACAGTGCATTTGTTGACAGTTAAAAAACTATTGTAAACTGCCATTGGTACTCTTACCTCGGACTTTCTTTAATATATGAAATGTTGCGCACTTATTATCTCGTAATATGTTTCACGTACATTGTAAACAAATTGGCTAGCAGGTGCATGAAGATAAGTATAAAATTTTCTTGCTTCTCTTCTGTGTGTGTCACAGTAGGTGGTGGCACACACAAACATAAGAAGTTATTTTCCCACAGGGATCAACAGCTGATGATATTGCGGGTACTATAGCTTACTTACTCACTATTACTAATAATTACAAAACTACTGACATGCTTGCAAGGCCGCCAGTAACAGCTAGTTGAGGAATAAGTTGTATATTCAGTCAGTAGGTTGGTATACTCCATCAAAAAGTCCTCAGATATCTCCCTCCCTCTCTCCCTACCCCCCTCCCCCTCCCTCCCTCTCTGTCTGCCTCTCTCTCTCTCTCTCTCTCTCTCTCTCTATCTCTCTCTCTCTCTCTCTCTCTCTCTCTATCTTCCTATGCGAGTTTTCTCTCAAAGCAGCGTCATGAGCAGGTTTCCCCAGTAGCATGTTTCGTACAATGTACCACTATTATTTTGTGCACTTTACTACTTCTACACTGGCCATCAGGGCTTTGCTTCCTCCACATCAGAATTGTCGACAATGATGGGAACTTCGAGGGTAATCCCAAAAGCAAGGTCTCCAATTTTTTTTACAAGTACAGAACTCTGTTTGTGTGGCAGTTGGTCACACTGTTATGAAGAGTGCTTCACGGGCTGTGTGTAAACATGCGCACGCCGCGTGGGCTTGGCAGCTGTTTAGAATGGAGCTCCCGTTGGATGTTACCGCCAAGTGCAAATTGCACACAGTTATTCGATTTTTGAATGCAAAGGGCACTGCGCCAATTGAAATCCATCGCCAATTGACGGAAGTTGCATGGTGAGTCATGCATGGAAGTCAAAAATGTTCGTAAGTGGTGTAGAGAGTTTGTAGCTGGTCGGACCGAAATTCACAATGAACAAAGGAGCAGGAGACCGTCAATTTCTGAGGAGACAGTGTTGAAGGTTGAGCAAAGCATGCGTGAAGATCAGCGGATCACCATGGATGATCTCTGCACGTTTGTTCCTGAGGTTTCCCGAAGCACCACTCACAGAATTTTAACGGAAACATTGAACTACTGGAAGGTGTGCGCAAGATGGATGCCACGCATGCTGACTGAGGACCACATGCGACAATGAATTGGTGCTTCCCACGCATTTCTTCACCACCTTGCAGCCGAACAGGACAACTTTTTGGACTCAATAGTCACGGGTTACGAAACCTGGGCATATCACTTTACACCTGAGACCAAGCAACAATCACGCCAGTTTCTAACTTTCTGAACAGCATGGCGGCGAGCTGGTATGACGTGGGCATACAAAAACTGCCACAGCGTCTACAAAAATGCATTGGCAGAAATGGTGATTATGTCGAAAAATTGCTAAATGTTCAAGCTGTAAACTGATGTAAACCATTGTAGAAATAAACAGGTCTATGTACTTATAAAAAAAATAGGAGACCTTACTTTTGGGATTACCATAGTATAAAGCTGAATCCCCTTCTGGTGCGTAGGAAATCTCACACACACAAAGTTTCTTCCTTTTCAGTTCCTCATCTTGTAATATCAATTTTACCACAGATAATGCATTTCTTGGCATTTCAGTGCTGGGAGTTCTTTCCCTGTTCCCTGCGATTCTTATCCAAGGAGTTGACCTTAAGGGACTATTCAAGTGGCAAGCAGTTTAAATGGCTTCCCAAGGCATTTGGAAATGCCTTGCAGCAATGTGGTAATATGGACTGTATTGCCTGAGACAGAATTAATGTTTTGTGTGTGTGTGTGTGTGTGTGTGTGTGTGTGTGTGTGTGTGAGTGTGGTGCGCGCGGGTGCGCGCGTCAACTGTTCTCTCCCATTGGAAGTATAAGTTGATAGCATCCTCTTACACCTCTGTGTAAGTCCACCAAACCTGAAGGCAGCCTTCAGAATGTAAATGCTGACTTACTTACCTTAATATTGTGGGCTCAAAATTTAGGTTTCTGACTTAGTGCATCTAAAATGAAAGCAGTTTTAAGTACTTTCAAAACAATTACTACTATTCAGTTTCAAGAACCAGTTGCACCCCAAATCCTCTGGTATAGAACTGACGGATAATAGTGGACTATCAGTGTTTGCGTGACTGAACACACAACGGCAGTCTGTAAGACAGTACCAGCATCTCTTCCTGCACTACAAAAGTATAAAATAGTATCTTCTTTTGAGCCTAAAGAGGAACTCGTGGAATCACTAGTAATCCTAATTCTTGATTATGATGATTCTATTCTTCAAGGTCTTCAGTATAAGAGCTCATGCCAGATGGAACTGCCAATGAACACCTGAGTACAATACATTTGTGACATTCACATTATTGTTCCCACCCACCGTATTATCACTCCTGCCTATGAACAAATATCTTGGCTACACACAGGTAAACGCAGAGACTTATGCACCCTCTGTTTGCTCTACCACCTACTTATTATTTAATTTGACTCTATAACACTTTCTGTCTGGACAACATAGCAGAAATACTTTTCTCATCAAAGCAAAATTCTCTTTATACCATTTCATAACACAGCTAGCTTCTCAAAATCTTTTTCTTATCTGACTCTGGAGCTACCTTCCTCAAAATCTCAGGGGAAATTGCACTCCTTTTCTGCTTCAGAAGACAGATAGTGGTGTGCCATCTATCGCAGTAGCTCTCTCTTCCACATACTTCTTCCAGCCAAGCTCCAGTCTATCCTCCGCTGCCCCCAACTGTCCTCCCTCCCACTTGTTTTCAGAGCTCTCTATGAAACAGTCTGTGTTCTCTTTCGTAACAATTACTAAGTGATTATCACAGCCATATCAATCATCTACTTGTCATTATCCTTCATTTTTTAATTGATATTAAACATGACTTCCAAAGTGTTAAAATAATATTATTATTGTTCTGAATTTCTGTTGTTGTTTTTAATCAGTACTATTATTTTTATTGGTAACTCTCCGATGTTTACATAACTGAGCCATAAGTATAGGTAGATACTGAGAGCTTGAAAACTAATGGTTAGTAATAATTTTTCATATATATAAGCCAAGCTAAATAAAGCAGTAAATAAGTATAAATAAATAAATAAATTGACTATGCCCTGATTTGATAATAGGAAATCTACTCCAAGAATGGCATCATATTCATTACCACGTGAGGAAATATTTCCTTTCATTCCAGGGAAATATACCCGATAACATAAAGAAATAATAGAACTTACATTTGTTGCACCACGCCTCCCCCCCTGCCTCCCCCCCCCCACCCCCCCCCCCCCCCCACCCCCAATATCTCACAGTGTGAATCCCAGACCTACACACACACACACACACACACACACACACACACACACACACACCATGAAACCCAGACCTTAGCAACCTTATGACCGATACAAAGGTCTGGTGGCCTCTCATAAGTCCATCAAGAGCATGCTGCTCTGGTTCTTGGATAATGACTTCATCCCATTTCCATTATGCACTTTTTCATAGATCTCGCCATTTATTCTCGTTGTCGAATCCACAGACCTTCACCATTGTTCTGTGTGATACTGTTCATTGTAATATCAACTTGAATTAGTAGCACTCCAGTAACATCTCGCATAGTCTGTCACAGGTGCATTTCTAATAGCACTTGATAAGTTGACATGCCTTACCCAACAATTTAAGATGTGTTACCCTTAATGGCTGTTCCTGTCTACATTTTATCAAAGTTGTTGCTACTTCAAATCCTGTTAAAATAGAACTTTCCGTAAAATGGGATTACCAGGTTAATGGCTATACACTCAGGCTTGAGGCTTGTGGAATAAGTCTCACTAGAACTTACATCTGCTTTCCCTCTTTCAGCTTTACTAGCTCATTTTGTAATGTTAAATTAGTACTTTGCAACTGTGCTACTTCATTGAGCAAATGTGGGACCATGTCATGGGTGCCAGCCCTCTCAGCTGCTGTGTGTTAGGATTCACACTGTTAAATATTTACACTGTAATGAAGAACAAAGGGACATATAATATTTGAGCACATGCTCTACATCAGCTTGTGGCAATACTGCTGCTGCTGATGTCCACAGGGATCCAGAATCAATTCCTGATGGAATGTGTAACACCTGATTTTAAACACCCTATATGACTTCATATGTAGTTGGGATAGATAGCTGATCTCACCAGGCAGACTACATGTATTCCAACATGGGTAGGCCTGGAGTGCATGGTAGCTAAATTTTGGAGCAACAAAAGAGTAGTTATTTGGGACATAGCAGCATTGGACAGAGCCAGCAGGCAAACTTCAGACGGATTCAGTCAATATGTTTATTGACAGATATACAAGCATTAGGAGGCAGAGTGCGTGAAGAAAACTGTTCCTAAAGATTTACTATTACCGTGAATTTGAAATAAAAAAATGTTTAAAGAAAAACTGCATGAATTAAATTAATATTGTATTAACCCCAAGAATCTGTTTTACTTCTGGAAACTTCAGAAGCAAACCTCTATATGAGAAGTTTCCCAATCCTGTTAAAATTCTGACAGTAAAATCCTGTGATAGTGAAAACAGTAAAACACTCTGAAGCTAATTTGATAGATACGGACACAGTATACTGTAATTCTGCTTACCAGCAACAGTTAAACCCAGATAAATTTGCTTTTAAACATGTACACTAACTTGAATCAATGGTGAGTAAGCTACTTCTTTGTAACTGGTGGGTGTAAAATAACTTAAATGGCGGATGCCTCAACTTACACATTTGGCCACATTTCACAGTACAACACACAAATTCCTCTGCCTAAATGACTGTATGTACACATTGCAGCACACCCCTTCAAAAGACACACACAACGCATGCAAGGACTAGTATAAATACACAAAAAATCAAAAACAAATCAAATTATGGCAGTAACTACTGTTAGTGGTGGGGTCAACCATCACTTAAGGTGAACAGTCTTTACAGTACACTATTATACTTTTATTTATGGAAAGAAACATTAAGATATAATCTGTTACAAAGCAGAAAATAACTGAATTGGTTGCAATTGTGAGTTTCTGGAAGAGAGGAATGGTTTTGAGTCTTAACTGTTCTGGGTTGGCGTGATGTGGTGACGGTGGTAGAAGCAGTTTGAAGTTGCTGATATGAATCCTGAAAGTTCATCCAGTCATGTCCTTGGCATTAATATATCCTCTTTCCTTACATCCTGTTTTGGCTGGCGGTGGTAATAAGTTGCATAGCATCCCTCTGTCATAGGCCATTTATGTAGCACTTGAAGTTTTTATTAGTTCAGATGCAACTTTCACACACGATAGTTTTGTACAGTCCATACATCGTGTTTAAATTAACATTCCATTTGCTATAATTTGCCAATTGCTAAGTTAGACAGTCTATCTGTTGTTAATATTCGTGGTTCATGGTAACACTGTTCCTGCAAAAACAGTCACTTAGGTGGCAACACAGTTCACAGGTTCCCCACTGGCAGTTACTGTTTTAGCATATGTCATATTTTGTTGCCAAGAAAACTGAGCAATATTAAATTCACAGTATATGTAATGCAGCTCAATTCTAAACAGACGACAATACTGTCTGTTCACGAGTGCATTGTCACTGCCACAAGCATCGTTTTGCAAAAACCAACAGTGTTTGCATAATACAATGTCCATTTAGAAAGTCCATCATAAAGTCAAATTTCAAACCATGTCTAACACCTGAAAGTCCAGTATTAATATTGTATTAAATGCACACCATTACTATGCACAATACTTGCTTCCGTGCCACCATGCTCATGCACGTTCCGCGACTGTTTACCACACACTATTCGGCCCAACAACTATCGATACCTCTCTCGCTCCCCAGTTCTTACAACACTTCCGCTTATTCCGTTTCACACAGTACATTTAATAAAACTACTCGAAAGATCATCAGAAAAAAATCTAAGTCTTTGCATAAGGAACTCATATACAAAAGAGCAAAGTAAACATAGTCACACTTCATGTTCTGCACTATATAACCAAATGAAAATTGTTCTACGTTATCAGAAATACATGTATGAAGTACAAGGTAGTAAAAGAAAGGGAAAAAAATTATATCTCGTTAGTAGTCATGGCATCACAAGAGTCAAGAGACTTGCTCTTATAGGTAGCTTGAAGCAAATAGCAAGGTGGTGGTTTGGCTAGTCATCCTAATGACTTGGTTCTTTGAATTTCAACTACTCCAGTGGATAGGCTCCATTGACTGTCTACTTTACCAGAAGAAAAAGCTGCATGTTTATGGGCCACTTCCTGATGACAGTGCCACTTCTTGATGACAGTGCCACTTTTGAAGCACTAATGCTGCTGTGGCTTAACCCAGATCAGCAGTATGCACTTGTAGATAGTGAGAGGTCACTACAATTTAAATCTTTGATGATACTCTGTTTCTGTTCACCATAACTTCCTATCTCGCCTGTTGAATCATGGCAGGTTTAAACACTGCAGAACAATCTTGCTTGGCACTAGCACATCTGAAGTAACTTGTACTATACTTCTGAATTTTAAATATTTAAGAAGTAAAGGAAACAACTTACTGAGAAGTAGACGCATTGAGTTGAAAAGAACATAAACAAAACTGGAAACTTTGCTAGCTATCAACTTAATCGGCATTTTTTAATTTTTTTATTTTTTTAAAAAAAAGCTAGATTTCACGTTCATAAGTGCATACACAAATTTGGCTGACTACACTATGCCAGCTGACAGCTCTGCAGTTGGACTGGGTTGGGGGTGTGTCAGGTTGAGGGGTGCACGATGACATGGAATTGGGAGGGATGGAGAGAGGGTTTATTGGGAAGTAAAATACAGTGATGTGCTACTAAAATACTGTGGACCTGTGATTTGTTGGTTTAGTGTATAGATGCATATCATATGCTGCAGTCGAAGCTGTTGCAACTTTTCCCCCATCAGTATTCCCTCCTACCATCCTACAAAATCCAGAATCGAAATTAATCCATGGCACTGTTTAAAACCACCACCAAAAACCTCATTCCTACAGAAGTTTCAGTACTATCCAAAGACCTCACGTTCAGCCACAACCTTGAAGTTCAGCCCCCTCCCAGTTCATACTACAATCCAAATGTAACCCTTCCCCACTTCTATGTAACCACCCTTGTGGTTACCTCCCTGAAATTACTTACCTCCAACATGGTCACACCTCCTTTCGAAGGTCCCTTCCCACACACTCACACAAATCTATCAACAGAGAAAATAACAGTGCCAGTAGGTTGTAATGTCTCCTTTGAACAAATCATGCAAATTCATGTTGATGCTGCTCCGTCTCAGCTCCAGAAGTGTACCAGGAAACTTCTAGGGAAACCTCTGTCTGATAGTTGCACTGGGAACATTTCTTGAGAAAGTTCTTCACCAATTTCTTCAGACTGTTCCCACTTAGATATTTCTTCCTCTAGAGTTTTCGGAATTTATTACTCACTCAATGAAAGTGACATATTTGTAGTAGCAGAACTACAGAAAGCATTGAAATGTAGAGAATATATGCACAGATCTAATGACAGTGTGAACACGCAGTGGCTCAGTCAGTCGCAATAGCAGTTTGCTACTGCTTCTATCAAAACAATTCTATAAGCTGACAACAAGGGAAGGCATATGGCAAGGGGCAGTAACTACATGTTCCTACATGGGTCTCATACAAAATCCGTCAAGTTTTTGAGTGAAAGATGGCTTGCACATCATGAAACATCACAGCCTTAGATATAATAGGGCACAGTCATTTGAATAGTGTCATAGCCCAAGTTGTTGTTGTGCTTGGTTGCCAAAGTGTTAAAAACACGAATCACTTACTTTACCACGTCGTTACCACCTGGATCCCTACTAATCAGCTTTCATCCCACTTCCTTATACACCAGCATCACCCACGCACATAGCCTTGCCACTATCGAACACTACCTCTCCCAACTACTTTCTGACGCCAGACCCTCCATCCTATCCCTTATACATCTAACCAGTTACATCCTCACACATAAATGTGTCTTGTCCTTTGAAGGGAAGATGTACAAATAGATCCACATCACCAGCAAGAGACATGCATGGCACCTTCCTTTGCCAACATATTTACGGGCTATCTAGAGGGAATGACCACACCATGTAAAATCCCAAACCCATAATCTGATTCAGGTTCATTAATTATGTTTTTATGATCTGGACCCAGGGCCATGACACGCATTCCCCCTCTGCCTCAACACCTTTCCCATCTGCCTTGCCTGGCCCCCCTCAGCCCAATTTTTCACCTGCCTGGACATTGACAAACACCTCTCTCTGTCCAAATTAAATCTACCAGCCATCAACAGTACCTGCATTTTGACAGATTCCATCCCTTCTACACCAAAAACTCAGTCCCATATAGTGCAACCAACCATGCACAGCATATATGCAGTGACCAGAAATCCCTTCTCCAGTTTGCCTTCACATACAGGAACTATCCCCCAAAACCTAGTCCACAGGCGGATTTCCCACACAGTGTCTTCACACACCCCCAATTCTCCAATCACCATCAAGAATCAGATGCAAAGGAGCACCTCCACTTCCACCCACTATCATTCTGGACAGAAGTAACTGAACCATATCCTTCGTGAAGGCTTTGTTTATCATCCTCCCTCAAAGTGAGGAACATTCTACCCATAATTCTTCCCACCTCTTCCCAAGTGGTATTCCTGTACCCACCTAGTCTGTGCAATATCCTTGCCTGTCATTGCTCCACACCCACATCCAACCACTTGTCACATAGATCATACTCTTGTGGAAGATCCAGTTGTGAAACCTGTTCAAGATAGCCATCAAGCACATGCACCCCAGTCCCATCATAGGCTTATCCTATCTTATCAGAGACAGGACCACCTGTAGAAGCATTCATGTCATATACCACCTCTGACGCAATTTCTGCACAGAATTTTATGTGGACATGACAACCATAAATAAGAAAAAGACTAAAGTGATGGTGAGTGGCGCCCTGAACTACAATGAACCCATACGAATAACAATAAAGGGAGAGAAACTAGGGCAGGTTACAGAATTTAACTACTTAGGTAGCAAAATAACAGCAGATGGAAGGAGCAAAAGTGACATTAAAAACAGAATACAACTTGCCAAAATAGCATTCAATGGAAAAAGAAACTTACTGACGAGTAGAAATGTTAGTTTAGACGTAAGAAAGAGAGTCATGAAAACCTATGTGTGGAGTACAGCCCTTTACGGATGTGAAACTTGGACTAGTGGAAAAGAAGAAAAGAGAAGATTAGAGGCATTCGAAATGTGGTGCTACCGGAGAATGGAAAAAATCAGCTGGCGAGACAAGGCTACAAACGAAGATGTCCTCAGAAGAGTGAAAGAAAACAGATCTCTTTGGCGAAATATACAGAAAAGAAGAATAACCTTCATAGGTCACATTTTACGGCATAACAATTTCATTAAGAGAATATTAGAAGGAATCATTGAAGGAAGAACTCGCCGAGGACGACCTAGATTAAGCTACATTCAACAAGTAATAAATGACATCGGGTGCCAGACCTATGCAGATATGAAGAAGAAAGTTGACAAAAGAACGGAATGGCGTGCTGCTGCCAACCAACCTGTGGGTTGATAACCGAAGAAGAGGAGATGACAACCATACTAATGGCCACCACCAAATTGTGGCCAAGAGTGAAGTTAACCACTCAGTCACTGAACATGCTGCTGGGCAAAGTATGCTCGATTTCAATTAATGCTTTACAACCTGTGGCATCTGGATCCTGGATAAATTACATATATGGGAATTATCCTTGTAACACATTTTCCAATCCTGTAATCCTCCTGGTATCAATCATCGCTTGTATCCTAACTTCATTCATCCTGCACCCACACCCTCTTTCCTGTAGTCACCGCACCTCTCAATCCAGCTCCATGTTATTATGCACTGCATGAGTGTACCATTGTGGAATGTAGTAAGTGTCCTTGCCACATACATATCCTGTGCACCTACTTGCCTGCTCCCAGCATTCCTATCCTGCCTTTCTCCCCCAGCCACCCTTCCTCAGCCTTCGCTGCTTATCACTTCTTTTCTCCCTGTGCCCACTCCATCAGACACAACCCGCAGTCAAGTGAAGCTACAGTACCTCTGTCCAGTGTAGCTACACAAGTGTGTACGTGTGTGTGTGGTGATTTGGGGGGGGGGGGGGGGGGGGGGCGGTGAGCATGTGTGTGTACTATAGCTTGAAAAAGTATTTATGTGAAAGCCATCAAAGTTTTTGCTGTTGATTATGTGTCTTTTGAAGTCTCAAGGCCTATATTGTTTAGTGAGTTGTTTGCTTTTTACATTCTACCAGGACTATTGAGTTTTATCCATTGATTTAGCTCATCTTCATCCCTAGCTAAGAATGTTTCATATTGACTACTCAGATAATCTTCAGCCTGTTTCCTGTCACACTTGGTAAGCAGAAATATTTTTCTGGCTTTCTTAACATTCTTTTTGACACTTTTTTGTTGGTCCTAGAATATCTTTGTAGTCTCTGATTCTCTCCTCTAGAGTAAAGAATTGAAAATTTTGGGCCTGTTAGTTGCAGATTGTCTATAAAAGCATCCAACTGCCATGATTGGTATTCAGCTTATCATCGCAATATATATTCCAATTGGACTTAAAGATTTTGCTGCCATTACTTTCTGGGGACAGGCAGCTTTTTACCCTTAATTCTGGATGTTAATAAGTGACACTAATTCTGGCACCACACAAAGAAAAGTTCTGCAGTTAACTAATAACATATCAACATTTTCTCTTTCTGACCTGCAAGGATTAATGTGCTCCTCCATAATTGGTGTGTCTGGCCTACTTCCTTCCCGTGTTGTTGCACGTAATTCATCATCAAACGCATTTCGTCCAATCTACTCCCATGTGTACATCTTATGTACTCTGTTATCCATGCAATCATTTCCTTTTTGCTGTGTGTTTCTGCAATCCTTCACCTGATAGCGATAGTCCATAAATCTGCATCTGAGATCATTGTAGGATCCTTTGAGCCTCTGGTTTAAGCCTCCCACTCACCTTCAGACCAGAGGGCCACTTCATTTTGGATAATGGTGCAAATTGTGAGTCATATGTCCACCCTCTATGTGAGGCTAGCTGTTGTCACCAGCTATTTAAAGGTGTTAAGAATGATCTTTGAATCCAGGTGGCATGTGCCATTCATGCCATCACGAGCTACAATTTGCAGCTGGTTACAATGAATGCACTCAGTTGCTGCTGGCAGAGCGACCTCCACTTCTTGGATGAGACAAGTTTACGTTATTATTATTGTTGTTGTTGGTGTTGGTGTTGTTGTTGTTGTTGTTGTTGTTTTACTCAAGATTTCCTTCTAAGCTTTCCAGCTGTTTTCCAGAGGGGTTCATTGTTGTTGCTGTTGTCATTGTCGTTGTCGTTGTCCTCAGTCCGGAGACTGGTTTGCTGCAGCTATCCATGCTACTCTATCCCGTGCCAGCCTCATCATCTCCGAGTAACTACATCTTTCTGAATCTGCTTAGTGCATTCATCCCTTGGTCTCCCTCTGTGATTTTTACTCTCCACACTTCCCTCCAATACTAAATTGGTGATCCCTTGATTCCTCAGAAGGTGTCCTACCAACTGATCCCTTCTTCTAGTCTAGTTGTGCCACAAATTCCTTTTTTCTCCCCAGTTCCATTCAGTACCTTCTCATTACTTATGTGTCTACCCATCTAATCTTCAGCATTCTTTTGTAGCACCGCATTTCAAAAGCTTCTATTCTCGTCTTGTCTAAACTGTTTATCGTCCATGTTTCAGTTCCTTACATGGCTACACTCCATAGAAATACTTTCAGAAAAGACTTCCTGACACTTAAATCTACACTTGACGTTAACAGATTTCTCTTCTTCAGATACGCTTTCCTTGAGATTGCCAGAGTACAATTTATATCCTCTCTACTTCTACCATCATCAGTTATTGTGCTCCCCAAATAGCAAAATTCATCTACCACTATGAGTGTCTCATTTTCTAATCTAATTCCCACAGCATCACCTGATTTAATTTGAACTGTCCATTCTGCTCAACTGCTCTTCCAGGTCCTTTGCTGTCTCTGTCAGAATTACTGTCATTGGCAGACGTCAAAGTTTTTATTTCTTCTCCATTGATTTTAATTCCTACTCCAAATTTTTCTTTTGTCTCCTTTACTGCTTGCTCAAAATAGAGATTGTATAACATTTGAGATGGGCTACAACCCTATCTCACTCCCTTCCCAACCGTTGCTTCACTTTCATGCTCCTTGACTCTTATAACTGCCGTCTGGTATCTGCACAAACTGTAAATAGCCTTCCGCTCCCTATATTTGATCCTTGCCTTCTTCAGAATTTGAGAGAGGGTATTCCAGTCAACATTGTCACTTGTGTATGTCAAGGCTGTAAAACATTAACACAAATTCTTTACAGACAAAAGGAAAAACTGGTAGAAACCGACCTTCGGGAAAATCAGTTTGGATTCAGAAAAAATGTTGGAACACGCAAGGTAATAATGACCCTATGACTTATCTTAGAAGATAGATTAAGGGAAGGCAAACCTACATTTCTAGCATTTGTTCTCTAAGTCTCTCCCAAGATTATCAGTAGTTCTAATGGAATGTTGTCTACTACCGGGGCCTTGTGTCAACTTAGATCTTTCAGTGCTCTATCAAATTCTTCACACAGTATCATATCTCACATTTCATCTTTGTCTACGTTCTCTTCCATGTCCATAATATTTCCCTCAAGTACATCACCCTTGCATAGACCCTCTGTGTACTCCTTCCACCTTTCTGCTTTCCCTTCTTTGCTTAGAACTGGTTTTTCATCTGAGTTCTTGATATTCATACAATTGGTTCTCATGTCTCCAAAGGTCTCTTCAGTTTTCCTGTAGGCAGTATCTATCTTGCCCCTCGTGATATATGCCTCTACATCCTGACATTCGTCCTCTAGCCATCCCTGCTTAGCCATTTTGCACTTCCTTCGATCTCATTTTTGAAACGTTTGTATTTCTTTTTGCCTGCTTCATATACTGCATTTTTATATTTTCTCCTTTAATCAATTACATTCAGTATCTCTTCTGTTACCCAAGGATTTCTACTAGCCCTCGTCTTTTTACCTACTTGATCCTCTGCTGCCTTCCCTATTTCATCTTTCAAAGCTACCCAGTCTTCTTCCACTGTATTTCTTTCCCCTGTTCTTGTCAATTCTTCCCTAACACTCTCTCTGAAACACTCTACAATTTCTGGTACTTTCAGTTTATACAGGTCCCATCTCCTTAAATTCCCACCTTTTTGCAATTTCTTCAGTTTTAATCTACAGTTCATAACCAATAAATTGTGGTCAAAGTCCACATGTGCCCCTGGAAATGTCTTACAGTTTAAAACCTGGTTCCTAAATCTCTGTCTTACCATTACATAACCTATTTGAAACCTTCCAGTGTCTCTAGGCCTCTTCCACATATACAACCTTCTTTACTGATTCTTAAACCAAGTGTTAGCTATGAAGAAGTTGTACTCTATGCAAAATTGTACCAGGTAGCTTCCTCTTTCATTCCTTACTCCCATTCCATATTCTCCTACTACTTTTCCTTCTCTTCCTTTTCCTACTATCGAATTACATTCCCCCATGACTACTAAATTTTCATCTCTCTTCACTATCTGAATAATTTCTTTTATTGCGTCACACATTTCTTCATTCTCTTTCAAAATCTGCGGAGCTAGTTGGCATATAAACTTGTACTACTATGGTAGGCGTGGGCTTCGCGTCTATCTTGGCTACTCGCATTTGGGAGGACAATAGTTCAATCCCATGGCTGGCCATCCTGATATAGGTTTTCCATGATTTCTCTAAATTGCTTCAGGCAAATGCCTGGATGGTTCCTTTGACAGGGCACAGCCAACTTCCTTCCCCATCCTTCCCTAGTCCAATGATACCGATGACCTCGCTGTTTGGTCTCTTCCCCCAAATCAACCAAACCCTCTATCTCGGCTGCAATAATGTGTTCACTACACTGTTCATAGTAGCTTACCTGCGGGCCTATTTTTTTATTCATTATTAAACCTACCCCTGCATTACCCCTATTTGATTTTCTGTTTACCTGACCAAAAGTCGTATTTGTCCTGCCACCATACTTCACTAATTCCCACTACATCTAACTTTAACCTATCCATTTAACTTTTTAAATTTTCTAACCTACCTGCCCGATGAAGAAATCTGACATTCCATGCTCTGATCCATAGAATACCAGTTTTGTTTCTGCTGATAATGACATCCTCCTGAGTAGTCCCCACTTGGAGATCCAAATGGGGGACTATTTTAACTCTGGAATATTTTACCCAAGAGAACACCATCATCATTTAACCATACAGTGAAGCTGCATGCCCTCAGGAAAAATTACGGCTGTAGTTTCCTCTTGCTTTCAGTCGTTCACAGTACCAGCACAGCAAGGCTGTTTTGGTTAAATTTACAAGGCCAGATCAGTCAATCATCCAGACTGTTCTGAGCATATGCTCTTCTCTAATGACCTCGATGATGACTTTCAATGTGCCTGTCTGCCACTCAGTGTCTCCTCTATGTGCTAAGTAGCAATATTGTCACGTAGAAAAAGATGTAATTAGATGAATGGCAAACACTAACTTCACTTAACGAAGGTTTATTCAGCACTTGCACATACAAGAGCGCGGATCGAACTGCCTCCGGCCAGAACACATACAGTATATATACAGCTACAGAACATTCCAGTACAATGATTCTTGATATTTGTGGATATTTCTAGAATGTACTCGAACCGAATATAGAAATTAAAATTGTACAGTCGAGGTGAGTTTAGAACTCATGACCCTCCATGCAACAGTTTCGTTTCATAACCACTGCACCACGATGCTACTCAACTTATTCTGCGACAATATTTTCTACTAGGGCAATGCCAAAAGTAAGGTCTCATATATTTTTAGATTTACAAACAGCTGTTTATATTCCGTAACAGTTTATTTTTCCACATAATCACCATTTCAGTCAATGCATTTTTGTAGGTGCTGTGTTAGTTTTACAATGTCCATGTCATACCAGCTCACTGCCATGTCCTTTATGAACCTTATCTTTCATCTCATTGTCGGAGCAGAATTGCCACCCAGACAAATGTTCCTTTAACTTATGCAACAAGTGGTAGTCAGTTGGTGCCAAATCTGGACTGTGTGGTGGCTGGGTGATGATGTTCCAACCAAAGTTTTACAGAAGATGCACAGTCTGATGTACTAGGTAAGGGCAGGTGTTGTTATGGAGAATTCTTGTGCCCTTACTCATCATTCCTATTCTTTGGTTGTGAAATGCCCCTCTGAGTTTTTACAGTGTTTAAGAATATCTGTCACCATACATTGTTGTCTCAGCAGGTATAACATTAACCAACAGTACCCCCTTCTGGTTCCAGAACAGTTTCCATGACAATATGGGAGACTACGTTTGTTCAAATTTTCAGGGCTTCAGCAAAGAGGGATTGTGCCACTCACATGGTTATTGCTTTGTCTGAGGATCAAAGTGGAATGTCCAGGTTTCATCACTTGCAACAATTGAGTCCAAGAAGTTGTCCTTTTCATCTGCATAGATGTTAAGAAATTTACAGAAATAAGCAACTCATTGCCCTTTGTGGCTTTACGTCAGCATATGCAGTTCCCATCCTGCACAATTTTCTGATATTGCAACTTTTCAATTAAAATCCTGTGGATGTTGCTTCAGAAAACTTCAGAAACCAAAATGCAGGGAGCATCTAGGGCGATCCTCTGATCTCCATGCTTAATTTTGTCAACCTTCATGACTTTCATTGAAACTGAAGGTCTACCACTCCTTTGTGCATTGTGAATTTCAGTACAACTCACTGTAAACTCTCTACACCTCCTGCAAAAGTTTTTGACAGTGATGCACGACTGTTCATAACTTCTGTCAGTTGGTTGTGAATTTCAACTGGTTTAATACCTTTTGCATTCAAAAATCAAATAAAACTGCATCTACGCTCTGCAAGCATCTTATTGTGTGTGGCAGAGGGTACTTTGTGTACCAGTGTCACTTCTCCCTTTTCCTGTTCCAGTCACGCACCATTCATCCGAAAGAATGATTGCCGGTAACGCTCCTTGTGGGCTTGAATTTCTGTAATATTGTCTTGATGGTCTTTTTGTGAGATACAAATAGGAGGCAGCAATATATTGGTTGATTATGTAGGAACATACACTATCGCAATTTCAAGAGTAGACCACGTTCTGATGCAGAATGCCTTTATTGCAACAGCTGCTGTTGAAGTTAGCTGAGCAATAACTGTGTGAATTTTGCACTTGGCAGCAGCATTCAATGGGAACACCATTGTGAATGGCTGCCATGCCAGGTCTGAGTGTCAGAGTGAAGCATGCATGCTTATTTGGGAGTAGTGGAAGTGCCACTCACAACAGTGTGGCCAACAACTGTAATCTATGTCCACAAAAAATAGAAGACCTTGTTTTTGGAATTTCTCTCATATTTCATATTGTTGTTATTTCATTCCACATATTCCATTCTTCAATGTGTTTTCAGGGTGGCTGGCTCATAAATTTATTTTCTAAGTTATCAGGCAACAACAGTACCCTGATTTGTTATTTTAGATTTATTTTCTTTCCCTTTTTTATTTTATTATAATATATTTGAAATAAAGACTATATAACTTTGTTTACAATATATCATCTTTGGGACTAACAGCTATGACCTTTTGTGTAATTTTATGTATTAAATTTTGTTTTGTGTTGTGGGAGATATTATATGATGTGGAGATAGGTGATTCACTTCTCTGGTATTTGTATCTGGGGAGGAAAAAAGGCCACTTGTGGCAGAGGATACTTCTTGTACCTCTGTCATTTTCCCCTTTCCTGTTCCAGTATCAAATGGTGCACAGGAATAACAACTGTCAGTAAGCATCCATATGAGCCGCAGATCTTTCTTATTTATTCGGATCTTTTTGTGTGATTTATGTTGGAGGAAGCCACATGTTGGCGGATTATTCTAGGAGCATTCACTCTTGGAATGTTAACAGTGTACTACATTGTGATACACAAAACCTCTCTTGTAGCATCTGCAGTGGGTTAGATGAGTGTCTCCATGGCACTTTCGTGAACCTGTGACAAAAAACGTTACTCTTCATTGTATCTGCTTTACTTTTTGTATCAGTATTACCTGCTAAGGGTCCCAGACTGAGCAGTAATACTCTAGTACTGGTCCATCGAGGATTTGGTAAGTTACCTGCTTCATTCATGTGTTACACTTCCTGAAGATTCTTCCAATCAATCTCAATTTGACCTCTGCCTTTGCCGGCCGGTGTGGCCGAACGGGTTTTGGCGCATCAGTCTGGAACCGTACGACCGCTACGGTCGCAGGTTCGAATCCTGCCTCAGGCATGGATGTGTGTAATGTCCTTAGGTTAGTTAGGTTTAAGTAGTTCTAAGTTCTAGGGGACTGGTGACCTCAGATGTTAAGTACCATAGTGCTGAGAGCCATTTGAACCATTTTTTAACCTCTGCCTTTCCTGCAATTAGTTTTATTTAGTTGTTCCACTTTAAATCACTGTACACTCCTGTAGGTTTGATGGATGTGACTGATTGAATGATTATTTGAAAACTGTGTAATCAAACAATAATGGGTCCATCCACGTATTTCTGCCATCCACGTATTTCTGCTCAGTATATTACATTTCTTAATGTTGAGGTTCAACTGCCAATCTTGTATAAAGCTTCAATCCTCTGCGGTTTGTCTTTCATTACACTAAAAATTATTTTGTTTTTGCAAAATAAGATGCTCTATATTCTTCATTCCAATAAAAAAACTGGTGTGCTATGCTCATATTTTGTTAATTGCGAGACATTGTGAAACTATACAATGCCTCCCAGAAGTCGAGGAACGTAACAGTGAACTTAGCATTAGTATCTACTGCCTTGTGGGTCCTCTCAATGAATAGAGTGCGCTGGATTTCTTAAGACAGTTGTTTGCACAGTCCATACTGATTCATGCAGAGGAAATATTTGATACACAGAAAATCCATAATCTTCTTCCTCTTCTTTTGCCTTTTCCCAT
Source organism: Schistocerca piceifrons (assembly GCF_021461385.2). NCBI lineage: Eukaryota > Metazoa > Arthropoda > Insecta > Orthoptera > Acrididae > Schistocerca > Schistocerca piceifrons. The sequence goes on from NC_060141.1 coordinate 540,704,747, forward strand.
GTAGGGTTGGCATTGTTAAAAGTGTTGAGGCAATGTTAGTGGTAGCTGGTGGCTGGATGCCCTTTCCGATGTGAACCCTCTCCCCTGGGATGGAATCCGTGCACCCCTCTCCCCTGGGATGGAATCTATGTACCCCTCTCCCCTGGGATGGAATCTTTATACCCCCTCTCTCAGCATGCAGAGTGAATCGTGTGTTTGGTGTGACAACGTTTTTCTGGATGTTTGCGTAGCACGTGTGAGGTGGTATGTGGATACCAGCCTGGTATTAACTTAGCTGCATGTGGGAATCCAGAAAGGTCATAATACATAAGCATAGAAAGTGTTACAGAATTCTGTGGTTGATTGGTGTCAGTGGTATAAGCCTATAATTTTGTTAATCTGTCCAGTGGCCGTTCTCGAAAATAAGAATGCATGCACATTTTTTTCAATCCCTGGCTTTTTTCCCTCCAATGATCTACAATAGTTAGCTGTTAAAAGAATAGCAATTTCCAGTTGCCTTTCCTCTGTTGATTGATTTCGGTTGATTTTCTATCCCTTGGAACTCTTGTACAATCTTGTAACTGAAACAGTCTTGAAAAACAGAATGACAGTACTTTAAGAGTTAGCTCTGAGTCATGTTAAATTTGAAAATCCTGCATGGATAGTGAGTATCATGACTGCTTGAACTAATGTACGTGGGACTCATGAACAGGCAGCAATCAAGATTTTACACTTAAAGGATTTTAAATAAAGTATAATTTAAAAAATAATTATTTAGCCTTTTATCTTATTCTACATTTATCAGTTAATGCACTGTCAAACTATAATGAAGTGATGAGTCTCTACCTTAGTATTGGTATATAATGCACTGTTATCGGATGATCGCAACAATGCATTAAATCACAAAAGTGAAAATTGCAGACAAAAACTAGTACCAGTAGATCACAAAAACTAGTGTGTGTTTATGTTGCAGTATTCTGTATTTCTGTCCAATTATTCAGCCTTTGTAGACTTTAGATAGCCATTCTTCTTTTATCTTATTATACTTACATGCAGATTTCAGTTGCACATTGCCTATTAGTTGTTTCAATTTCAGCTGTAGTGGATTTGAATGGACGTTTCTTCGGTGGGCGACAAGTGAAAGCTGGTTTCTATAGTTGGGAGAAATTCAACAATTTACAGTTGCTGGATTAAGTGGGCTACAAGGTAGGTATTCTCATAAATGTGTTATAGTTCTTTCCGTGTTCCCACAGTAGTGAAAAGATTGTACTGAGAATATTAGAAACTGTACCATGTTTGATGGTTACATGAATGAATCAGTTGCATTGTTATATTATCATATTTAATGGATTTATCTATGTCACATCAGATTAACAGTTTTATAATTAATTAAGAAATAAATAAGAAAGTTTTGTGGATGTTCTAATCAGGTGATGTAAGCACAGCTGAAATTTGGCTTACAACGGCTTTCCCAAGCCAGCTTATGCTTAACACCATAAACTTTCAGGAGAACTTCATAACAAGTGTTGAAAATGCCACATTTTGCATTTGTAGTAAAAGTAAAATTTGAGTGTATGGGTATTATAATCAGAATTGACAAGGGAATGGTCCAATAAGACATGTCGAAACCTACCCTGAAATTTTGTACACTGGAAGAATACAACGAAAGAAATGCACGGTCGAAATTTTAGCTGTTAAGAGGCATTGCAAGTTTTTTTTAAAAAAAGCTGAAAATTTCCAAATTCCTAGCACCCCAGGTGGTGGTAGAGACATACACCCCTACTGCCACTGCAGCAGCTGTGCATGCACAACTAGGCACACACACAGCCGAGGTCGACTGTACATTTGTAAACAGGAAACATAACACAACCCGATCGTAATTTGTAAAGGACGTTTCAGGTTAATGTTCGTTGATAGTTTCCCTGACACTACCGTACACAGTTACTATTCTCTCGAATTAGCAACTCAAGTAACACCTATTACAAATTATCAGTTGCTTTTTGCGGTATTGGTAAGTATTGACAATACAGATAAAGCTGAATTAATATTTATTGTGCATTCGTAAGGCATGCCTGTTAATAGTACCTTTTTTTCCTTCCAGTTTCACAGTAATGTGGAATCCAATTAATGTTCTCAATTTAGCAATGATGAAATATGAAGAACATGGTTTCCAGCCGAAATCACCTACTTCTCCTGTGGCTGTACATATGTGTCATTTATTAGTTGATTTTCTTGACATTGATTCAAATGATATTGACATTTCATTTGAAATTGTGGATACATTAGAAGAAATATGAAATAACTGTGATAATGCAATGAATTGTTGTTCAGTTGACATCAGTTGTCCTGGTAACAGGTCTGCAGAAGAACACATTCCAAGCCTAACACAAAAAAAAGAAGAAGAAGAAGACACGTACTGCAACAGCTTTCAGTGACAAAGGAAAGGCAAAGAAATATTGGTTAAATGAAGGAGGGAAAAAACACTTGAAATTGCGCAGTGTGCAAAGGTGTTTTCGTTTTTTAAAATCAGAGCATGAACTGTACAAATGGAAGAATGAATTACATGAAATTTGTGCCAAACGGAAACCCGAAACCATCTGAATGAAAAACAGTTCGAAAGATTTAGACCTGTGCATGAGAGGCTATGCACTGTTGCTGATGCAGATCTATGAGACTGGGCCCTCTGAATTGCATCTGACATGAGCATTGCTAATTTCCAGGCTTTGTGGACCTGGCTATGCAGGTTCAAGAAATTGTGCCAAATGGAAAGTTGCAAAATTACCAAGTTTATGTCGTGTAAATGTGTAGAGCAGCTGTCACTGATAGACAATGCTATAGAGAAATTCATAGCTGACATAAAGACAAAACCTGCTGTTATCCCTGCAACTGCTGTTTATAATGCTAATAATGCTGATCAGTCAGGTTTAGTTGCCCAATCAATGAATACAATGACACATTCATATACGATAATGCCAGTGATAGGTATGAGTGGTTTACTGTTTCCACTGCTGTATATATATATCATCAAGAACCGCAATGCAAATTTGGATAGTGCACATGCCATGCAAAATAATCCTCACTGAATAACAAAGTTTCACATTGTGGCTCTAACTAGATAGAGTTGTATCCTGTATGCTGAATATTAGCTCCAAAAACAAAAACTAATAACACAGCGTTTATAGGCAATGTTTGCTACCTCATGTTCTCTCCCATTTCCTCTAGTATAAATGATTCTACCCATATACAAGCAAGTGGTAGTGAATTTTCTGCAAATGCTCTTTCGTACATGTGCGCTTCCATTTGCTTCATTGTAAACCAGGCTTTGATGCTTGAAAATGGTGTCTGTTAACTCTGGATAATTCCGCTACGTTGTTCTGTGTGGGCAGAGTGTAACACACCAACTGGAGGTACTCAATATCAAAATTACGATGACAATGGACTGTACTGTACCAATGTCGCTATGCTGTTAATGTATGGCTTCCTGCTGTGCAAAATACTTGGGCGAACCAATTGACCATTGCAGCTTTAATTAGGTACAGTTTTTAATTTCACATTCGATGTTATGACTGTGGATCGCTATCTGATTTTAGAAGATTCCAGTCATAGTGGAGTGCCTGGCGACTACTTGGAGTCTAGCTCGTACCATAATCACACTCTCAAGGAACAAATTGAAGACAGATCAACCTTAGTATAATTACTACTTCTGCAAACTCAACCACTAACTATGCAGCCGGCTCGAATATCGAATAATGAAAGACAGCACCCCTACTTTACACAACGTTGTGATCGAACAATGACACGATTACACTACGAATAGACACATCTAAACATTGCAATGACACAGATCGCCAGTATCAAGAAGTAATTACGAGATAGGTCAATTTAGATAACAACTCTTGTTATCTAAACTAGTGGTCGAACCAAAGCAACAAATCTGTTTAAATACAGTACCTATTTATATAATGTCGAGATAAATGTCGCTTCTAGTTTGCAGTTGTTCTCCCACACAACAAAATTCTCACAACACAATACATTATCTCTGGAAAAGACTCGTAACTTTTTAATTACTTACAAAATTCCTATTCCATATATCATTGCGTTATGACCAGTTTGTGTTAAAACACTTTTACTGATCATTGCTGTGTAAATAACACAACGTCATGTACTCCACTGATTTACCAATCTTTGTTACAGGTATAATCGTTGACTGTTCTGTAATAAATTACGACAACTTCAGTTCTACTTGCATTTACTGAGGACACACTTTCCATATATGAAATTGTTTTAACTGTTTAGAATATCTACCTTCTATATATTTATCATGGATCCACTCAAACAATGAACTTTTGACCAGGTAACCTTACAAATACCAGTGTATACTTGTGTCCTGCAAAGCAATATTAAGATCTCTGAATTTCACCCTTTGCTTTTCTTATAATATATGTATCCACACACCAGATACTAATTGAGTACACTTAAGATTTTTGTTAACCCAAGAAAATTTGAATTTAGTGTCTCTAGGTATTTCAGTACACTTTTATTCATGTAAGTGTGTGAGGGCCATCAAATACTGCACCCCCACAATACGGAAATTCAGTAATAAAAAAATTAAAAAAAAAAAAAAACCAAGTACCACCACCACTTTAAATCTAACCTTAAGTGACAATTTAAAACAATACTGAACCTCTTCATGCACTGACAATACTTGACCCGCTAAGTTCCCTAGTTGAATTCGGCCACTCATCACTTTGGCTAACCAAGTTTTTGTTTAGCTGCGTGTTTCTCATAAAATGGTTCCTTTATTTTCTCGTCACTTATCCACTCAACTACTGGTGCACTCTATCACAATATAGTGAAACAGTTCGTATTTGTTTGAGCCAATTCTCGGTCCGCTGTTAGATAGTGGTATTTAAACAACAACTGTGAACACGTGTTCGAGGCTTTCCCTTCTTGACACTCATACCAACCACTGCCAAACCACTTCAACAAAACGACTAACAACCCAATTACCTCTGGGTGAGCCGCGATCACTGATCGTACAACAAGGACAAGATATCAGTTCCACCGATTCCCAAAAACTCAGCACCTACAAATCTACTTCTCTCTCTAACCAGGCTCACACTGGATTTACCACAGCAAACTTTACGACCGAAACTGTCCACAATAAGACAATCAATTGATAACTCATGCACCTAAATTGAACGGAATGGACAGTGTCTTGAAAGGAGGATATAAGATGAAGATCAACAAAAGCAAAACTAGGATAATGGAATGTAGTCTAATTAAGTTGGGTGATGCTGAGGGAGTTAGACTAGGAAATGAGACACTTAAAGTAGTAAAGGAGTTTTGCTATTTGGGGAGCAAAATAACTGATGATGGTCGAAGTAGAGAGGATATAAAAAGTAGACTGGCCTTGGCAAGGAAAGCGTTTCTGAAGAAGAAAAATTTGTTAACATCGAGTGTAGATTTAAGTGTCAGGAAGTCGTTTCTGAAAGTATTTGTATGGAGTGTAGCCATGTATGGAAGTGAAATGTGGACGATAAATAGTTTAGACAAGAAGAGAATAGAAGCTTTCGAAATGTGGTGCTACAGAAGAATGGGCAGACCACATAACTAATGAGGAGGTATTGAATAGAATTGGGGAGAAGAGGAGCTTGTGGCACAACTTGACTAGAAGAAGGGATCGGTTGGTAGGACATGTTCTGAGACATCGGGGGATCACCAATTTAGTATTGGAGGGCAGCGTGGAGGGTAAAAATCATAGAGGGAGACCAAGAGATGAATACACTAAGCAGATTCAGAAGGATGTAGGCTGCAGTAGGTACTCGGAGATGATGAAGCTTGCACAGGATAGAGTAGCATGGAGAGCTGCATCAAACCAGTCTCAGGACTGAAGACCACAACAACAACAACACCTAAATTCACCAAAACCAGTGTATCACCAGCAAATATTCAGAAAATCCCACAGAATCTCTGTATATTCCATTGCTTAGCATTGGGAGGAAACAACCATCACAGCCACATATATGAGCAGGGGCCTAACAGACGAAATAGCCATGCTGCCTCCGCGAACTGTACCAAAATTAAAATACTGGTACTACCAATCAAAACTCCTTTCCCTCTCCCAAGCCTTAACCGCTAGCTGCGATGCCTCACTACACCTTGCAGTGGGTCGCTCTACTATCAGGCCTAGACGCACACCGATATATCCACTTAGTCAGTGAGAGGTCTACGTGGGAACTCACTAACTCTTTATGTCATACTATAGGAACCATTTAAAATGAACAAACACACAGTGCCATCACAACTTTTGACAATTAATTAATTATTCGTTGCTGCCATCGGTTCTCTACGACAGCAGCCAGCTGTTGCGCGTCGATCACGCAGCATCTCTGGACCCAGCGATGGCGAGTTGTTGCATAGCCGAAGTTGCGCGTACTCACCACCTGTTTTTTCGTTGATGCTCTTGGATCACCTACAACATATTTTTTTCCCCTTAATACATTGTACAAGTATATTTACAGTAAACACCAGGTGTTATTATTAAGTTATTGGGTAGGAAGCTCAGCACTACTAAAGGCAAACATAACCTGTGCATTTTGACACAGCACAAGGGCTGTACAAACTGCTGTTATAAGCTGTTTTCCGTGCGCCAGAAATGTGTAACGCCAAAATTTTTTTACAAAATACTTGCAGTGTCTCTTAGCTAAAATTTTGGCAGTGCATTTTTTTGTTCTCTCCTTCCTGTGTAAAAAATTTCAGAGTAGATTTCCACATGTCTTATTGGACCATTCCCTTGTGAGAGCAACGTACATGAAATATAAAGTGGTGTGGGAAATCAAACTGTGAATTTACGTGGTCCATCGTCAAATTTAAAAGCCTGTTCCTTGCCATTGAACTGCACATTAGTGGAGCGTACATCCAAACCTCAGCTGCCACCCCTTCCATGCATCCAAGGCATCTGCAGCAAACAAATACGCACCGAATCCCTCAATAAGTATGTGAACAACCTCTCCTAGGCTTTTGTCTTCCTCAACTAGCTATCAGATCTTATTTACAGAAAATCTGAGCTGTATCCCCCTGTCACTCTCAGACCAATGCAGCTTCCATTTCAAAAAATTTGGAAGACCCCTTTGTCACCAAGTGTTTCCCAGGCCTTGAAGCCTAAACACATTACTACACCAAGGCTGTGACTCTCTCTCTCTCTCTCTCTCTCTCTCTCTCTCTCTGTGTGTGTGTGTGTGTGTGTGTGTGCGCGCGTGCGTGTGCGCATGGGTGCGTGCGCATGTGTGTGTAAAATAACAATACGGATAGATTGCTTCTACTACTTAATATCAGCAGTCTTTGTTTAATGTGTGTGTCCGCCTTTCAACACCACTTTTATGTGGTGAGTAGCAGTCTATCCTTTTCATATATGTCAGTATATGAAGTAATATTTTCAGTATTGTTTTTCACTGTTTCATGTTCATTTTCTTACTGTCTCATCAACTATAGACTGACTACCACAGTGCTTATCTGTGTATTATTTTTGACCTAATGTTTTGTCTGACACTTTCTACTCCTTCTGCATCTTGTCTCGTCCTCATTACATGTGGATTCCTTTCATTTTGGAGTCTGAGTGACCTGCCCCTCCTTTTAAACTTACTCCTTGCTTCTCTGCTTGAAAGGAAGTAATAGTTTTGAAAGCAAGGTAGTTTCATTTACTTTTATGTCTGTCTATCAGCATTACTAAGTTATTATTTGTAACAAATGTAAGAACCAGATTTCTGTTAGTTCCAGAGCTGTATAAAATTCTCACAGTTTTCTTGCCATTTCACCTTTAAATTATACAAAATGTTTGGCAAAATATCAGCACAGCCTAAATTACAGCAGTCCCCATCTAATGAAAGCAATGTAGAAAGTCTTATATAACTAAGAGATATCAGTTAAACTTAATCCAGTAAGGAAACTGGGAGAATTTAATCCCAGAATGTTCTTGCAAAAAATTATGTTCTGATAAACTCTAGAGTTGTTTATATCCAACCAGTCCAGTGGCTTCAGTTATAATTGATGCCCAAAGTAAAGGCTCCAAATATCAAGAGAAATGAGCTTAGGCTGTGATCTGCCTTTAGTATTAGGTCTTTATCATGTACAATGAAGTGTAGAATTTCATAGTTTTGCTTACATGAGATCAAATCGTGTGTTCTGTCTTCTCATGGTGTTAGCTCACATTTGCAATACACTAATTTCTTAAATCAGTACTTCACTTCGTAGCTATAAATAATTCTTTTTCTGTGAATATTCTCTTTTCCAAATGGGCCATGATGATTATTTAGAAAATTGTGGAATGTAAAGGAAAGTGTGTGGCCAAACTGTCTGCTTGTACAGGATGTCTTAAAACAGAAAATAATTTTGTGGTAGCCATGTCTAAGTAGTTATCTTCCACAAAATAGATAATATGTGCAGGTAGACTTTTAGAAAACTCTTATTTATTATTGTTAGCCAGATAAGGCTTTTACTTTATTAACAAAATTCAAGCCATTTGGAATCTGAATTTTAATGTAGCTTTTGGTTTTTATTAAAGCTTAATTTTTTGTGGCTGAGGAAGATAGAAAAACAGTCTGATAAACTGTTTCTTCATTTGTGTGTTTCAGATGGCCTAAGAGACATGATTTTCATTATTAATCTTCAACAGTTTTTTAAAACATTTTTTTAGTGTTATAGTGTAAGAGGAAAGATGCCATTTCACTGAGCTGTGTTTTAAAATTGTACTTTATTCAGCACTACTAGTTTCGGTCATGGGTCTTGGCCCACTGTCAACTGCATCTATAACAGGTGTGGATACATTGTCCTCATCTTTCTCACCATTTCAATGAGACCTAATGGAAGCTGTGGCACTAACATATACATTCTTGTGCATACTAACATAAATTCAAGCAATGCCTTATTTTTCAATGGCTGTTGCTGGTAATCCATGCTTATTGCTTTGGTGTATGATTTTGTTCATTACATGCAAATGGTACGTTGCGCTATATTCACTGCTAAACCAAGCTTGTTCCTATGCCTCATTAAAATCCAGTGCTTCTTCTATGTGAATGAAGATAATATTAGTGAAAATCTTGTGCATCATAGAGAGGATGCTGGTAGGTCTATAGCTTTGTCTTCTTTCTTCTTCTTATTATTATTGTTATTATTAGTATCATCACTGCTATTCATATGGTTTACATTCTCATTTTACATTCTTATATAAATACATAGTGTGAAAACGAACAGTGGAAAATCCAGGATGGATTAATGACAATGTTGTAAAAAGAATAGTTGCTACTCACCATATACTGAAGATGCTGACTTGCAGCTGGGCACAATAAAAAGTATGTCAAACAAAGCTTTCAGCCAAACTGGCTTTCATCAGAATTAGACAAAAAACACACACACAAACACACACGTGCATACAAATGCGACTCACATACACATGACCATAGTCTCTGTCTGCTGAGGCCTTGGCTGAGACTGGTCGTGTGTGTGTGTGTGTGTGTGTGTGTGTGTGTGTGTGTGTGTGTGTGTGTTTTGTCTAACTCGACTCAACATCTCTGCTATATGGTGAGTGGCAGCTATCCTTTTCCTAATATTGTCATAATTTAAAAACACTCAGAAATTTTGTAACTGAATGCATGTTTCTTAACCAGTCCAAAGATCTTACTGTACCCCAATGCAGTTCATTGAGTGTACCAGGAAATTTTCATGATAAACACTCTTCATGATGGTGCTGTGTAGTTTCCACAGTAGCCCCACAGTCCCACGTCAGGGCATCCTTGGAACACCAGTCAAACAAATGGGCTCCACGTCTTCCATATCCGGTAAACAGTCAGTTCAGAGCTGTTCATAATTTGTGGGGAAGACTAAACCTATTTACATGTTTTGGAGGATCACTTACAAGGTGGGAATTTGTTGGAGGAAACTTCTGTAAAACATTTCTCCATTCTTGACACACATTATATATAAGATGTGCATCTTGCTTGGCCAGGTTAGTTTTCTTGATTTTGAGTCTGCTGGTAGATACATTCTGTAGCTGTGCTGAAGTGTGAGTAGCAAATTTTTGGAACTCTCTTCCAGCTGTTGCTTCTCGTCTAACTGATGGTGGTGCAAATTATGTAATATATGTAGTTGTGAAAGCGATGTTGATTTAGTAGTGCCACTAGTTATTCTTGTTGCTGATTTAGCTTTAACATCAACTTTGCATATGTGTGCACTGTTTTTTCCATACTGGACAGGGTGTATATGACCCGGGACAACTGGGAGATCCGGGAATTTTTTCATCCAGGAGAAAATCGGGAAAAACCCGGGAATTGTTTAGAATTCCGGGAATTTTTCATTGTTTTAGTTTACAGTTGAATTTTTGTGATTTTGACTGGTAAGAACCAATACTCTAAGAAAGGATATTATTGTATCCCACTACTGCAGAAAAATACTGCAGCAACAAAACATAAACGGGAGGGGGGGGGGGGGGATAGAGAAAAAAAAACTTAACTTGCAAAGGAAATGTGCCATATACAACAACAAAACAGTGCTCATACAAGCGTCTGCCAACAATAAACTGTGTCAAAGGCTTTAGGAACACTATGCAATGCTTTGTAACAACAAATTGCCTCCAATGAGCGTGACGTGACAACTGTTTAAATTAGATTCGTTTGAGCAGTTGTGGGCAGGCTCTTGCGCATGCGCAGTTGAGTCACGTATGAGTAGTACCTTCTCCCGCTTCTGGTTACGGAAGTGTGGCTTGGCGCCACTTCTTAATATTGCCCCTGTTCGGAAATATCGTAGATCCGGGGCTGATGCACAGAACAGTCAGAGTTGTGGTGGGGAGGTGGGTCGTCTCCACATGACCTGTGTTTACGTTCAGTGATTATGTTGTTTCCTCTTTGTTTATTGCTCTCACGTTAAATGATAACTAAACGGATTTTTGTGGCCGGGAGCTGTCACAACATAAAATACGTTCGCATAATTACGGCAGGCTAAAATATGTTAATAGTTTCAGATTTTATTTCCACCTGTGACAGTCAAGCATTAATCGCCTTACAGAAGAATGAAGTTATTTTTGCTGGTTTGCTAAAGAGATTTGGCTTTTATTAATCCTTTCTACTGAGGCAGTCAATTATTTGAAGCAAAGTGTTTAATTTCACACTATTGGCTAGTTTCAACTGTTCGCTGCATTTCAAGTGCATGTATGGCATTATGCTATAATAAAGAACCAAACATGAGTACTGGTACTCCAAGAAAATTTGCATCCGGATGTGCATTTTAAGCCAAATTGTGCATTTTAGTATGGTTCGCGAAATCCCAATGCTCTTGAAGTATCCTTCGATGTCTTGTTTCATTTATGACATAATGTTTTACACGTATGAACATATGGGCTTCCTGTGTCATCGTAGCTGCACAAGCGCGGTGACGCCAGTTCGCTTGCAACTGCAGTAGTGAACCTATTTCTAACAGGTCACAGGAAAATATTGCGAATGGTGGTTTTAAAAGCGTTACATTCAAAGCAGATTTCCTTTTACACAACATGAACTGTGTGTGACAATGTACGATGAATTTCTTAAATCACAAAGCATTTTACTCTCATTTAAAAATCAACTCTTTGAGGACGACCATTTAGAAGAATTTCGAGCCCAGAAGATGAGACATTTGTGTCGTTATTAAAAATTTTACTGGCGCATTTGTGTGATGTATCTTAAAGTGTAACACGCACAAAAAAGATCAATATTATATGTGGAAGCTTAGGTTCTCTTCCAACTTACTAATCTTCGAGGCCAATATTATATGTGAATGCTATGTGTATTAATTTAAGCCATTAACTTTTCTTATTTGTGTATTCATGCTACTTAAGAGTGATCTTGCTATTGGCTGACTACATCACGTGTCCTATTGCTGTCATCAGCTGGCGAGATCACATGAATGAGCTATGACACTTACAAAAGCGCATCGCAATCTCGATTTCAATGCTTTGGAAAGTGACATGCTTTGTTGTGTGGAATTCAAATTCATACCTTCATAATACGAAAATATGCAGCGTACATGTTGCTGCACATCATAGATCTTTCAAAACGTGTTTTTCCCCATGAGTTTCGTTTTCTAAAGTGCCGGGAAATTCTACGTCGGTATATAAAACCATAAACATTCAAAGGATTGATGACTTTTGCAGTCTCGAGGAAGAATATACTGTCACTTAACACGAAAAAGTGTATTTTCACCCAGGAGAAAGTGTATTTTTAACCAGGAATGTGGGAAAAATACGGGAATTTTTTTTCCTTGTCCACGTATACACCCTGCTGGAGCACAGTACTCTAGTCAACATCTACATCAATATACATACTCCACAAGCCACTGCAAAGTGTGTGGTGGGGGGTATGCTGTAACACTATTCGCCATTTCCTTTCCTGTTCCACTCACAGATAGAGTGATGGGAAAATGACTGTCTATATGCCTCAGTAAGAAATCAAGCAGCTCGCCTCTGAACTGCTTTGATGTCATCTTTCAATTCGACCTTGTGCGGATCCCACACACTCAAGCAGTACTCAAGAATAGGTCGCACTAGCATTCTACATGTGGTCTTCTTTATGGATGAACATCACTTTCCAAAAACTCCCCCAATAAACTGAAGTCAACCATACGCCTTCCCTACCACAATCATCATATGCTCGTTCCATTTCATATTGCTTTGCATCATTACGCATGGATATTTAAACAACATGACTCCATCAAGTAGGACACCACTAATTTTGTATCCAAACATTATGGGTTTGTTTTTCCTACTCTTCCACATTAACTTAAATTTTTCTACATTTAGAGCCAGCTGCCATTCATCACATTGGCTAGAAATTTTATCTTGGTCATCTTGTATCATCCAGCAGTCACTGATGGTCAACACCTTCCCATACACCACAGCATCATCAGCAAACAACTGCAGCTTGCTGCCCAACCTATCCTCCATATCATTTATGTATATAGAAAAAAGCAATGATTCTAACACACTACCCTGGGGCTCTCCTGATGTTACTCCTGTCTCCGACAAACGCTCGCCTGTAAGGACAACGTAATTGGTTCTACTACTTAAGAACTCTTAAGAGTCGCCACATATCTGGGAGCCTATTCCGTATGCTCGTATCTTTGTTAACAGTCTGCAGTTGGGTAATGTGCCAAATGCTTTTTGGAAATCTAGAAGTAAGGAATCTGCTTGTTGCCCTTCATCCATAGTTTGCAGTATATCGTGAGAAAAGTGCAAGCTGAGTTTCACATGAGCGATACCTTCTAAAGCCGTGCTGAAATGGACATGAGTTTTTTGGTCTCTAGGAAATTTATTATATTTGAACTCAGAGAATATGCTCTAGAATTCTGCAACAAACTGATGTTAAGGATATTGGTCTGTAATTTTGTGGGTCCATTCTTTTTTCCCTTCTTATATAGAGGAGTCACCTGCACTTTCTTCCAATATCTCATAGAGTAAACCAATATCATTGTAGCAGCATGAAGAGTATCTGCGTTTGCACCCCTTCCTGACCCAAACTTGTTGGCTAATGATGTCAGTTCTTGTGTTCTCTTTTTTCACTGTATTTTCTAAGTGGTTCTTAAAAGCAAGGACCTGGTTCAAAATGATCTTCAAGTATTTTGGGTACAGTTTATGTTCCAGAGAAATGTTCTCAAATGTCACATTTAATTTGCGATTTACCTCACAGATATTGAAATTATAAGCATTTATCTCTGTTTTAGATGGGTTTGGCTTCAATCTACAGTTCTTAAGGTATTCAAACCTTTATGTCTCAATTTGTAGTCAAAGCTCTTTTGTACTCTTCTAGGTTTCCTGCTTGATTGGATCTCCTTTTTAGCATTATTGTTGGGCTTATCACTGGTATAAAGATAAAAAAAAAAGGTTTGATGATAGCACAGAATCCAGAGGTAGCCCATCATTCAGCCTTTGCATCTACTACATTTCTCTCCGAAGAATACTTGAAATTGTGTGTTGCTAAGCATGCAATCCATTAAATTAACAAATATTTTGCATAGTATGATTTCTGAAAATTTTAAGTAGCAGGTCATGGCGCCATGCATATCAAATGCGTCTGTAAGCTCAACAAATAGTACTGCAGTCTTTAGTTTATTCTAGTAACCTGCTTTGTTAAAGATGTTAATGTCAATAGCTGTAGAATAATTACAGGATTATATACTTACATGGATATGGTGTCTGTTCTTTTGGACATGTCCGAAAGAACAGACACCATTGATGACTTGCAGCCATCTAGAACGAAATTAGAGTTATATTAATACCTTCAGCTGCTAATGGGCATTGGTATATATCAATGGATACAGGTGAAAATGCGTGCCCCGACCGGGACTTGAGCCCAGGATCTCCTGCTTACATGGCAGACGATCTATCCATCTGAGCCACCAAGGACACGGAGGATAGCACAACTGCAGGGACTACCTCGCGCATGCCATGTGCGTACATGTCTGAAAGAACAGGCACCATATCCATATAAGTGTATAGTTCTGGTAACACCGGCCATGACCTCCTTCTTCTGTGCAGATGCACACATATTCCCCAAACTCTTACGTGACTTGGTAAGAATGTCTTCCTCGAGTAATGAGTGTGTTGAGGTGGGACCCTATGAATGTAATGTGTGGACATACAAGGTGAGAATGTGGCTCTCGCAGGAGGCATGTGCGAGGTAGTCCCTGCAGTCGGCTCAGATGGATAGAGCGTCTGCCATGTAAGCAGGAGATCCTGTGTTCGAGTCCTGTCTGGGCACACATTTTCACCTGTCCGCGGTGATATACATGAATGCCCGTTAGCAGCTGAAGGTGTTAATATAATTCTAATTACAGGATTTTCCAGTTTCAGACACTTGTCTTCTTCTGCAGACATGCTGCAATCAATCAATCTCAATGCAGCTGCGATAAGAACAGTAGTCCTGAAATTAATATTGAATAGTATGGTATTTTATTGGTTCTGTTTCATTGTTTTACGTGCATAGTTACAGCGAGGTATAGGTCAAGGCAAGTGATAAGATGTAATGTGTGTAAGTTTCCTGATGACTTTCTGAATACATTTTTACTCTAGTGAATAGTGAGAATCAAACAATTCTACAAATATTAGACATTATTACATTAACAGTTTCAGTACTAATAGTATATTTTGTTAATGGAGTAGAAACTTTGATGTTACCACTTTGCACCCAGGACAGGAAAATATATTCTTGCAAACAGTAAAACAAGAAATATTTAAAATAAATGCATCTGTAGCAGCTGGAAGGTTATGGACACACACTGCTTTGTGTTAGTGTTCGCCGAACGTAAGAAGCTTCTGAGCTACTGTACCATTTTTAAATCATACTGTGAACTACCAGAAGTTATTAGGACAAAAATAAGAACATTTTGTTTTAAAAAACTTCTGTCAGTTTATTGGCTATAAACTTAAATTTCTAGTGAACGTGAAATTAATTTTAATTAAATGTACATGAACATTGGCTGCACTTTGAGACCAACCAGAACCACAACTGGGTATTTTTAATTAGGAATGGGAGGCCAAATATTTTCAAAGCATGAACAAAACAATTTTAAAGATAAATCAGTTTGAAAATCAGAGGGTTCCAATTCCATTGCAGCATTGTCTTCTTGAAAATCAAAATGTTCCATGACACAAATAGTATCAGTCTCTATAAAAGGCAATTAGACAAACTGTGTAACAGTTGAAGTGCTTTTGAAATCTTGGAAGCATTTGTTGAACTGGATTCTTAAACCTGAAGGAATTTCAACATATTACTTGCTGCTGTTTGGAGACACTGAAGAGCCATGCTTGTTAAGGGTTTGTTTCAAACAGGCATCGTATTCTCCTTGGATGAGATTTTTCTCCTCAGTTCCAGATTCTTTGAGAATGAAGCAGCATCAAAAATTGATGTGCCAGTATCTTAATCTTTAGTTTAAAGCTACAAATAAAGATATTCAACTTTACAGTGATGACTGTGAGCAAAGCAGAACCCTGCAGCCAAGCTGCAACTTCTAGTTCACAGAAGGATTCACTAATTCTTTCAGAAATTCTAGTAAGGCAGGAGTCAGTTCTTTGAAACATTATAACACTCTGCATCCATTAAGCAAACAGACTTCCATATGAAGCAGTAGGCCACCATTCCGGCAGTCTAGTTCATTAGTCAATGGTCTGGACAAACATCTCTGAATTGCATATGCTCTAACTTTGTTCATACTTTTGTGACTGTTCTCATTACGTTGATCAGACTTAAAAACTTTCCACCCAATGACTGCTGGTGTATTAGATAATCGTAAGTCAGAAATTTTAGATAGCTGTCGTCTTTATGACACAAAGCTATGAATCCTTTCTCTCCACCTACCATTGCAGGAGCTCGATCAGTTGCTAAGCCCGCCAATTTCTTTACAGGAATATTTTCAGAGTCGGGAAGATCTTTAATGTGTCCTGTCCTGTAAAATGTACTGTTAGTTGTATAATCTTTACCAGCTGCTATCTTATTTTGAAATTATCAAAGCCCATTCTTGTAAAAACGGCCAGTTGAGCTGTACCAAACAAACCATTTGAGTGTCAAATTGTAGCAGAAAATAGCTGCAGCGACCAGGGTCAGTTTCAAGTTGTGAAGTAATGTCAGAACTTAGAACATCAGTGCCTCTCATTACTATGTTTGCAAAAAGCTGTACTGATTTAATAACAGACATTATCTCAGTTTTGTTTTTGAAACTAGCAAATAAGCTTTATTCTTGTCTAATGGTTTTAAAAATGTTGATTGTAGAGCATTAAGTTTGGATTTTAGCAGCCTTTTTCCTTTCTTTATCCAGTGGAAAACTCATTTTAAACCCTGAGTGAACAGTTTTGAAATGACTTTCGATGAAGTTTTCTTCTAGCTGATACTTTTTCATAGCGCAGTAAACATGCGCATTTGTTCTTTACCTGGGTGAAGAAGTAATAGGTTTCTCATTTCAGATGACTGTGATAAGTTGTTTGGTTTTCTCCTTGAACATGCCATCATTAAAACAAACCTAACTCAATATTAATGTGTAAGTTAAACTACCCATGTTAGCAAACATGTGATACACACACAAAACATGACATGAACATTCTCACCACAATCAACTGAGGCGGACAATGTAGTATTCTTGACTGACAATTGCAGTTGCATTGGAGAAACAGGCAGATCTCATGAGCACACTATGAGCTCAGAGGAGCAATCCAGGTTAGCCAACTGGACATTACTGTGAGCTGTTGAAAATGTCCCAGCGAGCTACTAGTAGCTTGCGTTCAACAGTTCAGCAATAACTAGTCTGTGACATTAAAAATTCATTGGCATTGTAATTGCACTTAGTGGTACTTTTTAAGAACGGTTTTGAAGCTTTGACTATTTTGTATTACTTTAATATGATCAGATAATTTGTTGTAAAGCTTTAATAGTGCTTGCAATTGGTTCATTTTCTACATGGATTGTAGCATAGCCGTTATCTGTACAAATGTGCCCTCAGTAGCACTGTGCATCTGTTGAATCTGGTTGAAAAGTGGATGTTGAAAATAAGCTATTGTCAGTGACGTGTTCTCCAGCAAGATAACAATATTTTAATTAAGGAACCGCATTACTCTGGAACTGAATGAACACAAATGTGGCTAACATATTTTCAACATTGGCTGGATGAGTGCTATGGGAACATATCTTTTTCGTCTACTCTGTTAGGAAGTCAGCAGCCAGGCATGTGTTTACCAATGAACCATGACAAAAAAATATGAAATCACTGATGTTTTGTAATTACCATGAATTTTAGGCAAGTTAAACATACTAATGGATTCTAAATAATCAAAAGAAGGAAAATGGCCTCTAAATGACAGTGTTGAAGATGAAACTTCCTGGCAGATTAAAACTGTGTGCCGGACCGAGACTCGAACTCGGGACCTTTGCCTTTCGCGGGCAAGTGCTCTACCAGCTGAGCTACCCAAGCACAACACACGCACCGTCCTCACAGCTTTACTTCTGCCAGTACCTCGTCTCCTAGCTTCCAAACTTTACAGAAGCTCTCCTGCGAACCTTGCAGAACTAGCACTCCTGAAAGAAAGGATATTGCGGAGACATGGCTTAGTCACAGCTTGGGGGGATGTTTCCAGAATGAGATTTTCACTCTGCAGCGGAGTGTGCGCTGATATGAAACTTCTTGGCAGATTAAAACTGTGTGCCCGACCGAGACTCGAACTCGGGACCTTTGCCTTTCGCGGGCAAGTGCTCTACCAACTGAGCTACCCAAGCACGACTCATGCCCCATCCTCCCAGCTTTACTTCTGCCAGTACCTTGTCTCGTACCTTCCAAACTCTAGTTCTGCAGGGTTCTTAGGAGAGCTTCTGTAAAGTTTGGAAGGTAGGAGACGAGGTACTGGCAGAAGTAAAGCTGTGAGGACGTGGCGTGAGTCATGCTTGGGTAGCTCAGTTGGTAGAGCACTTGCCCGCGAAAGGCAAAGGTCCCGAGTTCGAGTCTCGGTCCGGCACACAGTTTTAATCTGCCAGGAAGTGTCATATCAGCGCACAATCCACTGCAGAGTGAAAATCTCATTCTGGAGTGTTGAAGATAC
This sequence comes from Schistocerca piceifrons, assembly GCF_021461385.2. Taxonomy (NCBI): domain Eukaryota; kingdom Metazoa; phylum Arthropoda; class Insecta; order Orthoptera; family Acrididae; genus Schistocerca; species Schistocerca piceifrons. The sequence continues at coordinate 540,723,327 of NC_060141.1, forward strand.
CATGAAATTTAAAATAATAATAATAGTAATAATAATAATTTTGAGGGAAAGAAAGACGTAACAGCTGGAAGGGATCTACGTGCTGTATTACAGGATGATTTATTTGCAGTTGCAGCTTTTGAGTGGTATTGTATGTGTGAAGAATCTGGCTTGTATGGACAAGTTGGTGCCTGTTCTTTGCAGTTTTCTTTGTAAATGATGTGGTCTCCAAGATACGTAAGCAGTTTGTATTTGACAATCCCCTCTTAAATGAAAAGTTTGCTTATAAAGAATAAATATGAAGCAGTTTGTAAATTGAAGCACATTTTCTATGAAATTCCTAACATACATTTGAAATTTTTTCCATGTGTCACACTTGAAATAGAATGATTTGCAGTCAGTCCTTTTGACTACATAATTTTGTGATCAATATGTCCATACCCCATTCTAGTGAGTTCGGCTGTAGATGTATCAATGGTCTTTCTTATGTCATAGAATTCATTAAAACAAAACCATAATCATCAAGATGTGAAATGTTTATATTGTAGCTCATTCGTGTCATCAAATTACAGCATTACTTGTAGAATGTAGATGACATGACAGAAAAAGTTCCGAAGTTCTGTTGACATCAAGTTTTAAGTAGGGAAAGACAGGGCTGAGTAAAAATGGGAATAAATGATTTTTTTTCCCCCTCCATGATTAGATTGCAAGAATGTAAGTGGAAATTGCCTCCCAAATATGAAAATATTCCACATTCCATAGGTAGCCAGCCGGAGTAGCCGAGTGGTTCTAGGTGCTACAGTCTGGAACCACGTGACTGCTACGGTCGCAGGTTCGAATCCTGCCTCGGGCATGGATGTGTGTGATGTCCTTAGGTTAGTTAGGTTTAAGTAGTTCTAAGTTCTAGGGGACTGATGACCGTAGAGGTTAAGTCCCATAGTGCTCAGAGCCATTTGAACATTATGTGTCGTTACAAACACTATCTTGAAATTTAATTGCGTGAACACGTACATTGCTTCATTATTTCCGCAGCAAAATGATTATTATGTCTAGAAACGATGGTTTCATTTTTGACATCAGAAGGTTTGTCATACACTTTTCGTGAAATTATAATTTGTTATACAATTCATCCTCTCTCTCTCTCTCTCTCTCTCTCTCTCTCTCTCTCTTCTCTCTCTCTCTCTCTCTCTCTCTCTCTCTCTCTCTCACTCTGTGTGTGTGTGTGTGTGTGTGTGTGTGTGTGTGTGTGTAGGCAGAAATCAAATGAGACATATAACACTATAAATCAGGAATGAAGATTTAGCACATTGAACGCCTGCCTCGATTACACGGACAAGTGCTGGTACTAGTGCTAGCACTAGGTACCTCCGTTTGTGTAGCAGCACCAGTTTTCTGCACTGGCTGTTTAACAAATCCACTTGTGGAAAATGTGTAAGGCTGCCCAAGAAGGAGTCAGATTCTCATCTCCTCCAAAGTGTGTGAATTGCTCTGGGGCTCACCGTGTCTGGACTAGGGATTGTCATGTCTTCCTTGAAGAACAGGTGTACAGGAGATTAAAACCACAAGACATATCCCGTATGGTGAGGCCAAGAAGATTTTAAGGCAATGAAGCCCTCGACTTTCACTACCTCCTTTGCTTCAGTTGTTAAACAGCCAGTGCAGAAAACTGATGCTGCTGCACAAATGGAGGTTACTAGTGCTAGCACTAGTACCAGCGTTTGTCAGAGTAATTGTGCTGCTGCAGTTACTTCACAACCTAAATTTCCTACCAAAACATCATAAAAGTCTGTTGTCACTAATGTTGTTGAGGTTCCTTCTCCCCCATAGGCTCACGTGGTCCGCCGTCTAGTGCTGCCACTACCACTGCCACAATTGTGGCTCTGAAGCATACCCATGGCAAAAAATCAAAGGCCAAGCATCCACCACTGATGGAGCTGGGAAGGAAACTGTCTGACAATGTCGACGTCATCCTGTCTGATGTCTCTCTTGACTCTTCCATAGAGCTAATGGACCTTGACGTTGGACAAGGATGATCATCTCGCTCCAAGATTGAGCCCTCACCCAATGTGGGCTCGCCTCCCAGGGAAAAACAGATTGAAAGTACAACCCCTGCCATAGAGAGCTCGCATATTATAGTGGAACATTAATGGGTTCAGGAGACATGTAGAAGAACTGAAACTGCTAGAGCAGGAATTTCCCCTGTGCATATGTTTACAAGAAATACATTTTAAAGCCACTGACATCCCTGTACTATGAGCAGGAATTTCCCCTGTGCATATGTTTACAAGAAATACATTTTAAAGCCACTGACATCCCTGTACTATGGGGCCATGCCCTTCACTGAAAGGATTATGTGACTAGGGACAGAGCCAAGGGAAGGGTTGGCCATGTTTGTCAGTAATGCGCATCGCTCCTCTGCTGTCCCCTGGATGCTGACCTGCAAGCAGTTGCAGTTGAAATTCGTGGGTGTCGGAGGGTCACTGTTTGCTCACTGCATTTGCCTCCGCAATAGGCAATAGACTTTGAGGATCCTGTAGAACAACTCCCACAATCAATTTTTCCTATTGGGAGACTTCAGTGCCAGTCTTGTTTTGTAGGACTCGACCTCTACTTGCCCTTTGGGTGGTCAGGTTTTGGAAAGCCTCATGATGTCTCATGAGCTGTGCATCCTCAGAGGGCCTGTAACGCTTCCTTGGGGAATGCCAGATATTACTTCTCTTTTACTCGATGACTTTTCGTCAGTTATTACCGACTGTGACCTTTCTGACAGGAAATCACGAATCTACTTACACAACTGAGACCATACCCCATAGGCATGCAATTTAATTAGAAGTCACTTATGAGGAACGGTGTCAAAATCCTCCTGGAAATCAAAGAATATGGATTTATTTGACATCCCCTGTCAATAGAACTCATTACTTCGTGAAAATAAAGAGCTAGTTGTTATTCACAAGAGTGATACTTGCTGAATCAGAATTGGCTATTTGTCAATAAATCTTTTTCTTCGAGGTGATTCATAATGTTTGAGCACAGTATATGTTCCAAAATCCTACTGAAAATTAATATTAGTGGTATGAGTCTGTAATTCAGCATATTACTCCTATTTTCTTTTTTGGCTACTGATGTGATTTGTGAAGCTTTCCAGTCTGTGAGTATGCATCTTTCTATGAGCGAGGGGTTGTATGTGCTTGTTGAATATGGAGGTATTATGTCAGCATACTCTGAAAGGAACCTGACGGTGGACAATCTGAACTGGAGACCTTGACTTACTTAAGTATTTTAAACTGCTTTCACTACATGGAGGATATCTACTTCTAAGTTACTTATGTTGGCAGTTGTTCTGGATTTGAATTCTGGAGAACTTACTTCATCTCATGAATGACTTTTGGAAAACCATGTTTAGTAACTCCACTTTAGTGGCGCTGTTATCAGTAATGCCACTATTGTTATTGCACAGTGAACGTATTGATTGTATCTTGCCATGGGTGTACTTTACATTTCATGACGATTTCTCATAACTGCCATGACTTTCATATCCAGGATGGATGTAAGTGAAATGTGTGATTCTCTCGTTTAGGAACAAACTAAAATAAATTATGGTGGAAGTTGTGACAGTAGAGGGGTGATGATGGAAAGGATAAATGACCTGGAAGATGATTTGCTGTAGTTGTGCAAAGAATTTATGCTTTTAGGAACTACTGTATTTGTCATCAGCTGAGCATCTGCATCAGCAGATGGGTTACACCACTTGCCAGTAAATTATAATGGAAGAAAGAATAAAACTAAACTAACAGAATGTTTTTTTTTTTTTAGAGAAAATGACATTATTTAAGCAGTTTTCTTTAACTTCACTTATTGTGTCCCCCCTCTATCATTAGTCAAAGAAAACAATATCATATTCAGTTTGGTCGCTTTCTTTAACTCACAATCCAAATTGATGATTTTATGTGTAACTTACAAGTAAAAACCTGTTGAGTTCATGCTAAACTACAGTTTCCAAGACATTACAGTTTGTGATTAATCGATTCTTACATTATCTAAAATGTTCAAATTTGTATTGTAGTCAACCATTCTGTGTAAGTATTGTGAACCCTCTTTAACAAGAAAGTATCTGAGTCCCTAGAAACTCATTACAAAGCAATTTTATTGTATATCATTTTTCCTACAGTTTAAACCATTTCTATAGAAACTCTGTCATCTCCAGGTGCCTTTCCTTTCTTCATACCTCAAATGCCATCAGGCAGTTCGTCTGTCATTACTTATGGATGTCATTGTATTTGTTAACATTTACTCCTTAAATCATTTATATTTCAGCAACAACTTTCCATTACCATATTTATCTACAAAAATTTGTATGTACCATTCCTTACAGATTTAGTCTCAATTTTAGTTTAATTTGTCTAATCTTAATTTTCAGTGACTGCAGCAGAAGTGGCATTTTATCTGACATACAGACTGATGGCTGCAACTGTTGGATCACCAGTAGCAGTCAGACTTCATGCACATTGCAGATAGACAACATTGCAGATAGACAAAACTTGTATATACTGTGGATGACTTTTGTGCTAGAAATGGACTGTTTAGTCAATTTTGTGAAAGACAGGATGTTGACTGTGTAAATTTATTCAGGTGATACTGAATAGCCTGAGATACTGTGATGTTAAAATAAACTGTGCTCATAGTTAATGGGCTTTTTTAATCTAATTTTACCCTATGGCTTTTTTAATAAAAAAATAAAAATCCAGTAGCATTTTCTTACAAGGTGTTGGTTTCACTGTAAATTTATACTGAAGAGTACATATTACTACTGATTTCACTTTTATAAATACTGTTCACTCATTGCACAAGCTTTTGATCTAGGCCACATTTACTACAGATCTTTTCCATTTGTAAACTAATACTCTGAATGTAATAGCCCCCTCATATATATTTTGCAGGGACTGTCAACTATGTGTTATACATTGCAGTTCTGTGATGATATTACAAATATTCAGGGATAGTGGAGAAGGATAAACTGTCCCCAGTTTTGATATTAAGCTTCTCGCTGTTCTCATTCTTGCTATTCCTCACTACTTCTATTGTTCTTCAATTTACTCCCAGTCCATAGTCTGTACTCATCAGACTGTTCATTCCATTCAGCAGGTCCTGTGATTATTCTTCACTTTCACTGAGGATAGCAGTGTCATCAGCAAATTGTACCATTGATATCCTGTTACCTTTAATTTTTTATCCCACTATTGAACATTTCTTTTATTTCCATCATTGCTGCTTTGATGGACACATTGAACAGTAGGGGTGAAAGATTGAACCTCTGTCTTGAACCCTATTCTTGGTCTTCCAGTCTTATTATTCCCTTTTGGCTCTTGTGTATATCTTTCCCTGCAGTGTAGTGCTACTTTTCTTAGAATTTCAAACACCTTGCATCATTTCACATTGTTGAACACTTTCTGTAGATCAACAGTGTCCATGAGCTTATCTTGATTTTTCTTCCCCCAGGCTTTCATTATCAGGTACAAAGTCAGAATGGCCTCTCTGGTGCCTTTACTTTCCCTGAAGCCAAACTGATCATCTAACAGATTAATTTCTCTGGCTGCCAAAGCCAGACCAGACCAGACCAAACCAAACTGGCCTCAGCCCCCAAAGATTGTGGCCCTTTATGTGTTAGGTTCATTTGTGTGTATGTTTATGCTGTCTAATTCCAATGAAGCCCTTTTTGGCCAAAAGCTAACCTGTTTGGCTTTCCTTTTGTTGTTCCTTTCTGTGACTCAGCATCTCTGCTATATTGTGAGTGGCCACTATCCTTTTCATAATTTTGTCAAAAACAAAAGAGTGAGGGAAATAGGAGTGTAATAGAGAAAGGTAACATTACTCACTGCTCCTTTTACCTTCTTCTCCTATGCCCCAGAAGAACCAAACTTGATCTGTGAATTTCAAAAGGCACTATCTTTGTGTACACAAGTTGACGTGATGGGGTCTTCTGGGTTTTCAATTTTTGTGTTTTTCTTGCAGCGGATGAATTTGACTTTTCAATATGAGGGATACAGCTAGATGTTGAAATTTTGTTTGTTAATGTTAGTACACAGACTGTAGCCACACATGGCTTCTGTTAAGACCATTACTGCACAGGCATGGAGTAATTTGCTCTTTATGAGAGAAGTATGTCACCTTTAATGCCTCAGTTTTCAAGTTTCCTACATTGTGCCTTTAACATGCAAAACCCTTAAATGGGCAATGTCAGATACAAACTTTACATGTACATAAGTCTTTGCCTATTCAGGGAAGAAGCAAAATTTCGAATAATAATAATATCCACAACAGTACTTTTAGGGTAAACATAAGTAGACTAAATGTAAAGTGTGAAGAAAAGTGATGTAATTATTTGTATATTTTGTGCCTTTATTTAGTTCAGCAAGATCGCGTCCATAAGTTACAATTCTTCATTTTCTTCCAGCCACTGACACTCTATTGGTTCATATTTCTGAAAAACACAGTTAATGCTGTCAGGAACAGAATGTATTTTTGAACTTAGACAACAGACTGTTACATCACATATAAGTAAAAAAAATCCTATTCAGAATCTCAAGAAATGAAAATTTTAAATTTTAAATGTTGATCGTCTGCTAAGAATTTGATATTATTCATTGGTGTTCATGGAAGTTACTTAATCTCCCTGGTCTTTCACTTCCCAGTTTTTGTCAATTATGTCAAGAAATACCGTGCGTTCCAAAATTAATGACATTGGACATTGTCTGTTGATACTGTTTCACAGACACAGTCCCTTTGATGTTCAGAGATATCATTAAACCCTCCCAAAGATGTACACAACCATGTATGAGTAGTACCTACAGACAGAGGTGGTCTAACATCCGATTAGTTCCAGTCATTCCACCGGGAAGGAGGTACACGGCTTGTGTTGTCTGTAGTTCAAACCATGCCTAGATGGTCAATACTGTGGTTTGGTCACATTCACATTGTTACTTTGTGCCAGGAAGGGCTCGCAACAAGGGAAGTGTCAGAGTGTCTCAGAGTGAACCAAACCAATGTTGTTTGGACATGGAGGAGATACAGAGACAGGAACCGCTGATGACATGCCTCATTCAGGCCGCCCAAGGGCTACTACTGTAGTGGATGACCACTAGCTACAGATTATGGCTCAGAGGAACCCCGACATCACCGCCACCATGTTGAATAATGCTTTTCGTGTAGCCACAGGACGTCATGTTACGACTCAAACTGTGTGCCGTCCATGGTGAGGCCAATCTTTGCAACCATGGCACCATCAGTGCAGTACAGATGGACCCAACAACATGCCAAATGGAGCACTCAGGATTGGCATCACGTTCTCTTCACCGATGAGTGTCACATATGCCTTCAACCAGACAGTAGTCGGAGACATGTTTGGAGGCAACGCGGTCAGGGTGAATGCCTTAGGCACACTGTCCAGTGAGTGCAGCAAAGTGGAGGTTCCCTGTTGTTTTGGGGTGGCATTATGTGGGGCCGACGTACGCTGCTGGTGGTCATGGAATGCGCCGTAATAGCTGTACGATACGTGAATGCGATCCTCCGATCGATAGTGCAAGCATATCGGCAGCATATTGGCGAGGCATTCGTCTTCGTGGACGCCAATTCATGTCCCCATCACGCACATCTTGTTAATGACTTCCTTCAGGATAACAACATCATTCGACTAGAGTGGCCAGCATGTTCTCCAGACAAGAACTCTTTTGAACATGTCTGGGATAGATGGAAAAGGCCTGTTTATGGATGACGTGGCCCACCAACCACTCTGAGGGATCTACGCCAAATCGCCGTTGAGGAGTGGGATAATCTAGACCAACGGTGCCTTGATGAGCTTGTGGCTAGTATGCCACGACGAATACAGGCGTGCATCAATGCAAAAGGATGTGCTGCTGGGTATTAGAGGTACCAGTGTACACAGCAATCTGGACGACCACCTCTGATGGTCTCGCTGTATAGTGGTACAGCGATAAAAAGGGCAGAAATGACGTCTATTCCAATTTTCTGTATAGGTTCTGGAACTCATGGAACTGAGGTGATGCAAAACGTTTTTTGATGTGTGTACATTCAACTTACGGTTATAAATAATACAGCAAATGAAAGAGCAACTAAAACGTTTGTGTTTGTATGCCTTATAGTTTGCAGTTGTTATAAGCTGTAAAGCCTACACGCTACAGTTTACATGCCAACTTTGCGAAGAAAATGTTGCTGCATGAAGATGCAGATTTTCTGGATCAAATCAACTTTGGGGATGGTTGGCATTTCACATAAGTGGGAATGCGAATACACTAATATGTGCATCAGGGGGTCAGAAAATTCCCACAAGATGGTACAGTCCAAATGAAACACCCATAAATTGAGTGGTTTTTGTGCCATGTCCTGGCAGAAAGCTAATGGGCCTTTCGTTTTTGGTGAAGCAACTGTAAGTGGTGTTTCTTACCTTGTTGCATTAGAACAACTGGGAAAAACCTGGGAATTTTTCGGAATTCCGGGAATTTTTCATTGTTTTAGTTTTCAGTTAAATTTTTGTCATTTTGACGGGTAAGAACTGATACTCTAACAAAGAATATTACTGTGTCCCACTACTGCAAAATAATACTGCAGCAATAAAACATAAACAAATGGAAAAAAAAACAAAATAAACTTTAGTTGCCAAGGAAATGTGCCATTTATGACGACAAAACACCATGCGCACACAAGCAACAGCAAAATGTGTCAAAAGACGAAGATTATGCAATACGAGGTGTGTTTTTTAAGTAAGTATCGATTTGAAATTTAAAAAAGACGTGCTAAGATATCTCAATAATTTTATTTTTACATGAAAGCCTGTACCTTAATCTGTGCACTGGCGCCATTACAGTCTGATTCTTCCTTGTTGACATTGTGAACTGAGTGTTTAAGATGCCTCCGATAATTTTGAGTCCCGCCGACTGTGAAGTTTGGGCTGTTATAAGATTCCTTAGTGCTAAAGGCCTAAAAGCGATCGATATTCATCGTGAGATCTGTGCAGTTTACGTAGAAAACATTATAAGTGATGGAATGGTAAGGAAGTGGGTGAGAGCATTTATAGATGGCCGCCCTACAAATGTGCATGATGAACAACAGAGTGGGCGTCCTTCGGTCGTTAATGAAAGTTTGGTGCAGGAAGTGGACAATAAGGTGAGAGAAAACAAACGCTTTACAATTTCCTCCTCGCGGGATGACTTTCCTAATGTTTCTCGTAGTGTTTTGTATGGCATTGTGACCGAGCGCTTGAATTACCAAAAATTGTGCATACGTTGGATACTGAAAATGTTGACGGTTGTGCACAAAATCAAACATTTAGACAGTGCATTGACTTTCCTTGAGCAGTACCACAATGACTGTGATGATTTCTAAAGCCAGATTGTTACGGGCGATGAAACATGGTTGGCCTACATCACCCCAGAATCAAAGCAACAGTCCACGGAAGTTGAGCAAGGGCATCGTTTTGCTGCAAGACAATGCCCGTCTGCATGTGGCGAATGAGACCAAAGATCTCATCACATATTTTCAATGGGAAACTCTAGATCATCCCCCGTACAGCCCCAATCTTGCACCCAGTGACTACAATCTCTTCCTGCACTTGAAGGAACACCTGGGCGGTCAGTATATTCAAGACGATGACGAAGTCAAAACAGTGGCGATGCAGTGGTTAACAAGTCAGGCGGCAGACTTCTATGAGGAGGTTATTCAAAAACTGGTACAACATTATGACAAGTGCCTCAATATTGATGGAAATTATGTAGAAAAGTAGAATAAGGTATAGGCTTTCATGTATAAATAAAATTATTGATATCTTAGCATGTCTTTTTTTAATTTCAAAATGGTACTTACTTAAAAAACACGCCTCGTATTTTGTAACAATAAACTGCTTTTTTTATGAGCGTGATGTCAGAACTGTTTACATTAGGTTCATTTGAGAAGTTCCCAGAGGGCGCATGCGCAGTTCAGTCGCATATGAGTAGTGCCTTTTCCCGCTTCCAGATACTTTAAGCGTGGCTGTTACCTGTATTGGCAGTAGCAGCAAGCAGCCAGATGATAACAAGAAAAAATTTTCTGGCGCCCCCTAGCTGCCAGTTTTGCACATGTGCAGAGTTGTCCGAGTTGTAGGAGGGGCGGGGTTAGTCTCCACGTGATCCGTGTTTACGTTTAGTGATTTTGCTGTTTCCTCTTTGTTTACGGCTCCCACGTCAAATGAGAACAAAATGGATTTCTGTAGTCAGGAGCTATCATGTAAACTAAAATACATTCACATAACTACAGATTGCAAAAATATATTACTAGTTTCAATTTTCTGATTTCATTTTATTTCCACGTTTTTGGCAGTCAAGAGCTAATTGCTTTGCAGAACAATGAAGTTATTTTTGTCAGTTTGCTTAAGACATTTGGCTTTTATTAATCTTTACCACCTAGTCTGTCAATTTATCTGAAACTACTTGTTTCATCCCACAGTATTGGCTAGTTGGAATTGTTCACTGAATTTCAAGTGCATGTTTTCATCTTCTGGTGGTTATGGAATTATGCCATAATAAAGAACCAAACGTGAGATAGTACAGTAATGGTACTCCAAGAAAATTTACATCCCAAAAACCACACTGAAAATCTTAATATCAGGTGGGGCCTACTTCATTGTGAATCTGGACATACCAGTGTGCACTTCAAGCCGAATTATACATTTAGTATAGTTTACGAAATGCCGATGCTCTTGTAGTATCCTCTTTTATGACATAATGTAAGATCTCTTAATGCTTTATATATACGAACATACGGGCTTACTACATCATCGCAGCTGTGCACGCCCAATAATGCCTGTTTTCTGGCACACTCTGGCAACTGCTAAAACCAACCTATTTCTAGCAGTCTTGGGAAAATACTGGGAGTGGTGGTTTGAAAAGTGTGACTTTCGAAGTAAATTTCCTTTTGCACAAGCTGAATTACGTTATGTTTGAGAATGTAGGACGAATTTCCTAAATCATAGAGCGTTTGACTCTCATTTAAAACTTAACACTTTGAGCATTTGAGCACCAGCCACTTAAAAGAGTTTTGAGCCCAGAAGACAAGACATTTACGTCATTATTTTAAATTTTATTGGCACATTTGTGTGATGTATTTTAAAAGTGCAACACAGGCAATAAAAAGACCAATATTACATCTGAAAGCTTGGCTTCTCTTGTAGCATTTTAATCTGTGAGACCAATATTATGCGTGAAAGCATAGCTTTTCTTGTAGCTACACTATGTACATTAATGTAAACCATTAACTTTTCCTCTTTGTATGTTTGTGCTACTTAACAGTGATGTTGCTATCGGCTGACTACATCATGTGTCCTATGCTCTGAATATCTGCTGTCATCGGCTGGCGAGATCATGTGACGCAAGCTATGATTGGCTTACAGAAGGGCATTTCAATCTTGATTTCAATGCTCTGGGAACTAACGTGCTGGGTTTTTTGGAAATCGAATTTATATATTACTAATACAAAAATATAAAGCGTTCATGTTGCTGCACATCAAAGGTCTTTCGACCCCCCGCCCTCCCCTTAAATGCCGGGAAGTTCTATGTCCATTTTCAAAACGTTAACCATTCAAAGGATTGATAAGTTTTACAGTTCCAAGGGAAAATCTACAGAAAATCTACTGTCACTTAATATGGAAAAAGTGTATTTCTTAACCGGCCATCCGAGAAAAATTCGGGAATTTTTTCCTTGTTGCGTATACACCCTGTAGATCTATGACTCTTTTCTTAACTGGAAGGATCTGAACCATAGAACTTCATTTGCCAGAGAGATCGTGCGCCACCTCTCTGGTATAACTCAGTAAGTGATTGGTGTAAACAATGTTATACACAACTGTTAGATTAGCCACAGGAGGCTGGGTGATAGAGCTTTTTTCCCATGGGCTCCATGTCCATCCGATCTGATGCCATCCGATTTTTACCTTTGGGGGTTCATGAAGGATCATATGTATGTGCCTCTACTACCAGCCGAGCTGCCTGACTTAGGAAATAGGATTGAAGCAGTTGTTGCAACAATTACTCCAGGCACACTGGTCAAGATTTAGGGAGTACTAGCGCCTATTGACTCGATGTGTGGCATTTGATGAACACTTGTAAGAAAAACTGTTTGAGCAGCTCTTTCATTTGATGTGTTATTTATAATTGTGAGTTGAATGTAATAAGTGCTACAGTACCTTAAAACCTTGATATTCATTCTGAATCACCCAGTACTAGACGAAAGTTGCACTGATGTTACCTGAATGCATAAGGAAACAAAATGTTGCGAAGTGTATATTCTGTTGGAATGTAATACTTTGTTACATCAACTACACTGAATCACTTCAGAGCTGTAACTCAAACGATTAAAAAATTGTTTTGGAAAACATTTAAGTAACAACTGCTCTAGTTAATTTGAACAAATGCAATTACTTTATGAGCAGTTATAACTGAGATGGAAAGAAATGATAAAACAGAGGTTATTAAATTTCTTTTTCCCCTCTCCAGATTCCTTCAGTATTGTTTCTGTTTTTAGATTTCTGTTTCTAACTTTCTCTTCATCTTCAAGATGAAAGTGTAGAATGTTCTAGCTGTCTAAAGTGGTGAAATGAATTCTTAATTGAAATGAGAACCAGTTTAAGTTAGGACTCTAGGAATATACTACTGAATCCTATGGCTCTCATTCTTAGTACCTGCAGAGACAACATGAGATTAAGTATCACATGCCCAAAGACATTTACGCAGTCATTCTTCTTGTACCCCATATGTGATTGGAATAAGAAACAAATGTAATACAGGGCGTTTCAAAAAGAAAGAGCAGATTTCAAACATTTATTTCTCAAAAACTACAAATGATAGAAACACAATTCCAACGGTCCTTCACTCAATATGAGTACCAAATGTTACACAACAAATATCAAAACTGTACCTCAATATGAGCACCATTTGTTACACGACAAATATCAAACCGGTATCTCATTTCTTGCCCCACACGACGCAACTGGTCTTTAGTTACCGAATTCACGGCCGCAACAATTCGATGTCGTACCTCTTGAAGAGTAGCGGGCATAGGTGGGACATAAACACAGTCCTTTATGTACCCCCACAAATAAAAATCGCAGGGAGTAAGGTCTGGTGACCTGGGAGGCCACAGACGATGACATTGATCTTGTGCTCCTGCTCTTCCAATCCACCGTCCTGGAATGGTGTTATTTAGGTACCGTCGTACAGGTTCAGAGAAGTGTGGTGGGGCGCCATCTTGCATGAAGATGAAGTGATTTGAATCTTCCTGAAGTTGAGGAAATATCCAGTTTTCTAACATGTCCAGGTAAATGGTTCCTGTGATAGTTTTCTCCATGAAAAAGAAAGGTCCATAAACTTTGTTTACCGAAATTGCACAAAAGACGTTAACCTTTGGTGAGTCTCTTTCATGTTGAATAACGTCCCTCGGAGTTTCACTCGCCCAAATTCGTACGTTATGCCGATTAACTTTACCAGAAATGTGAAACGTTGATTCATCTGAAAAAATTAATCGTTCGGCAAAATTGTCCTCTTCCATGTCCTGTAGAATTGCAGTTGAAAATTCGAACCTTTTGTTGTGGTCGTCAGGACGCAATGCTTGCAATAACTGCAGTTTGTACGGCTTCATGTGCAGACGCTTACTCAGAACGCGCCATACCGTTGTTTTAGACATGTTTAGTTCGTGACTTGCCCGTGTCGTGGATTTTCTAGGGCTCCTTTCGTAAGCTGCACGGACACGCTCGACATTTTCATCCGATGTGCGTGGACGACCCGTGCTTTTTCGCTTGCAGATGCAACCATCTTCTACGAATCTGTGATGCCACTCATAAATTTGCTTATGACGAGGCGGCTGTTTGTTGAATTGACGGCGGAATGCACGTTGCACACCAACAATGGACTCTAACTTTGCAAATTGCAGCACACAAAATGATCGTTCCTGTGGTGTCGTCGCCATTTTCCTACAAACAAACGCCAGCGCCACTGCGGATTTGCATGGAACTTCTGCGCGGACCATTGAAAAACTTTGAACCTTTCTCTGACAAGAAACGTTTGAATTGTGTTTCTATCATTTGTAGTTTTTGAGAAATAAATGTTTGAAATCTGCTCTTTCTTTTTGAAACGCCCTGTACATGGTACAGTGGGAAATAACCCGTGCCATACACTTCACAGTGATTTGTGGAGTATGGATATATGTTGTAGATATTACCAGGGACTGTAATTCAGTCAGTTATTTTAGTGCTAAATTATGTATGCCAGCTGCTTGCTGACTCATTGGCCTGTTTCAGCTGCATAACATAAGTAAAGATCGTAATACACTGAAATCAGGGTCCTGTCATATAACTGCAGCCTATAAAGAATTAGAATTGTTTATGACACAAGAATTTGGCCAGGTGGAACCAAAAATATTTTGGGGGAATAAGTTATGACTTGTAAAATTCTGAGGTACGGTACACATGTTGTTCAGTGAAAGAAATAATCCACTTGGTCAAAGATTTTCTGTTGCACTGCACACTCTTCGACTGGAGCCTGTGTATTAACATGCTAAAACTTACTGTTTGTGTCTATTCACACCTGGTACCAACCATTAAATTAACATAGAAAGCTTAATAGTAATTGCTCATCTGGTAGTGCTGGACATGGCTCAGTCGAAGATGACCATCTCTTTGCTGAAGTAAGTCTTACCAGTAAAGCTAGAATAAACAGTTACAAGAAACTGCATTTTTGTGTCAGAGGCAGTGACAAGTATATGAACCACATAGGCAAAATAATAGGTTGAAAATGGCTGTAAAATCTCATAAAAAGGTTTCAGTGTTTGAACAATGGTGTAAGTTACTAAGATTCAGGTAAAGAGAACAGTAATTAGACACATTGAGTTGCAGATAAGCACAACGGAAAGACTGCTTACATATTGACCTTTCGGCAAAAGCCTTCTTAAAAAAACACACACACACACACACACACACAAGCAAGCACGCCACACACACACACACACACACACACACACACACACACACACACCTTTCGGCAAAAGCCTTCTTAAAAAAAACACACACACAAGCAAGCACGCCACACACACACACACACACACACACACACACACACGCACACACAACTGCTATCTCTGGCCAGAGATAGTGGTTGTGTGTGTGAGGTGTGCTTGCTTGTGCAAATTTGTGTGTGTTTGAAGGACATGTGACCTGTAATTGAAAGAAAGTGTCTTGATTATCTCTTCATTGTCAAAAGATTCCAGATTGCTTCTCCATTCAGATCCCTGGGAGGGGAATGCCAAAAGAGAAGTAACCATGAGAAAGGCATTGGAATACCAACAAAAGGGAACATTCTACAAGTTGAGGCAGGGAATTTCTGTAGTATTAATGTGGTAGAGAAAATCCTAGAAATCCGAAAAGGGAAATTCAAAGATTCAGATTACTTGTAGTGGGGGAGGGGTGTGTGTGTGTGTGTGTGTGTGTGTGTAGTGTAATAGAAAGAAGAACTTCTGGTCAGATAAGTTAAAATTAATATCAACAGCAGCAGAAAATGGTGTAATGGGAGTAGGATTCATTATGAATAGGAACGTAGGGCAGAGAGAGATTTATTGTGAACAGTTAAACAATAGGTTTCTTCTCATCAGAATCAACAGTAAATCAGCACCATCATCAACAGCGCAGTGTTGCAAGCAGAAATGAAGAGATTGAGAAAGTATATGAGAACATTGAACAGATAATTCAGTATGTAAGAGGAGATGTAAAAGCTAATCATCATAGGGGATTGGAACACTACAGTAGAGGGAGGACTAGAAAACAAAGTTACAGCAGAATATGGTCTTGATAACAGAAGTGAGAGAGAAGAAATATTTCTTGTTCAGAAAGGGCTAGAAATATGGGAAGACACCATTTGGATTACGTCATGGAGGGACAGAGATTCCAAATTCAGATATTGGATTGTAAGGCATATCCAGGAGCAGATATAGACTCGCATTACAATCTAGTAATTGAGAAGATTGAGCTAAATGTGTAAAGAAGTGGGATACTGAAGTATTTAGGAACAATGTTCATTAAAGCTCTCTGAGGCTGAATGTACTGTAATAATAAATACCACAGTAGGCAGTTCAGCTGAATGGACATGTCTAAAAAGTTGGTCAGTAAACATAGGTACAAAGAAGAGAACTCCAGTGGAGCCTTGGGTAACAGAAGTAGTTCTTCAATTGATGGATGTAAAGAGTATGTACAAACATGTTCAGAATGAAGCAAGATTAGGGTTTACAATCCCATTGACACCAATGTCATTAGAGGCAGAGCACAATGCAAATCCAGTGTGCTAACCACTGTGCTACCTCACACGGTAGGAAAAGACAGGAATACAGCAATATAAATGACTCAAGAATGAAATGAATAGGAAGTGCAGGAAATATAAAGCAAAATGGATACAAGAAAAAGTGAAGAAATAAAAATAAAAAAAGAAATCGTCACGAGGTTAGATTCAGCATATAAAAATGCCGAAACAATCTTTGGTGAAATTGAGATCAAAGGGCTCAACATTAAGAGTGCAAAAGAAATTCCACTGTTAAACTCAGAGGAGGGAGCAGATAGGTTAAAGAGCACATTGAAGGCACCTATTTTAAGTAAAAAAAATTTTGAGAATTTCCACACAAAAGAGAGTACACTTATGCATCTACGTATAGCACAGAATTGGACAGTAGGGAAACCAGAAAAGAGCAGAATCAAAGCATCTGAAATTTGATAGTATAGAATAACAATGGAAATAAAATGGGATAGTAAAATAAGAAATGCGGTGGTTCTCTGCGGAATGTGTGTGGAAAGGAATAGGCAAGAAGTAGGGACAATTATAGGACATGTGTTAAGACATCAGGAAATAACTTCCATGTTACAAGGGGGAGATGTAGAGGCTAAAACTGTAGAGGAAGACAGAGGTGGAATATATCCAACATATAATTGAGGGCATTGGGTGTAAGTGCTGCTCTGAGAAGAAAAAGTTATCATATTGACACAGGAGTGAAAGTCAAGGTGAACCATGTAAAAAATGTAATAATAATAATAAAAAATTAGTGGGGATGTGTCTCAGCCAATCCATTGCTATTTGAACATTTATGTTAATGACATCAGATGAAGAACTTTGTCTGACATGTAAATAATATTCCCAACAGTCTTGTTTTAAATGTGCCTACCTGCTGTTCAGTGCCTTCTCAATGTGGCAATTAGCATTCCGTGTTAATTCATGTTATAATAAATTGATTATAGCTCTTTTTACAATGGGACATGTAAAAGGTATGTCCTTTGTGATTTTTGAATAGTCTTTCTGATGGTCATGGTCCTGATATGGAAATTTTAAGCTTTATGTCTTGTACAGCAATGGGTAACGTAAATGTATTTCATCTGGTGAAGGACTTTGTCTAATAGTTGAATAATATCAAACATTCTACTTTCAATTGTACCCATGTGCTTCTCAACATCTCCTCTATCTGGTGAGTAACAGCCTGTCCTAATTCATTGTTTATGTATGTTCACAGGTGGGGATATTCAACTGCCAACTAATTATTAAAATGCATGGTGACCCTTCAGCTGTCCTTTATGTTGCACAGTTCGCTTCACTACTAGTTTCGATCAAATAACCATTATCAAACATTAGCCTAAAACGAGTAAATCGGATCAATAGAGTGTACACAGTTTACAGGTAAATATAAGGCTAAATAGTGTGTCAGTTACTGGCATGAAAGGCTGGAGAGTTATACCATAATAGGAGTGATTTTCTCTTTTGAGCCCACTGTAGTAGAAAATTTTTTTTATAGTAGTAGCTGTGTACAATAGTTTGCATGAAGAAGCAAAGTTCACACTGACAGATGTAATCAGGCTAAGCATTGAATGATACAGTCAAAAACAATGCCATGTCAAAGACGAAAACTATAGTACATGCTAGCAATGGAAGTATCAACTTAACAAGAGGTACATTACAAACTTTGGTTCCTTGTAGACACTGTATATCAGTGAGGTAGATCGTGGAACTACAAATGCACAAATGTAATATATCAAGAAATGTTGCACTGACGACTTTTGTAATCCGAAATACATCGTAACTTCCAAAAAGAAATCTGCGTAAACCATAGAAAGCCATTTATTGACATCAGATGAAGCCACATTGACGAATTTTGTTTATTACAAAACATCGTAATTGCCGAAAAATAAGTCCACTAGAACATATTACTGGGCTAGGATGTTGCTAAGTTAACAGATAAAAACCAAAATAACATATAATAGCATGTAAACATCAGGTCACAAAATGATGCATCATAAAATTACATGTACAGTGTGAATAACAACGAAGCTACTCTCACATAGTATCCTATACCGAAATACATTACGACGACACCTGCGTTCCTCTTGAACATACACACAAAAACTTTATCACACTTTTGATTCTACATGTCCAATGGAAGAAGTGGGGTGCGGTGGGGGGATAAGCTTTTGTAAACAGTAGATTTGTATATACAACTGCCATCCAAAATAAAATCTTAAATGACTTAGTATTCCAGGGGGATGTGCTGGGTGAAGGTTTTGTAATAACAGACTGAGTGAAAGTTTTTATTACGATTGTGGAGATGTTTGGTGATCGGGGCTTGGCTTATTAGGCCCCACTATTGAGCATAAGTTTTAAGCATTTACATGGTCCTCATCTAGCCTCGCTTTGCAGTCTTTGAGCAAACTGTGTGCTTTTATATTTTTTTATTATTTTTATTTTTACTGTGATATGTGTTTTCTAATATAGGTTGTTTAACTTCTCTTTTGAATACAGAATATTTCCCGGTAACAAATATTTAATGTTAAATGCTACATTATGATGAATTCCTGTCAATAATATTTTAGGATTTATTTCTTAAACGTAACAGATACTGGTTATGGTATGCTGCTTCAAAAAATGTGTAATGTTAGGTATTTTTAGGATTGTATATGTAATACACATCTATAGCCCACATATGACTGATTAGCATAAGCCCTCTGGTATTTTTTATTTTTTCTACTTCACATTCAGTTCTTGTGATGGATAGGCGTGAGCCCTCAGATCCATTCCCAGCCCCCCTCCCCCCTCCCCTCCTCCCCCCTTGGTACCCAATGTCATGTAATATTTTATTTTGGACTTTGATAAAAATAAAGGAAGGAAATAAAATTATTTATATATAGTAATAATCTACTATCACAAAAGCTCCCCCCTCCTCCTCCCACATGGGTATGTGGAATTAGATGTGTGATTAAGTTTTTATCATTACATTAAAGAGGAATGCAGCTACTGCCATAATGCGATTTTGGTACAAGATACTGTGTGAGCTTAGCTTCGTTGTTATTCACACTGTAAGTGTAATTTTACGATGCATCATTTTGTGAGCTGATAATTACTTGCTGTTATATGTTATTTTGGTTTTTATCCATTAACTTAGCAACATCCTAGCCCAGTAATATGTCCTAGTGGACTTATTTTTCGACAATTACGATGTTTTGTAATAAACAAAATTCGCCAGTGTGGCTTCATCTGATGTCAATAAATGGCTTCCTATGGTTTAGACTTATTTCTTTTCAGCAGTTATGACGTATTTTACATTTTTTTACGAAAGTTGCAAGTGTGGCATTTCTTGATGTATTACATTTGTACATTTGTAGTTTTACGATCTATCTCACTGAAGTACACAGTTTATATGGAACCAAAGTGTGTCAGTGTGTGACTAACTGTCATTGTGAACTTTGCTTCTTCACAACGTGCAAAGGAGGAACTAGATAGGCTGAGAATGGTGAAGGGTGGTGGGGAATGGGAACTGCCAGCTGGTAAGAAGGCAGCTAGGAGGAGGAGGTATTCAGACAGTTATACTCTGTGAATATGCAATAGATTGGACCAACTGTCAGAGTTGAGTGGAGAGGAGCCTCTTGTAGCTGTAGCTGTAGATGTAGGGAACATGTGGCAGTCCTCAGCAGTTAGGAGGCCTATGTCAGTTGCAAAGTCTAACAGAAAGAAGGAGGTTCTGCTGATAGGTAGTTCGCACGGTAGAGGTGTGGGCCAGCAGTTGCAGGAAGTGTTGGGGAGTGAGTAGGAGGTCACCAGCATTGTGAAGCCTGGTGTAGGATTGGCTCAGGTGACTGACAGCATAGGGGAGTTATGTAGGAATTTTACGAAGGAGGATCAGGTAGTGATAGTGGGTGGAGCAGCAAACAGTCTTGATAGGAATGGGGAATATGATGTAGGTGGTGACCTGGTAAAGATAGCTACTCAAACTGGTGGCACTAATGTGCATTTCGTCCAGCTGTTTCAGAGTCTTGATCAGCCTCATCTTAATGCGGCTGTTAGGGGTGTTAACATGGGGCTGGCGCTGATGGCAGAGGGCATGGGTTACATTTCAGTAGTGCCAGTTGGGTCTATCAGTAGCCAGTTGGGTCTATCAGTAGATCGAGTTTCACTAGGCATGGCCTACACCTCAGTAGATATGGGAAGGGGAGGTTGGCAAAGCTTATAGGTGATGGTATAAAGGGTGGTGGTGGGATCACTCATGGAAAGATTCCTGTAGTAGTTGGCATTAGAGCTGCAACTTTTTTAGATTGAAGTCAGCTGATAGGTATACCTGCTTAAAGGAAGTCTCTTTAACCTTTAAAGGATGTCATGTTTCCAAGTAGAGAAGGAATTAGCATATTTCATCATAATATAAGAGGTATTAAAGATAAAGTTAGTGAACTGCTTATAGATGTTGACTCTGAAATTATTGGTATGTTGGAGCACCACTTAAATAATTTGACAATTCAGAGGCTTCCTTTACTGAGATACAGATTAGCTGGCTGTTTTTTTCAAGGAGTTCCTTGTGGGGTGGAGGAGTGGCTATGTACATAAAAAACAGTATTCCATTTGAGTCCATGGACGTATCACAGCACTGCGCTGAACAGATATTTGAATGTTGTGCAGGGGCAGTTGAATTTAGTGAAACTAAACTCATAATTGTTGTTGTTTACAAGTCCCCTAACTCTGACTTCAGAGCATTTCTGCTCAAGCTAGAGAGGGTTCTTGATTCACTTTGTAGGAAGTACCAGATATTTATTATATGTGGTTACTTCAATATAAATTTTATATATGGTGGTGCAAGAAAAAGGATGTTGGTAGATCTCCTAAATTCGTATGATCTGATGGAGATTGTGTTTTTTCCAACTAGGGTGCAGAGGAACAGTAGCACAACCATAGACAATATTTTTATTCATTCTTCATTACTAGATGGGCATTCTGTTAGTAAAAGGGTGAGTAGCCTTTCAGTCCATGATGCACGGATTTTAACACTAAAAGGCTTTTGTACTCAAACAAACGTCACATATAATTACAAACTATGTAGGAAAGTTAATCCGACAGCATAGAGAGTTTTTTAAACCTTGTCAAGGAACAAGAGTGGCAGGATGTTTATAGTGCTAGTAAAAATAATGACGATAAATATAATGCTTTCCTTAAGACATTTCTCATGCTCTTTGAGAGTTGTTTTCCATTAGAACGTTTTAAATGGGATACTAGCAGTAATGGGCAGCCTGGGTGGCTGACTAGTGGGATAAGGAACAAAGTGAGAATTATATCAAAATGTTAGAAGTAGTCACAATCAAGCTACAGTAGCCCATTATAAACAGTACTGTAAGGTGCTTAAAAATGTTATTAGGAAGGCAAAGAGTATGTGGTATGCAAATAGAATAGCGAATTCACAGGATAAAATTAAAACCATATGGTCAGTGTCTGAACAGCAGCACAAGGTCAACGATATAAAGTCAGTTCATAGTAAAAATATTTCTGTTACTGATAAATCAGATATATGTACTGTATTTAACAGTCATTTTCTGAACATTACTGGTGAATTAAATAAAAATTTAGTTTCTACCAGGAATCATATAACTTTCTTGGCAAATGCCTTTCTGAGATTTATGTCTGAAATACTCCTCTGTGATACAGATAAGGGGGAGATTGAGTCAATAATTAAATCACTGAAAACTAAGGCCTCTCATGAATATGATGGAGTGCCTAGCAGAATATTAAAGCACTGTGCTGCCCTGTATTTAGCCATATTTGTAATTTTTCCTTTAGGAATGGTCAGTTTCCTGAATGATTAAAGTATTCAGTAGTAAAGCTTTATAAAAAGGGAGAAAGGGATAATGTAGATAATTTTAGACCTATTTCTAAGCCATCAATGTTTGTTAAAGTTATTGAAAAGGCTGTGTATGTAAAGATAATTGATCCTTTTATATCACATGATTTGCTATCAAATGTACAGTTTGGCTTTAGAAGTGGTTTTACAACTGAAAATGCTATATTCTCTTTTCTCTGTTAGGTACTGGATGGTTTAAACAAAGAGTTTCGAAAGCAAGGGATAATTTTTTATTTAACTAAGACATTTAATTGTGTTGATCGCAAAATATTGCTCCAGAAGTTGGACCATTACGGAATACGGGGAGTAGCTCACAATTGGTTCACCTCTTACTTTAGCAACAGACAGCAAAAGCTCAGTATTCACAATGTTGAGAATGGCTGTGATGTGGTGTCTGAGTGGGGTACGGTGCCCCAGGGTTCAGTGTTGGGGCGACTCCTGTTCCTTATTTATATAAATTATATGCCCTCTAGTATTACGGGTAACTCTAAAATATCTCTGTTGATGACACTGGCTTGGTAGTAAAGGATGTTGTGTGCAACATTGGCTCGATTTCAAATAGTGCAGTTCATGACCTAAGTTCATGGCTTGTAGAAAATAAACTAATGGTAAATCACAGTAAGACTCAGTTTTTACAGTTGGTAACACACAATTCAACAAAACCTGACATTTTAATTTCATAGAATGGGCATTTGATTAGTGAAACTGAACAGTTCAAACTTCTAGGTGTTAAGATAGATAGTAAACTGTTGTGGAAGGCCCACATTCAGGATCTTGTTCAAAGACTTAATGCTGCCATTTTTACTGTTTGAACGGTATCTGAAGTGAGTGATCGTTCGACACGAAAATTAGTCTACTTTTCTTATATTCATTCACTTATGTCTCGTGGTATTATATTTTGGGGTAACTCTTCCCATTCTAAGAGGAAGATGGGTGGTTTGGACAATAAGTGGTGTAAATTCACGAACCTCTTGTCAACCCCTGTTCACGAGTCTGGATATTTTGACATTGGCCTCTCAATATATGTATTCCTTAGTGTCATTTCTTGTCAAAAATATTAGCTTATTCCCAAGAATAAGCAGCTTTCACTCAGTTAATACTTGGCAGAAATCAAACCTGCATTTGGATCACACTTCCTTAACTCCTGTGCAGAAAGGTATGCAGTATACTGCTGCATCCATTTTCAACAAGCTACCACTCGAGAATTAAAAAATCTTAATAGTAATCCATGCACTTTCAAATTGAAACTGAAGAGTTTCCTCATGGGTCACTTCTTCTATGCTGTTGAGGAGTTCCTCAAAAAATTAAGCTGATTCTTGTTGTATTGTTGACTGTTTTACTGAAACTTACGGATTGACTTTTTCGGGTTCATAAACATTTTATTTTTATCTATTATTACTTTTATGTTGTAATTTCATGTACTGCCACATTCCATGACCTTGGAGATTTGCTCCTTAATTTGGTCCTATGGAACTTGATCTGTATAAATAAAATAAAATTCATGAAAACTATTGTACACAGCTATTACTGTAAAAAAATAAAATAAAAAAATTAAAAAAAAATTCTACTATGGTGGGCTCAAAAGAGCAAATTACTATTACTATGGTATAACTTTCCAGTCGTTCATGCCAGTAAGTGATACCCTATTTAACCTTATATTTACCTGTCAACTATGTACTCTATATTGATGTGATTTATTCGTTTTAGGCTAATGCTTGAAAATGGCCATTTGACCAAAATTAGTAGGGTAGAAAATTGTGAAAAATAAAGGACAGCTGATGTTCACCATGAATTTTAACTAATTCTTTATACTATTCCATCCCAGATTTTCCATTGGTTAATTTATCATGTAAATAAATAAAGGAATGCCTGTGACAATGGGACACATGTAGGAATTTAATTATTAAGTATGAGAGTGTACTGTAAAATGCTGTCGAATCTTTTATGTGAAAACTCTTAAAGCTTTTTAAATAAAACAAACATTAACTCTTTGTTCTTCATGTTTACGTGTTTATTTCTCAACAGTCATACTGGCGATGAATGCATTTCCCCCAACGAGAGACCAGCTCATTGATACTATCACTGTGGTTTGTTTAACTGCATTGACGAAGCCACAATCTCATCTCTGCTTGCACCACTTCATCACTTTCAAAGTGAAATCCTTGGAGATGTTTTTAAATTTTGGAAAGAGATGACAACAAGATGGGATCGGGTCTGGCCTGTGTAAAGGATGTTTAATGATAGTGAACCCCCAGGGATCAGATAGTTGCAGATGTCGCAGTGCTCATTTGTGGTCTGGCATTGTCATGCTGAAGGAGGGGGTGCGCCATGGACGAACTCTTTGAATTCAAAACTCGATTATAGCACTCTGTTTCTCAAGCATTGTCATAGTTACATGTTACACACTACAATTTGGAGCCCTCCAGTGGCAGAGGGCTGCAAATATATAGATAATGTTTGTTTTATTTTTTAAAAAAAGACATTCTACACAAAAAATTTGAAGGCATTACTATTCAGCACACCCTCATAATTCAAATGATGATAAACACAGACCAGATTTTGATGTGTGTAAACATAGTCACATTAAAATATTACATTCAGCCTCAAAATATATCCTTGAACGTTATATTAGTACCACAAGGAAAATTAGACAAAGATAAAGTAGTACATACCTCCAGTATCTTACAAAGATCTTCAAATAAATTTGTAGATGTGGAGCCAACTGGGTAATCTACCTATGAAACAAGGTGTACTATGTCATCTTGAGTTATCTGTATATACATAAATATGTACATCAAAATTAATTTGAAATTTTGAGTCAAACTTTACTGTTAATGATTAAAGAGAAAATATAAATAACAATATAGCTTCTTGTAGTTTTCCCTCAGCTTCGAAGCTGATAATGTGCAATCAGTAAACTTTTTCTTTGTAGTGTTGAAAGGCACTGATGGTGTAGGTGCAGGGAGCAGGAAAGAGCAAGCTTTAGATGTCTTAGGGGGTAGGTGTGGTGAAGTCTTCCAACTTCTGTCAGTTGAGTACTAGAGAATGCAGTGGCAAAGAAAAATTGTGCAGATAGCAACATCATGAGAGAGTACTTCTGATGTGATATTTACCTTTTGTAAATACTCCTCTTCTATTCTGATCTTGGGAAAGTAGACAAGGTTTATATGCTGCTTGATCATGGGTTTGTAGTTCTAAATTCCATCTTCTCCACTATATCATACTGATATCATTAGCCAGTTCAATGCATAAGAAGAAATTAACTGGAGTACCAGCAGTCAATGTGAACTGACTTCAGTTATGAGAACAGATGTGATCAAAATTTGGGATTAAACTTGTGACCTTAAATGCTGAGAATTTTTCATAAATGTATTCTGATTTATTGTTCTAAGCAGATTGTGCACAGCTTGTACCTGTAAAATCTGAATTACCATTTCTTATTTCTTTTATGATGAACAGCTTTATATTGTAGTTTGATGTCTGGCTATTAATACACTGTTGCTTCTAGAGGAATGTTTATGTTTTGTTAGCCTAACTTTCATTCCACTAGCAGTACATGACTAACATGGAAATTTGTGTGATCTTCTTTCTTAATAGGCCATCGTGTATCCCACTTGTGCCATATGCAGTGCCAGTGTTTCAGTCCTGAAATTTATACTCACAAAAATTATAAACCGACGTTTTGACTTTCTTAGCATTCATTGCTAAATCACTGTTTGCTATAATGGAAAATGGGAGAAAACTAAATCTTAGCAGCATAGATGTTATTTTATATTATGTTAATGTTATTAAGAGGTGAACTGGAGAATGAGATGCTTGACCTGTGAAAGAGAAGTTTGACCTGTACGACATTGAGTGATTCCTAATAGGATCATCAAAGAAACAGATGTCATCTAAGAATGAAAGAGCAAATGGAATACTAAAGTGTACATACACATGTTCAGAGCTAACTAAATTTGCCTCCAAAGTGATACAATGGTTATAGAAACTTCAACTACAAATTCATTAATTTGTTTCTCTCTTTCTCTCTCTCTCTCTCTCTCTAGATTACCCCTCAAAAATTAAGTAATTTTTTGCAAAAGAATTTCAAACCAGTAAAGTTTTTCAGATGCATGTTTATGGTCCGTAATTATTGCCTCAGATGTTTAGTCATTATCATCCTTAGAAAAAACTTATCACAAAGTTTATAGAATCCAGAGGTGATCAGCAGTGAAAATGGCAAAAATTGTGTAGAGCATCTATGTCATTATGTTTAAGTACAACCAGCATCTACTGTTTCCTTGCAAATTTCCTTTTGTGGTACATTCCTTTAACTCTTCCATATTCCCTCTATTTAGTCAGAGCTGTATGGATACTGCATGAAAGGATCACCTTATATGAATCAGAAATATAATCCAGATCAGAAAACAGTCATCATCAATTTTTTTCTCTGGCAGTCATATGCTTTCCTTAATTTATTTTTAACACCGTGCTCACATATATGATATTGAAAAACTGTGTATATGTGTATCTATCCTCTTGACACCACTCAGAGCATCTTCAGCAGGATTTATGAAGTTATTTGTCCAAATAAATTGATTTCTGTTAAATTTAAGATGTCAAAGAATTAAATTTCAGTACATAGCTCTTAAATCTTTGTTCAGTAATAATAATAATAATAATAATAATAATAACCCGTGGAGGCCTGGGAAAAGAATAGGCCTCCGGTATGTTCTGCCAGTCGTAAAAGGCGACGAAAAGAACAAACCACTAATAGGGCTAACCCCCCTTTTAGTGTGATTAGTTGGTTCAGGACAGAACTAATGAATCCTCGGATAAGTGCTGTCACGGTCGGGGATGACGCTTGAACCCTAAGCCCGTCCACAATGGTAACGACACTGCTAGCCACACAGAAAATGATTTAAACCCAAATGGAGGTGTTTTGCAGAATATGCTTCCTGCAACCACCCTAGAAGGAAAACAAAGACAGAGGATGAGATGGTCAGATGAAGTTAACTGACACCTCATGTTCTGTTATTACCAAGCAACAAACTTAGGAACCAACACAACTGGATACAGATCACAAGTATACACAACATTTATTACCAGATACCCAGAATTAAAATTTTTAGCAGAACGACGACTAGCTGATCAGATCCGTGTAATAATCAAAAATAACAGGATACCCCAGTCAGAATTAGAAAACATCAAACAACAAGTACAACAAATACTGGAACAAAATAATGTGCAATCAGAAGAAGAAGAAAATACAATAATGGACTCAAACATCCCAGAGCAAACAAACAAAGAACACACATCAATTAAACAATCAAAGGAAAACGAAATCTTAAGACAGCCCCAGAACAAGCACAAATAGAACACGAAGTGACACACATGTTAGATATAGAAGAAAAATTTCAGCTGACATATATAGAATACAAATACACAAATACAAACATTAGACCATTCTTGCATAGACCACCAAATAACCCACAAGTTGAAACAACAATTATTAACACAATCATACACAACAAAATACATGAAAATACTACTATGGAAGAGTTAAAACTACTGGTTTATATAGGAGCATTCGCTACACTAAATATACACACTAGGCAGAGATCAGAACCAACCAACACACAGAAGAAACCCACAAAACCAGCATGGCAACACAGGCTACAGATCAGAATAGAAAAACTGAGAAAAGACATTGGACAGCTAACACAATTAATAAGAAATGAAATATCAGACAAAAAATGAAAAAGGTTAGGTAAAACCTCACAACAAGAAGCGATAGAGCAATTAAATGAAAAGAAGCAGAAATTACAAGCATTGGCCAAACGACTTAGAAGATACAAAAAAAGTGAAAATATAAGGAAACAAAACTAAACATTCAACACAAACCAAAAGAAATTTTGCCAGACAATAGATAACACACACATTAAAATAGACAATCCACCAAACATAATAGATATGGAACACTTCTTGAGCAACATATGGTCAAACCCGGTACAACATAACAGACATGCACGGTGAATACAAGCAGAAACAGACACATACAAGATGATACCACAAATGCCTGAAGTGATAATTTTGCAACATGAAGTCACCCAAGCAATTAATTCTACGCACAACTGGAAAGCCCCTGGAAAAGATAAAATAGCATATTTCTTGCTAAAGAAGTTCACCTCAACACATTCACATCTAACTAAATTATTTAACAGTTACATTGCAGACCCATACACATTCCCTGATACACTTACACAAGGCATAACTTATCTGAAACCTAAAGATCAAGCAGACACAGCAAACCCAGCAAAATATCGCCCCTTAACATGCCTACCAACAATATACAAAATATTAACTTCAGTCATTAAACAGAAATTAATGACACATACAACACAGAACAAAATTATAAATGAAGAACAAAAAGGCTGCTGCAAAGGAGAATGAGGATGTAAAGAGCAACTGATAATAGATGCAGAGGTGACATATCACGCTAAAAGTAAACAAAGGTCGCTACACTACACATACATTGATTACCAAAAAGCTTTTGATAGTGTACCCCACTCATGGTTACTACAAATATTGGAAATCTACAGAGTAGATCCTAAATTGATACAGTTCCTAATCATAGTAAAGAAAAAATGGAAAACCACACTTAATATCCAAACAAATTCAAATAATATCACATCACAGCCAATACAGATTAAGCGTGGAATATACCAAGGAGACTCATTAAGTCCTTTCTTGTTCTGCCTTGCTCTGAACCCACTATCCAACATGCTAAATAATACAAATTATGGGTATAATATTACTGGAACATACCAACACAAAATCACACATTTGCTATACATGGATGATCTAAAACAACTCAACCAATTACTAACGATAACAGAAGTATTCAGCAATGATATAAATATAGCTTCCGGAACAGACAAATGTAAGAAAAATAACATTGTCAAGGGAAAACACACTAAACAAGAAGATTACATATTGGATAACCACTGCGACTGCATAGAAGTGATGGAAAAAACAGATGCCTATAAATATCTAGGGTAGAGACAAAAAATAGGAATAGATAATACAAATATTAAAGAAGAACTAAAAGGTAAATACAGACAAAGACTAACAAAAATACTGAAAACAGAATTGACAGCAAGAAACAAGACAAAAATACTTGTGCTATACCAATATTGACCTACTCATTTGGAGTAGTGAAGTGGAGTAACACAGACCTAGAAGCACTCAATACACTTACACGATCACACTGCCACAAATATAGAATACATCACATACATTCAGCAACAGAAAGATTCACATTAAGCAGAAAGGAAGGAGGAAAGGGATTTATTGACATAAAAAACTTACATTATGGACAGGTTGACAATTTAAGAAAATTCTTTCTAGAACGAGCAGAAACTAGCAAAATACACAGAGCAATCACTCATATAAATACATTGGCTACACCATTGCAATTTCATAACCACTTCTACAATCCTTTAGATCACATAACATCAACAGATATGAAGAAAGTAAATTGGAAAAAGAAAACACTACATGGCAAGCACCCGTATCATATAACACAGCCACACATCGATCAAGACGCATCCAACACATGGCTAAGGAAAGGCGATATATACAGTGAGATGGAATACAGGATTGCAATACAGGATCAAACAATAAACACCAGATATTACAGCAAGCATATTATTAAAGATCCCAATACCACAACAGATAAATGCAGACTTTGCAAACAATAAATAGAAACAGTAGATCACTTCACAAGCAGATGTACAATACTAGCAAATACAGAATACCCCAGAAGACATGACAATGTAGCAAAAATAATTCATCAACAACTTGCCATACAACATAAACTAATAAAGCAACTCATTCCCATATACAAGTATGCACCACAAAATGTACTGGAGAATGATGAATACAAACTATACTGGAACAGAACCATTATAACAGATAAAACAACACCACATAACAAACCTGACAACATACTCACCAATAAAAAGAAGAAATTAACACAACTAATCGAAATATCCATACCCAATACAACAAATATACAGAGGAAAACAGGAGAAAAAATTGAAAAATACATCCAACTGGCTGAGGAAGTCAAGGACATGTGGCATCAGTATAAAGTTGACATTATACCAATTATACTATCAACTACAGGAGCCATACCACACAATATCCACCAGTACATCAACGCAATACGGCTACATCCAAATGTATATATACAACTACAGAAATCTGTAATTATTGATACATGTTCAATTACCCAAAAGTTCCTTAATGCAATTTAACACATACCGTACAGTTAAAAGGAAGTCACGCTTGATCAAGCTCCGCATCACTTTCCATTTTTAACTAGACATAACGTCTGAGAAAGGAAAGAAAGAAATAATAATAATAGATCATGACCATCCATTGTTGTCTTTATACCGTATAACTTTACAGTCTTGTTCATTATAATTTTTTGTACCTTCATATTAATAAAATGGTACCACAAGTATAACACAATTTAACATAATACTGCTTATAGTAAATCTTCAGGCTCAAAATTAAACTGGTAGTAGAGGCCTCTGACCCGAGCACCATATTCAGAAATTAGGAAACAATGGTCAGAAATTAATAGTACAGTTACTAAGAAGTCTTTCAAGCACTAAGAAGTCCCGAATGAGCAAAATCAAACAATAGAAAATCCAGGATGGAATAATGACAATATTATAAAAATGATAGATTGCAACTCACCTTATAGTGAAGATATTGAATCAAAGACAGGCACAACAAAAAGACTACATGAGCTTTCAGCTGAAAGACCTTCCTCTAAAGTAGACAACATACACATATTCATGCAAGCACAACTCATGTGCACATGACCACTGTCACTTGGTCCGGCCTTGGTAGCCAGAGACAGAGGTCATGTGTGTATCAGTTGTGTGACCAAAAGCTCACAAGTTCAGCAGTGTTTTTGTTGTTCCTGTCTGTGATTCAACATCTCCCCCACATGATGAGTGGCAATCAATCCTTTTCATAATCTTGCCAATATGTATGAGGCATGTATTTATAAGCTAAATAAAAGTGTCATAATGAACAGCTGCCTATTACATGAATGTTGGTGGCAATGTTAGAAGCTCTCATTGAAAAATGATACGCAGTCATCTGATGTATCCAAATTGGAGTTCACAGTTGTCTACAGTTTAAGACTTGTTGTCAGTGGTAGAGAATTATATGTTATGAGAACTTATAGATATTTAATGTATGTTGTAACAAGATGTAATGCCCATAAAGCCAAATGAATGTATGGAGAAAATTTTTGCAACTGGTGTCTTTATAATTGGATGAAATTTATTACTATGGATAAAAACTTGCAAGAAATTGTGTCATTCAAGCCACAGAAAGATGGCCAAAGTTCTTAATAAAGATTTGTATAAACATTAGAATTGTAGGGTGATTCATCAATAATCATCTGCCAACTTGGCTGTGAAGTGCACACTATGAAGAATGTGATACACAGAGTACTGGTGAAGCTGCAAATTACTTGCTACTTTTGTAAACTAACAAGAAGTTACGGCAACTGCTAATCTGCTCACACTGATAGTTTGGAATTATGGCATACATTTATTTGTATATTGGAAGAAAAACAGGTACATCGAAACAAAGCTGGTCCTACCCCATATACACCATTCACCCGTTGAGTTTACCTACTACATATACTAAGCTTTTATGTAACTTTATAGATTCAGAGACCAGTATCAGATGTCTGAGTACTACAAAAGTGAAAGATCTAATATGAACATCAAGGTATATGGAATTTACATCCATCAGTCCAAATATTCTCATAAATTGTAAAAGAGGTGTCTGATAAGTGCTCTTTTATTTAATTTTTCAATGTATGGGGATTTTCAATTTCTTACCTGAAGCCTACTAGCAACCTGTTACAGACTTTTTCCACAGATATAAAACAGCACTCTGAATTGTAGCTAGAGATACAAATCTATATTGAAATAATTTTTACTTCTACTATTGTGACTGTGAAATTCACAGTTTATTCTAAATTCACTCCTATCATTAACTACAAACATCATTAGAGAGTAAATGTGTTGGCATGTTAGTATAAAAATGAGGCAAAAATGTTTATATGCAAAGCAGGCAGATGCCATTTTAGTTTGTCATTCATGTGGATACCCAGGTGCCTCACACATGGGGTCACATCCATTGTGTGCCTGTTGATTTTTACTTCTAGTTCCTACAAATCATTTTTATTTGTTTGTAATTGTGCTATACATGTAAATTTAAGGATAAAATTGAGAAATGTTTTCTCAAAACTCAATAAATGCAAAATAAAGTAAATTTTTCAGAAAATGAATATTTTAAATATTATACTGAAATACTAATTACATAAACAAGATAATTTAATATTTACACAGCTTCTGTAGGCATGATTGTGATTGTAGATTTGGCTTTTCTAAAATTTTCATTCTTTGTTTCAGAATAGAGGGACAAAGTTTTTTTCAAAATTCGATAAATGTAAAGATGGAAGTTTCGAAGTTTGTTAATATAATTTTTTTTCTGATTATTTTTTATCTTTAATATTAATTACAAACAAAGCAACTTTATTGTTCTTTTGCTTAGAAATACAATAATGTACTACAATAAAACGCTTTTAGTATCATATTTTTCCATGAATGTGTGATAAGCAGAAGTGCAAGACAGCAGATGCTACTAATATACAACACAAAATATTGGCTACAACAATACTTCTGGTATGTTAAAATGTCTCATAAGTTTTAAGACACACTTTTTGTTTTACCTGCTGACCATGTTCTTCTTGCTGTTGCCGGATTTCTGCATCTCAACCTTTCAGGACTTGCATTGTGTGTCCCACATTGACAGTAATACCTACTTCTTAGACTTTTCACAAGCCATCACGCACTGAACAATTTTCTTTGAAAGACATCAACATCTTTATTTAGAATCTTGATGATGCCATGTTGTTCCAGCACTTTAAAGTATTCCGTTGATGAAAGAATATCTTCCTTTATTCACTCTACCAAACACTCTTTCAGGATTCAAGCTACAATCAAGAATAGGTAAATAATGTACAAGCTACTTAAATCTTCTGCTTTCTTCCCCAAAGGCAGCTGGTACAGGAGTCAGAAAATAAATGAATTTCATTTTTTAGCTGGGACCCCTCAAGGTTTCTGAAAAAATCCAACAGAGCTGAGGCTATTCAGTTGCATCCTTTTGGTCCTTTTGTTTCAAGCTAAATATAAAAATCATTCCCTTCCATTTTCTGTGCTCCGGAATAAATCATAATGCACAAATTGCATAGTGAAACCTGCCTTGAATAGAATTCTTTACCCGGGGAGAGCTCTGATATTGGCTGATTCTGTTTTATATCAACACTTACTTTCACCATATCTGGATTTTTCTCCTTCATTATTGTGTAGAACTTTTTAGTACAAAGTTTGTGCCACCTTTGATTTGGTGTTAACTATTTCTTCCTCAGATCTTGTTCCTTTTGAGAGTCTGTTTTTGAACATCCTTGATGTTGCATGAAATGTTGGGCGCATACAAGTACTGTCTGGCCATCTTTTTTCCTTATTCTGTACTTTTTTGAAACAGTATTCCTCCTTTTTGCTTCTTCCTTGATGTTCCTTCTCCCTGACAAAGCTAGCTCAAAATGGGCAATACTCTAGAATTAATGCTGCCATATAAATCATTAATTTATTGTTGGTTCTGATGACAAGTGCTTGCCTTCAGTTTATGTGAACACAGTTTGCATTTATCAACTTTAACTACATGACACCAAATATCAAGTTTTGCAAAAACTGATAGTTTTCAGCACCCTATAACAACAGCAAACATTGGCTTTCAACAAAACTATTTCAGCAACTAGCATGATTTGTAACTACAAAAATCTAAATTTTGATCAACTGAGTATTTATAATTTTAACCAACACGGTAAGGAGGTACTGCAATCTGTACGTAGTGATCAGTTAGTAAAAACAGTTAGGATTTCAGAATACCTCATTTATTAAAATGACCTGTTTTGGTACATTTAGTCTCCCGTCTTCAGATTGTGAGGACTATAAAGATATAAAAGTGCTTGTTAATTAGGGAAGTCAGCCTATACATAATGTCTACAGTGGCCAGCAGCTATTATAACCACATCATCTCCATGGGAACAGCATCCAATAAATACACCTTTAACCATTAACAGTCACCCAAAATGTCTCCATAGTAACAGCATCCTCTACATACATCTTTGGTCGACTGCTGCCGTTACACGGCATCTCTGTGGAAATGACATCTTACAGAATTATCTCTGACTACCAATAGCCATCCTGTCGATGTTTCCTATTGAAACGGTATTACTAGAAGTAGCAAGAAGCATCACCATCTGGCGTTCAACAATCCAACTGTTTCTGTTGACATTTCTATTTTAAAATCTTTCATAAATTTATACTAAGATTATTAAAGACTCATATTATTTGTTTGAACAGTTATATTTCTATAATACTACACATAATATTGTCATATTATATTTACATTTTATTCACAAGTTATAATGCTTTATACGTAAGTTGAGTTCCCAGTGGCTGCAGCTGAAACAATTACGCAAATGCACACGACTTGCACACTATTTAACCCTTGGCAGAAAGCCACTAGCATTAGTTATTGATATGACCACATGCAGCTAGCTGTTCACCACACCACCAGCTCCATGAAAAATGGGTAAACATTACACTGTAGTATTTCTCATCTTTTTGTAATATATTATGTAAAGGCTGACTTCCTAGTTAACAAGCATGTTCATATGTTTACAGTGCTCATAATCTGAAGATGGCTGATTAAACATGCCAAACCTAGTAATTTTAATACATGAGGTATTCCATGATCTTGATTGTTTTTGCTAATTGATCAACTGAGCATTTATCGACTTATGAAAAAACACTACTCAGTTATTTTCTGTAAACACATTCTATTATTCTACAAACTGTGTCCAAGATGGGTGCACTTGGTTCCTGTGCCAATATATTTGTCTCATCAGGAAACTTCATAGGTCTTTAAAGAATTCTAAATGACTGTGGAAAATAATTTGTGTACATCAAGAACAGGAGCAGACCGTACACTTAACCTTGTGGGAGACCATATTTGCAATTTCCACTCTCCAAATTCAGTTTTGTTTCTGTTAGATTACTTGTTAAAGTGGCAGTCTGTTTTCTGTTGTTTGGACTGAATCATCTGCACAATGTTTGTGGTACCTGTGAGGAGTTTTTTGAACCTCTGTGAGTTGGTATCCAAGTTTGGAGTAGAACAGTGCACTGCCAAGAAAATGCCATGATGCTGCTGATGAAGATGTCTAGAGATATGGGGAAAAAAATCATTATTTAGTCAAGCTTAAACTGCGTATATAAGGGGCCATTCAAAAATAAATGAGCTGGAGTCTGGAATGCACAAACCGGTGACTCGAGGGTAATATCGTGGCATGTGTAACAAGGTGTGGTTCCGACTAGACCATGGAAGTTCACAGCCTGTCGCTAGAGGGCAAGCATGCATGTTATGTGACTATACAGAACTAGCAGCAGCATGCATCAATCACCCATCACTGCCAGTCACATTGCAAACAGTGACATGGAGGCGTCAACAGAAGAGCAAAGAGGTGATGTTCGTTTTCTGACAGCAGAAAGAGTAGGAGGAACAGAAATTCATCAATGAATGTCAGAAGTGTATGGCGAACACTGCATGTCCCTTGTAAGGGTCAAGGCATGGCACAAGTGCTTCAGGGAAGGAAGGATGTCAATAGCCGATGATGCATGGTCTGGAGCATCACGCTCCATTATTGATGACATTGTCCAGCTGATGGATGCACTCATTACCCAGGATTGCTGAGTGACAGGGAAAGCTATAGCAGCCATGGTTGGATTGAGGATTGGAAATGTGCACACCATCATTAAGGAATGACTGCACATGTGCAAATTGTGTGCCCAATGGGTGCGCCACAGTCTTCTACCGCACCAGGAAGAATGTCGAATGGCCCACTGTCTTGCTCATCTGCAGTGCTATGCTTGGGAAGGGAATGCGTCCCTGGCACGAGTGGTAGCTGGAGATGAGTCGTGGTGTCATCACTTTGAACTAGAATCAAAATGACAAAATCTCCAGTGGAAGCACCCAGGGTCACCACCACCAAAAAAGCCAAGGCCATCCACATGAGTGCAGGAAAGGTTATACTGATGTTCTTCTTTGACCAAGATGCCCCCCTTCTGATTCATTTCCTGCAGCACAGGAATGCCTTGTGTTACCCTCAAGCCTTGGCCACCCTTCGCCAAGCGATCAGATCAAAATGACCAGGCAATCTCACCTGTGGGGTCATTCTGCTCCATGACAATTTGAAAGCCTCATATGGCCAACACAGTCACGGCACTCCTTCAGAAATTCAAATGGGGTTTCTTGGCCACCCTCCATACAGTCCGGACCTCTCTCTCTCTGTGATTATGCTATTTTTGGTCCCCTTAAAAAGGCTCTGAGGGGCAAACGATTCACCTCAGACGACAATGTCCATCTGTACATGCGGAACTGGTTAACATTGCAGCCCTGGGAATTTTATGAGACAGCCATTCACCACCTTGTGTCACAGTGGGACAACTATCTCAACAGCCAGGGTCAATACTTCTAACATACAGGTACTGGTTTCTGTAATTATGCCTCCAGCTCATTTCTTTTTGAACACCCCTTATATGAATGTTGTTTCCCTATTGATACATATTGAAATACGATAGTTGAGTGTTCCTTGAGATGTAATTATAAGCATTTGTTAAAAGAAGAAGTATGTTGTGTTCTCTCTTAGAAATTCGAAAGTGCTTGAAAATTCTAAGATTTCAGCACAAGAACAGCTGCAGGGGTGGACAAAGTCAGTAGAGCTGCACTGACATGGTCTGCAAAGAAAGTTGTTTTACAGGTACAACACTTCAAATTGCATAGTTACAACAAATCTGATTCTGAACACACACATATATCTAAAAAGGGAAACACTGCAGTTGTAAGCTACTGTATTAAATCTTTTTCGAAGGACAAGGAAGAAGGAGATGGGTCTGTGAATAGCTGGTGTTATAAATGGGCGTTGCTGCTGCATATTTCAGTCTTTTGAAAATACACTTTGGTCACTGACTGATTACAAAAGTAATTCAAAGAGGGCAATGTCAACACAAGATTTTAATACTTTTGTTGAAATATCATTCTCAGTGATTTAATGATTTTTGTGAGCTCTCTAAACGTTGACTGGGTAAAACTGATTTTTCTGGTGGAATATGCAATGCTTATCTATGTAGATCTGGTTGGCTAAGGATTTGAAACATACATCATATGTCTCATTGCGATGGTCATCAGGGAGTTGCGTATCATCTGCATTACCAAGTTCATTTGTTTCCTGCCTAATAGTAGTCCATATTGTCTTTGCTTTTTTCTTGGAATTTTAAGTATTTTGCAGAAGTCCATTGTTTTTTGCCTTTGTGAGTACACAGTGAAAGATTTTGCTATATTGATTGTACTGCAGCTTTGACTCTTAATTAGAGCAAGTCCTCTGCAGCAAATAATGCTCTTTCTTCCTGGCAGAAGCCAATTTGACTTCATATGTTAGCCACCCAGTCTCTCAGCTTCAACACTGTAAAGGAATGGTTCATATTGTTGCAAGATTATTTTTAATAAAGAATTTAATTTCTCATGTACTGTGTTTCCTTGGTAACTTTTTCTCACTGTTCATACATTAAACTACCTCTGAATAACATGACTGAGTCAGTATAATTTTGTGAAACTGTTCTTTTCTTTTCTTACCAAACATGACTGACGATGATACTTTGTTGCTATCATTTGACCACCATGATCAGATAAACTATGTATTGTGGGGCTAACATTTATTTAATGAAAGGCAGTAGGATTTAGAAATAAATTAATAGTAACTGTTGAGCTACATTCTTTTATTGTTGTTGGGAATATTATTGCAGAGAACAACCAGAGGTAGACATCAGTCAATATTCAGTGATATGAATGTGTGGTAACTGTTATTTTGGACATGTCCGAAAGAACAGATGTCATGAGGAATCTGCAGCTGTGAAACGTGTGTGAATTGAAGGAGGAAGGGGGAGAAAGGAGAGAAAAGGGATTATTGATATCAGCTGCATCAGGACTTTGTGTGGCATCAGCAGCAAGGAGTGAAAATGTGTTGCTAAACCAGGATTTGAACCCGGGATCTGCTTACTAGGCAGTTGTCAACCATTGAACTACCTGGACGCAGTGTTTATTGCAACTGCATCGACTATCTTAGCCAATCCACATTCCCACCTAGTCCCACCTATCCGCAGTCCCTGTACATATCCTCCATGCTTGCTGCTTAGAGCTTAGAGATTCCCGCAGGAGGTTGGACATAATTGTGCATCTGCACTGAATGTGGTGGGTCCATTACCTATCGTGGTGAATCATTTATATGATTGCATTGTGTCTAAGTGGCGAATGTGGAGGACATGGACATGGACAGGGACTGCGGATAGGTGGTGCTAAGTGGGAATGTGGTCAGCCGAGAGGCTTGCCAAGATGGTCTATGCAGTTCCATAAACACTGTGTCTGGGTGATGCAGTGGTTAACGCAACTGCTTATTCAGCATGAGATCCCAGGTTCCAATCCTGGTCCGGCACACATTTTCACTCATCACTGGTGATGCTGCAGAAAATCCTGATACAGCTGAGGTCAATAATTGTTCCTCTTTCCTTCATTTCTCCCCCCCCCCCCCCCCACCCCCCACCCTCCTTCTTCAATTTACATAATATGTTTCACAGCTGTGTATTCCTCGTGGTGTAGATATAATTGATATACCTCAGTGGGCAATGGATCCACCACATTGAGTGCGGATGCTCAATTACGTCCAATTTCCTGCAGGAATATGTAAGTAGTGAGTATGGACAGGGTTAGGGACAGGGACTGTGGTCAGGTGATGGCAGGTGGGAATGTAGATCGGCCGAGGTAGTCCGTGCATTTGTGATAAACACTATGTCCGGATGAAGCAGTGGTTAACGCAATTGCCTAGTAAGCAGTAGAGCCCAGATTCGAATCCACATCCAGCACACATTTTCACTCATGCTGCACATAGTCCTGATGCAGCTGATATCCCTTCTCTTTGCTTTCTTTTCTTCCTCCTCCTCCTCCTCCAATTTATATAACACTATTCAGTGCCTTTAAGCATTATTGTCCAAAATGGAATAATTATTGATATTCCCACATGCAATGACTTCTCCATTACTTCTACTAATTCTTATTTGTATGCTCTCTTATTGCATAATGCAGTTTTAAAAAAAATCCTCATGTGGTCCTTTATGCTATCAGAACCAATATCCTGTATGTTTCTTATTCTGTTATTGAAGTACAGCACTTACAGAGCTTTTCAGTTCAGCACTCATTTAAAGTACTCATTTAGGTCTATGGGCTTAGACTTGATTCCATTTTTTGCATATATCACCACTCCCTTTTTCCTCATATTATGGATTCAGTAATGGGTTTCGACTTGTCTTCATCTAGGTGTGACTGCTCAGTTTTTGTTACTTCCAAATGATGTTCCATTACACATAGCACAGGTGTAGAAATACCTTTTGCTTTTTCAGTTTGTTGTTTTTCTTATTTTACAAGTTTCTTACTTTTGAACAGAAAAGCCTAAATCTCGTTTTTTGTTTTTCCATTAATTGCTGCTCCAAAGCCTATAATTAGTCTGTGTGTCAACCTTTTAGAAGCATTTATAACAAAAATAGTCAGTGAATATATTGGAAATCACATGAATGGGCAGAGAGTGCTCCATTAAACTGAATGCATTTGTAACCCTTTATCGGAAATATTCAGATGCAGGCCATGCTGCGTTGTGTGACATTCAGTCAGACCCCTGTGTGATCTTCCTATCCTGCTGAGTGAATGTTTACATTTTGCCTTTATTTGTTCTACAGAACACTTCATACAGGGCTTGTGGTATCACTCAAAGAGTGACACAGCTGTCATATTAGTCTGAGGAATATTCTCTGTGGTATATTAGATGTAATCTTCAATTGGATAGTTAAGGTTATGGTCCAAACTACTATACAGACTCCCCCCGTCCTCTCCCCAATATCACTACATTATCTACTTTACCAAGTACTTCCCCAGAGAGCCTAAATCAGAAAACAATGACACTCAGCTGTGCACTTGGCTGGAAAAAAGTCAGTTATAGCACAAACATCCTGAACATTGGGTGAGTCCATTCATTTTATCCAAATGGTGGTCGTTTAAGTTGAGTATTGCATGCCAACTTGCACACTTTGAGCAGTCTCACTGCTATCACTTTACAATATCGTGACACCACAGTCTTTACGTACAAGGTGCAGGAAAAATTCTTCATAAAGAGGCTTGAGTTATTATATGCAATGCCATTAAATTCGTGTCAGAATAGGCAAATAAGGAAGCAAAAATACCACTAAATAGTATCTGGCCAGAGCGGTCAGATATAGCAGTCAAGTGTACATGAGGTATTCCTGCTTGTGTCAATGTGTGTTCTCCTTTCTTGTGAATAGAAGGCTTTGACTGAAAGCTCAGTGTATAATGGTAATTTTCATGTGTCTGTCTGCAACTCAACATGTCATCTATATGGTGAGTAGCAATCTATCCTTTTCATATTTGTTGATATTCCAACCTGGCATTTCCACTGTTTCATTAAAAAGTGGTTGCAGAAACTATTAGTTATTCCACTCATACAATAAAGATAATAAGGAAGAAGGGGAGAATCATAATTACAAGTATTTCCCAATTCTTCACAACTTCAGGAAAGATGTGGAAGAATGGGAAAAAGGATTTATATTTACATGATATGGATGAATACGTTTTTAAGAGACTGATGTGTAATTTCCACACGACACATGTTCTTTATTTAACTTTGTCAGTATCATACTAAGCAACATTGGCCACTATGGCATCTTTTTCACCCCTTTTATGTTTTACAAGATTTCCTTCTGGAAGCTAGTGGTTGGACTTGTTTTGCTCTGATTGATCCTTCGTTTATGCCAATATTTATTTGTAGGTATTCTACTGAGAAAATATTGAGTTTGAACATCTATATTTGTTGACTTACTGGTATTTGTTGACTTACTGGTCCTGTTGACATAAGTTGTCAACACCACTGTTTGCAGACTTGCTAGCTGTATCTTACAAGTTATGTGTTTGTTGAACTGCAGCTCCACTATTGTGTGGTGGCTGTTCAGAACAGAACCCCGCCATTACCATTTTCCCATTCCCTTCCATGCTGTCTGCAAACCACGGACCAAGTTATTTAGTGCACACTCATACTTGGTATCCTCTACCCAGGTTATTCTTTACTAATTCAG
The DNA here is from genome assembly GCF_021461385.2 of Schistocerca piceifrons. Lineage (NCBI taxonomy): Eukaryota > Metazoa > Arthropoda > Insecta > Orthoptera > Acrididae > Schistocerca > Schistocerca piceifrons. The sequence goes on from NC_060141.1 coordinate 540,764,909, forward strand.
AAATTCTGCTCCAAAGATTACTTGTTAACAAAGAAAATAAAGTCCCTGGATGTCCTTCACACTAGCACCACCTCTCGGCTAGCATTTGCATCTTTGAAAAATAACTGAGCCAAGTTAACAGTTGACTTTGGCATATTGACATTGACACCATATGTTGTGTAGTAAAATTCTGATGGAATTTAAATATTTTTGGAATGAAGGAGACCACTCCTTGAAAAGCAGTCATTGATAGGCACACACATAAGACAGGTAAACTTGCTGGCTTACAGAGTGCTCCTTTTTCTGGCTGGATTACAATTACACATAGAAAATACACACACATACACATGCATGCTTACACATACCTATGTCCCTACATGTTATTGGCTGGGTGCACAATGCTGCATTTCAGTGGGTGGATTAGTTCACATTGAGGTCTGTGCAGCAGGTGGGTTAGGTAGCAGGGTGGGTTGGGTAGCAGAGAGGAAGACAGCTGGTATGCTGACTAGAAATGTGGGAGGGAGGAGTGGCAGGTGCACAGGCTCAGCATGTGATGCACAGGAGTCAGAGCCAGAGAGGAGCAGCACACAGTGAAGGTGACATAGAGAGGTGAATTTGAGAGGGGGTGACAGGACATAGGAAGGAGAAACTCTTGGGTGGAGGATGTGGGTTACAAGAGATTGAGGCCAGAACAATTACAGAACCGAAGGATGTGTTGCAAGGATAACTCCCATTTGCCTAGTTCAGAGAAGTGGTGGTGGAGGGAAGGATTCAGATGCCCCTGGAGTGTCAAGCAGCCACCTACACTATCAGAGGACAGACCACCTGTGAAGGCAGCCATGTCGTATACTAGCTTTGCTGCAAACACTGCGCAGCTTTTTATGTCGGTGTGATTACAAACCAGCTGTTCACCAAGATGAATGACCACTGTCAAACTGTTGCCAATAACAAAGTTGATCATCCAACAGCAAAAGCTGAGCATAATGTGCTTAATTTCAATGGCTACTTCACAGTCTGATCCATCCAGATCCTTCCGTCCACCCCATCTTCTCTCAACTATTTGCAACTTACCATTCGCTCCTGCAATCATCCTAGCCTCAATCAGAAGCCCACACCCGTCACCCAACTGTTTCCCCTTCCTCCATCCTAACATCCTCTCCCAAACTCACCAACCCCTCTCAGTACCTCCTGCCTCTCTGTCCCTCTACTCACCCCAATACAACCCCACCACAAACTAGACCATCTGCCAAAATGCAGCATTGTGCCTACAGCCTGCCTCTCTCTCTCTCTCTCTCTCTCTTGCATGGGGTTGGGGGGGGGGCTAGTTTTTCATCTTTTTCAGCCTGGTAATGCATACCAAACACCTCTCATTCTTATGTCACTTCAATCGTTATTACAGATCTAATGATGATGATAATGGCAGCAGCCAAAATATTATTATGATTCAAACAGTATCAAGCAGTCTATATGGTTTTATTCGCACCCATGGCTACAGCCATACCAATGACTACTCCCTTGAAGGAGGACCTACTTGTCTTTTTAACCCTCTGGAGATTCGATTTGAAAATTGCAAGTTACAACAGTGATGGTGGTTTCCAAAGAGGCCATCATGTTGGTTAGACAGCCTCACAGATTTTACCTTGCCCTTTTTCATAGTATTTAACTTCAAATTTCCATTTATCAATCTGTTTTCATTTTAGAAGGGTGGTTCCACATGTATAGACTAATAGAACATAATGCTGCAAGACAGTTTGAATGGGGCACATCACACAGAGTTAATTTGAGAATAATATCATATTCATTATTTGACCAACATTTAACATCATGATAATGTCATTTACGCAGTAAAATATTTTAAGAGTATATGTAGTGAAAGTATCATGTAAGTTGCGAACAATTTTACACAAAACCTTCCTCCTGTGCAACTTCCTCCTGTAGTCCAATTATGTAGATTTTTTGGCCCCTTAATAAGTTTAAGAGGGGTAGTCACAGTGTTTTATCTTCACCTTCCTGATCATGGTGCTGTTGCCTGGAGCATCACAGGTTTCTTTTATTTATTTTATTTATTTATTATTTTTTTTTCATGCACATTTAGAATCTTTTCTTGTCCTTTAACACACTGCATTTTAAAACAGCATTGGGTCTCCTAATGTAGATTTCTGCCTCTGTAGCTGATGTTGTTGGAGATGACAAGATTAAACCAAACCAAGTCTTTTGCATGATATGGTGGTTCAGGCTTAGCCAGCCTCCTATGGTCTGCATATATTTATGTTCACTTAGAAACTCATTAACTGTTGGCATTACTTGTGCTATGTAGTCACTTATAGTTGTGGGACCATGGGCATTGTTCTCACAATAATATAATCACAGTTATACTTAATCTAAAATTAAGGATGACTTGCAGTGATTTTATAGCAGGATGTATCGAAACACGAGAAAAAATCCTTTTCATAACACAGGGATGCTGAGTTGCAGATAGGCACAACAAAAAGTCTGTTACAAATAGAGTTTTTGGTCCATAAGGCCTTTGCCAAAAATAGATCCCAGACACACACACACACACACACACACACACACACACACACAGTCTAAGACAACTGTAGACATACTGTGAGCAGCAGCAGAAGTGCATGATGGGAGTGGCGACTGGGTGGTGGGGATAAGGAGGAGGCTGGGGTGGGGAGGGGGAGTGATAGTAGGGTAGGGGTGGTGGACAGTGCATTCCTGCTGGGGAGTGTGCAGGGAGGAGATGGAGAGGGTAGGGCAGCTATATGCAGTCACGAGGTTAGATGGCGGGCAGGGGAGAGGTGGGGCAATGGGGTAGCAGAAAAGGAGAGAAGTAAAAAGACTGGATGTGATGGTGAAGTGAAGGCTGTATAGTACTGGAATGGGAACAGGGAGGCCAGATGGATGAGGGCTATTGACTAACAAAGCTTAAGTCCAGGATGGTTATGGGAGTGTAGTATATATTATTGCTGGGAGAGTTCCCACCTGCACGATTCAGAAAAACTGGTGTTGGTGGGAAGGCTCCATATGGCACAGGCTGTGAAGCAGTTGTTGAAATGGAGGGTGTCATGTTAGGCAGTATGCTCAGCAACTGTATTGGTCCACTTGTTTCTTGGCTCACAGTTTGTCAGTGGCTATTCATGCAGACAGACAGCTTGTTGGTTGTCATGCCCACATAGAAAGCAGCACACTGGTTGCAGCTTGCAGATCATGTGAATGGTTTCACAGGTAGCCCTGCCTTTGATGGGATAGGTGACGTTTGTGATCGGAGTGGAGCAGGTGGTGGTGGGAGGATGTATGGAACAGTTCTTGCATCTACATCTATTACAGGGGTATGAGCCATGAGGTAAGGGGTTGGGAGCAGGGGTTGTGTAGGGATAGACGAGTATATTGTGTAGGTTTGGTGGATACCGGAATACCACTATTGGACAGGTGGGAAGGATAGTGGGCAGGACATTTCTCATTTCAGGGCAGGATGAGAGGTGGTCGAAACCCTGGCAGAGAATGTAATTCAGTTGCCCCAGTCCTGGGTGGTAGTGAGTTATGAGGGAAATGCTCCTCTGTGGGCGGACTGTGGGACTTTGTGAGGTGGTGGGTGACTGGAAAGATAAGGCATGGGAGATTTGTTTTTGTACAAGGTTGAGAGGATAATTACATTCTGTGAAGGCTTCAGTGAGAGCCTCAGTATATTTTGAGAGGGACCACTAGTCACTGCAGATGTGATGACCATGGGTCGCTTGGCTGTATGAAAGGGACTTCTTGGTATGGAACAGGTGGCAGCTATCGAAGTAGAGGTATTGCTGGTGGTTAGTAGTTTGATGTGGACAGAGGTACTGATGTAGCCATGTTTGAGGTGGAGGTCAACATCTAGGAAGGTGGCTTGTTGGTTTGAGTAGGACCAGGTGAAGCAAATGGGGGAGAATTTGTTGAGGTTCTGGAAGAATGTGGCTAGCATATCCTCACCCTTAATCCAGATTGCAAAGGTGTCATCAGTGAATCTAAACCAGGCGACGGGTTTCGGATTCTGGGTGTATAGGAAGGATTCCTCCAGAGGGCCCATGAATAGGTTTCATTATTGTTACATTCCATCCTGGATTTTCCGTTGTTTGATTTTCATTATGCAGGTAGCATTTGTACCCATTCCCTTCCACCCCCCCCCCCCCCTCCCCCCCTGTGACAGTTGTTATGTTTATTTTAGCAGTTGGAGAACATGTAATTTATCTCAAATAAGTAAAAACACTAAAAGAAACCATAAGCTCTTGTGGAAAAATCAGGACTCTGGGAGCATTAAACATCAAATCAGATTGTTCTTCTCGTATTTATTCTTGTATCAAATAAAACAAGAAGAATTTATAAACTGAGAGGAAGGAAATAAGTGCATGTCACACAGTTTCATTACTGTCAAATATTTACCACTTGATCAACTTACCCCGTTTATAACCACTCTAGGTACTTGAGTCAGGGGAGGGTTTAGGCTCATTGTTAGCTCTTTATAGTGAAGCAAATACATTGTAGATTTGTTGCTATTCACGCATCCCAGTACACTGTGCCAGTCTATTTCTAGCTTCTTTGCACACTGTGAACATTTGAAGTATGTTGTATTTACAGACATAATGAACAAATGTATCACTAATGTTAATTATAATAAATCAGTCCACTGAGGGACACTTCATATACTTGTGTTACTATTAAATTTAGGAATAAAACACAGTTTCAATAACTGTACCTTTTCACCAATCACAAGACCATTCCAGTTGTCCATTATCATGCAGAACACATATTGTAAAACAAGATCTTGTGGAACAGTATTTATTGCACAAGCATGAACTAACATGCCTTTACATTCAGGTGGACCATGTGGACATAAGAATTCTACGTCACCTTCGTTTTCATGAACCTTGGAAGGTTTTTAAAACAAAACTCCAATTAGTTTGAATGTTTTTAGAATTACATTTGTATTATCCATCATAAAATCATCAGTATAAGAGTCAACATGACACAAAGTCAGGAATTTAACAGATGTATGATTTTTTGTATAAGTTTTCCCCCATTAATCTTGGGCTTTGCCGAGGTGGGATGGCCTACTTACAGTAGGTGCAACCGCAATGGAGGGATATCTGTAGAGCATCTGACTATCCTGTGATTCCTGAAGAAGGGCAGCAACTTTTCAGTAGTTGCAGGGACTATTGTCTGAAAGATCTTTGCTGTGGTGGTACTGGGAATGGCTGAAAGCAAGGGGAAATTACAGCCATTATTTTTCTAGAGAACCTTCAGCTCAACTGTATGCTAAACAGTGATAGCATCGTCATTTGTAAAATATTCCAGAGTTAAAATAGTCCCCAACAGGATCTCCAGGTGGGACAGAGACTACTCAGGAGGATATCATCAGGAAAAACAAAACTGACATTGTACAGGTTTCAATGGTGAATGTTAGATCCTGAGATAACAGAAATTCAGATGGTTGGTGTATCCAGCTACTAGTGGTTGTGAGTGTGTGTGTGCCTATTATAGTGTCACTGTGCTTGTGTACTTAAATCAATCGCCTACCCTACCAGTGCGAACTGGCTATTAGAGGCCACCTGTAGGAAGTGTGCACACAGCTCAGTCTCCACTGTGCCATGTACTAAGGACTCCTATATGTGCGGAACAGTGCTGACTCACTCTTGCTATGTTCTTTTAGTTTGTACCGCTCACATCAGTTGTTCTGTATGTTTCTGTTGTCTTGTTTCGCATATTACTTAGTTACTACAATAGTTAATGAAGGCAAAAATTTAATTGTGATGGGGGTCTGGAATCTGGTAGTCGCAAAAGGATGAGAATTAAAAATATGTGGGGGACATGGACAGCCAGAAAGGAATAAAAGATGCAGGTGTCCAGTAGAATTTTGCACATTTTACAACTTAATCTTCACCAAAATTTGGTTCCAAGATCATAAAAGATGGTTGTATATGTGAAAGAGACCTGGAGATGCAGGAATATCTCAAATAGATTACATCTGTCCTGTTCTGAAGACTTTCTATCTGAGGAGTCATTTGAAGCAATGACAATGCTTTCAACATACTTTTCTTAGATGCTTTCCTTCAGGAAGTCAAATTATTGCAGATTTTCAGCATGGCATATTCAGTTAATCCAGTATTGCATTGTGACATCATCAATTGCTTCTGGAAGTCAACTGTGCACATCTTCATTATGAATGTGTAACTTCTGATGTGACCTTTCTTTTCACCAGGGCCCATATGTTTTTAATCAGGTTATATTGGCAGCAACAAGAATGCAGCCTCAAAACCTCATGATCCATTTCTGCAGCTAAGCTGTGTGGTTCAAATTGACTGTGAAGGTACTTCTGACACCTGACTTCCTCCAACATCTCTGCTTTCATATGGAAGCCTGAAATTGAAATAGTTTTCTCTTCTAGGCATTTTGCATTTTCTTCATTCTTTGGATTTAAATTAGGAGTTTTCTCCACTTTTTTTAATGATAAGTGCTATTATTCACTCATATAACCCTCCTCTAATCTAAAAAGTAGAACTTAAATACGTATTTATTCATTTCTTCAAGAAAATCACTGGATTTGCAGGGTGTAATTTTGCACATTTGATAAAGCCATATCCTCCACAACACACAATAAGTCTGTCTCCTTTGTCAGCTGATACTTTCAACCCATCACTACCTATTGAAACCTGCCAAATGTGCTTCCTGGGATGATTTTGATTTAACCAAGTCTCATTGAGATAAATAAAAGGGCAATGATGACTATCTTTTTGTGGTATTATGAATTTTTCCCAAAAAAAAAGAAAAAAAAATCTGCTACAATATCGGACTTTTCCATCAGAATGCATCTTCCATCGCTGCATTTTCTGTACCTGAACCCTGAAGATTTTAGAATTCTTCCACTCAGATAGAGGCCCCTGCAAAAACATCTGCTACCTTTACCTTGTAGGATACTTGCCACAGTTATAAAATTCCAGTCCATTTTGATGAACAATGTCCTTCTGGAAATCATCGAAATCAGTGACAGTTCTTTTTCCACAAATTTCTTTCCTTGGAGATCGAAACTTCATTTTGTGACCATAGGTTTCCATGAATGTGCTTCTTTAAATATTCTGTGTATGGTGTGTAATGAAGCACCACATGCATATGCTGTTGCAGTCTGTAGTGCTGATAAGATTTTGTCTCATCTGACATTGTCTTTAATGTCACAAAGAAATTCATATACTTTATGTATGACTCCCTTTGTGTGGCTGTGTTGTCTAGAAACTCAGCCATCGTAAATCACAAACAGAAATAGCAATACTGTCTGATAAAAAACACTGCTCTCTTTGGTAATGTACACTTCCATTTAGTGAAGACATAAGGCTTGGATAGTGGCTAGCAATGAAGTTGCTAAGCCTCACCAGCAGCAGCATGAATGAAGTGCAGTATTACTAGATATACACTGTTGACGATAGGTATTTGTTTTGTAGTCATTGCTTGTTACAATGCTACCTAGATGGCACCTGTAGCAGAAATGACACTGTGGCAACTGTGAGAGCTTGAGTCATGGACCATGCCAGTCTAGGCAAAGGCTTCTCATTGTCTCTTAGAAATGGAAGGAAGAAGAATGGTGGGAGAGCTGACCTAACATCTCAGCTGCCACTTTCGCTCCTCCCTAGCACAGTAGAAAACTCTTCCAATGCCAGTTCAAAACAGCTTCTTTTTGAAAAGTATAAGATTGATTCAAAAAGAAATGGGCTGGACACTGTAAGGTGAAAACCACTGAAGGGTCATAATGCTATTGCCTATAGAAAAAGTTGTGGTCACCATAAGAGTGGTGAGGCTCCAAACTTAGCTGTAGAGGGCTGTGGGTGCACACCCACATTACGACAGAGTGAGCATATGGAAGCGTCATCCATCCACTGCATTCAATAGCACTGAAAACAGTAATGGAGGCTTCAGAAGAAAAGAAAATGAGTGTAGTGCTTTTCCTTACAGTGAAAGGTGTGTGGGGAATGGAAATTCATCAAAGAGTGGCACAAATATTCAGAGAACATGGCATGTCTGTCTGTTGCAATTTAATGCTAACCTCCAACTTTTGGAGTTATGGCTGCCAATACAGCTCACCGGTCTTCAGTAATGATTGCATTCACCTGCTGGACAATAGTATTGGCAATCAGTTGTGGCATTCGAGATTGTGTGCCATCGGCCAGTGCCATCCATCTCTTCTTGAATCACCTGTGCAGCCCCTTGACCCTTGCAATGGACACGCAGTGCTCTTCATGCACTTGAGTCACTCTTTGATGAATTTTCATTCCTCTCACTCCTTCCTCTGTCATAAAATCCAGTACAACCTTTGTTCTTCATATGAAGCATACATTCCACTGTTTTCAGCATGAATGAGTGCAGTGGATGGCAGAAGGGTGCAATTGCTTGCTCTGTCACCATGTGGGAGTGCACCTGTGTCCCTCTAGTGGTGAGTCTGGGGCCTCATTGTTCTTGCAGGGACCACACCTTCTTCTGTAGGCAATGTCATTACATTCCCTTCAGCAATTTTCATATTACAGTCTCCACCTTGTTTCTTTTTAAATGCACCTTATATTTGGGAAGCTTCATTATACAATTTGATCCCATGTAATAGGGCCTCACCTTTTCTACATTAAACCTGTACTCAACAAACCACTGTCAAGTGCACAGCCGAGGGTACTTCCCATTGCACCACATATTAGGGTTGCTTCTCATTCCATTCACATATGGAGCCCACAAAGAATGACTGCCTAAATGCCTTTCTGTGCAGTGGAGTGTGGTCCCTATGAACCTGAATTACATTAATGAGTCATAACATTTGAACCATTAATGGTAACATTTGCAGTTTTGGGAGGTGAGATGACTCAGTTGGGAGATTATACACATACATATGTACAAAGTCCTCACAGCAAAAGTTGAAAATATCCTCCACCAGCGTTGATGCACAAATCTATTAGTTTCATCATATTCCATGACATTCTCTGAAGTTCATCCTTGCCAACATTGCTTATTTTGTGTGTAGTGATCTCACGGAGTTCTGCAGTTGTCTATGGTCCATTCTTGCACATTTGGCTTTTAAGGTATGCCTACAAGAAACAATCTGGGGTGTTAGGTCAGGTGATCAGGGGAGGACACAAATCTTTTGAGATTATTCAGTCACCAAAGAAGCTGGATACAAGTTGTATGGAAGCATTAAATGTGACACATTACTCCATCTTGTTGGAAATGACCTGCTGTAAGTATGACATCATCCAGCTCAAAAAATGTATTGAAGGGTGCCCGTATAAACTGTAGTGTCTACAATCATATAAAAGAAAATGAGGCCAACAACCCTGGAACCTGACACTGCACACCACACTTTAACCTTTTCATCACACAGCTGTGTTTTTACGGATGATAAGGGATTTACACCAGCACAGTATCTGCTGTTTTGTGTATTTACATAACCTGACAGATGGAATCATGCCTCATCTGTAAAGCAAGTTATGGAGAGAATGTCTGCATGTTGAATAAGACGCCCCTGAAACCATCAACATAACACATTCTTTCCTCATCATCTGTTTCTTACATGATCTGTTTCTTTTTGTGGGGTGCACAGTAAATTACCTTTTCGTCTGTCGATTTTGTTCAATTAAGGGCAACACTTTGAGTTCTGTATGTAAGGAAATCTTGTATCCAGACACTTTTTTGACAATGCTGGTTTCTTCATAGCTCTCTGACATGTGTCATATGAAATGCCTTTCTCCAGGCTCAGACAATGCAGTGATTCCTTGGAGAGTTCTCAAAGCATCCTTGAACAACCTCTGCACTCATTGTTGGTCTGTGTTTACCACAATCACTGCTTAGTACATCAGTTGTCTCCAGCTTCCTTACAGTCAATGAAACTGTTGTCCTTGTTGGAACATTGCACATTGAATTCTTTCTGGAATGCCTGTTGTGTTGTAACTTGTAAGTCTGTCTTTCAGTATGTTTCTACAATAAAGAAAACCACTCTCAAAGTGTGTACTCTATGTTTCTACCAGCTAAAGGCTGAGAACAAATCACTTAATTTGCTCCTTTTTCTCATCACGTTCTCACAGACGTCACAAACCACAACTCATGAGGCTATGAACAAACTAACACGAACTGACCAAGTGCGACATTACACCAGACAATGGATGTTATGTGCAGAAACAACAATCAACTTGCCAATTACAGGTGATTCTCCCATAGCTGCCGAGATCATTAAAACAATTTTCCCATTTTTATGACTCACTGAAGTAGTTAAGTGTTATATGGATCAACCTGTACATCACAGGACTCAAGCCCCGTAACAGCGTGTGTTGAGGGTACTGACACCCCCCACTTTCCCTGATCCACTCACAAATGGCACATGGGAAAAATGTTTGTCAGTAAGCCTCTGTATTAGCACTAATTTCTCGAATTTACTCATCATGGTCATTTTGCAAGATGTATGTGGGAGGAGGTAATATTTGTCCAACTCTTCCCGGAAAATTCTCTCTCGAAATTTCAATAGTAAACCTCTCCGTGATGCACAGGGCCTCTCCTGTAGCATCTGTCACTGGAGATTCTTGAGCATCTGTGTAATGCTCTCTCACAGGCTAAACAATCTTGTGACAAAATGTGCTACTCTTTGTTGTATCTGCTCTATCTCTACAACCAGGTAAGGATCCCAGATTGATGAACAGTACTTAAGAGTCAGTTGAACAAGTGCCTTGTAGGCCACCTCCTTCATGGATGAGTTACATTCCCTTAAGATTCTTCCTAAGTATCTGTCTAGCAACTGCTTGTCCTCCTATTGGTTTTATAAATCTTTACTGTCTTCTAACATTGCTACTGTCTTATAGACAACTGGACCATCTGAAAACAGTTTTAAAGAACTCCTGATGCTTTCTACTAAATCGTTTGTGTACATTGTAAATAGTAATAGCCATATCCCACTTCCTTGATGTACAATGGAAATTAGCTTTGCACCTGTTGATTTTGTTCCATTAAGAGCGACACATTGAGCTCTGTCTGTAAGGAAATCTTGTATCCAGTCACAAGTCTGGTCCAATACTCAGTAAGATTGTATTTTTTTCAATGAATGGCAGTGCGGGAGAATGTTGAATGCCTTCCTGAAATCAATGAATATGGCATCAACCTGAATGCTGTTGTCTCTAGCACTATGGATCTCATGGAGGAACAAAGCAAGCTGAGCTCTGCAAGACCTCAGTTTACAGAACCCATATTGATTTGTTTTAGAGGAGATGATTGTTCTCCAAAAAGTCATAATATGTGAGCACAAATCAAGTTCCATAATTCTACAACACATTGACATCAACAATATAGGCCTGTAACTATGTGCATCTGCCTACAAGCCTTCTTGAAAACTTGAATGACCTGCACTTTTTTCCAGTCGCTAACTATCCTTTCTTGCCCCAGCACTCTGTCAGAAACTGCTGCTAGATGGGGAGCAAGTTCTTTTGTGTAATATTTGTAGAATCTTTTAGGTATCTCATCTGGTCCTAGTGGCTTTCCGCTACTAAGTGATTGTAGCTGTTTTTCTGTTCTGCAATAGGTTATCTCAGTATCAGCCTTTTCGACATTTATGTGATGATTGAAAGGAGAGACTGTGTTACAATCTTCCACGGTGAAACAATTTTCGAAGACCAAATTTAGTATTTTAGTTTTCTCTCTGTTATCTTTCATTTTAATGCCAATATGGACACTGAGTAAATGAGTAGAGGATTTAAAAACCACTTACTGATTTTATGTAAGACCAAAACCTCCTAGAGTTTTTACTCAAATAGGTTGACAAATTATTACTTTCTCTCATTGCTCTCCTTGTGGTCATTTTTGCTTCATTCAGCTTTTATTTGCCAGCAGTGTTTTGACTTCTCTTGAATCTGTAATGAAGTTCTCTTTGTATACATAGCAGTTTTCTAACATGGCTGCTAAGCTGTGGTGGGTCTCTCCCATCCCTTAAGATATTGCTTGGAGCATAGAGCATACTTGTTGAAGGTATATTGAACAATGCTTTTGAATTTTTCCCATTTGTGCTCCACATCTTTGTCCACAGCACTGAATATATGATGCTCACTACCCAGAGACTCTGCAGTTTGTATAAACCCATGGTCATAGTTGCTATCACAACCTTATGATCACTGATACCTTCCTTTATGTTAATTAATTTGGTAAATTAAGGTCTGTTTGTTGCTAGGAGATCTAAGACATTACCTTCACAAGTTGGTTCTCAAATTATCTGCTCAAAGTAATTTTTGGATAAGACATTCAGGATAATGTTTCATGAATCCCTGTCTCTGGCAGCAGTTTTGAAAGCATGACTCTCCCAGTCTATACCTGCCAAACTGAAGTCTCACCCTATTATAACGGCTTGATCAGGAAAGTTATTAACAATATTCTACAAGTTATCTCTTAAATGCTCTACCACTACACCTCCTGACCCAGGCAGTCTATAAAAGACGCCAATTACATTTTTGACTGACTTTTCATGCTTAACTTCACCAGATTAATTCACATCTTGGATCCATGATAATTTCGCTAGATATTACGGAACAGTTTACTGTAATAAATATGCCACCATCATTGATGATTAACCTATCTTTATGATAAATATTCCAGTCTGAACTTAGGTTTTGTTGGTGTTAAACGAAAGGAGAAATACCATCGGTGCTCACTCCCCTGTTGTAAAGATTATAACTCTAAATGTGCAGTGCCTCACGAACAAATATTGTGAACTCGAAATAGCAGTAAGTAACATCCAACCTGATGTCTTGTGTATTACTGAACACTGGTATAAGGACCATGAAATTAGTAGTATTCATATTGATCCATTTAAACTGGCAAATCATTATAGTAGGAAAATTGCAAAAGGTGATGGAGTCGGTATTTACCTTAAACAAGAGTTAGAATTTAAAAAGAGATGTGAAGCAGAGTGGAAACATAGAAGTCTTTTCTGATATAGTAGAACTGTTGCTAAATACTTTAAAAAAATACTGTGATTTTTCTTTGTGGTGATTTCAGCATTAATCTTCTAGTTGAAAGTCAACAAAAAAGACAATTTTTGGACTTATTAAAGAGTTTCAACATGTCACCACACATAAACAAATTCACCTAGAATAACAAACACCTCCAATAGCCTCACGGATAACATTTTCTCAAGTATGTCAACAACTGACATAGAGGTAACAAACATAGATTTAGGATTGTCTGACCACAATGCTCTCACCATTGAAATCCCTTTAAGGTCAAAGGAAGATAAAGGTGTAAATAATATTTACAAAAGAAACTTCTCTGTGGACAGCTGTCATCAGTTCATAAGTATCTTAGAAAATGAAAATTGGTTAGGTGTTATGAAACAAACAAATACAGATGAGGCATATAGTGTATTTGCATTGAATTATATGATGAACTTTGATATGTTTCGAGAATGAAATTTTCAATCTGCAGCGGAGTGTGCGCTGATATGAAACTCCCTGGCAGATTAAAACTGTGTGCCCGACAGAGACTCGAACTCGGGACCTTTGCCTTTCGAGTCTCGGTCGGGCACACAGTTTTAATCTGCCAGGGAGTTTCATATCAGCGCACTCTCCACTGCAGAGTGAAAATCTCATTCTGGAAACATCCCCCAGGCTGTGGCTAAGCCATGTCTCCGCTGTATCCTTTCTTTCAGGAGTGCTAGTTCTGCAAGGTTCGCAGGAGAGCTTCTGTAAAGTTTGGAAGATAGGAGACGAGATACTGACAGAAGTAAAGCTGTGAGTACCGGGCGTGAGTCGTGCTTTGGTAGCTCAGTGGTAGAGCACTTGCCCGCGAAAGGCAAAGGTCCCGAGTTCGAGTCTCGGTCGGGCACACAGTTTTAATCTGCCAGGGAGTTTCAACTTTGAGATGTGTTTTCCAAAGAAACTTACCAGAATCAAGTCTACTGGGCACACAAAGTCAAGTTCTTTGATTACTCTTGGCATTAAGAAATCATGTTAAAACATGAAAAAACTCAATTCAGAGTTGAGGGAGTGTGCAGATACTGATTTTATAGAATATGTAAAAAGGTATAGGAAAATATACTGCAGAGTAATTGCAAATGCAAAGTTACTAAGTAATGACATGGAAATAAAACAGTCCAGAAATAAAACTAAAATAGCATGGGAAATTGTGAGAAAAGAAACTGGGGTACCTATCAAAGATAAGGAAATTATTCTAAAAGATGAGGAGAATAAAATGGTAGATAAATATGTCATACCTAATTATATAAATAATTACTTTTTAAATATACCCCAGACATTAAGCAGGAATTTGGGGAGCAGATTAAGAGAGCAGCACCCAAGGCAGCCAACAGTATGATGGCAGTTCCAACAAATGAAAAGGAAGTTTTAAAAGTGATTAAAAGACTGAAGTCCAAGATGTCAGCTGGAGTAGATGAGGTACCAATAATACTAGTAAAGAAAACAGCTAATGAAATAGTGAAACCACTGGCGCACATAGCAAACTTGTCAATGGCTGAGGGCGTGTTTCCACAGAAACTGAAAATTTCGAAAGTCGTTCCCCTGTTGAAAAAGGGTGATAAGCTTAAAATAGAAAACTACAGACCGTCTCACTTCTCCCAACTTTCTCCAAGGTTTTAGAGATACTAATGAAATATAGAGCCACACATTATCTTAATATCCACAATCTGATAAACAGTAATCAGCATGGATTTCAAGCTAGGAAAAGTACTGAAACAGCTGTACTGGAATACACAAAAGAAATAATCAGTAAATTGGAAGAGGGGGAAAAGTGTAGTCGCGATAAATCTAGATCTGTCAAAAGCCTTTGACACTGTTGACCATTGCATACTTTTGGAAAAGCTTGAAGCTATAGGTATCAGAGGACCAGTAAAAAAGTGGTTTGAGTCGTATCTGGAAAAGAGGACGCAGGCGGTTGAAATTACAGCACCAAATATTGACCAAAAAATTAAATTAAGATCAGATCCAATGGAGGTCACAGTAGGAGTACCCCAAGGAAGTGTATTAGGCCCCTTGCTGTTCCTCATTTACATTAATGATATTCAGGTGTCAGAGAGAAAAACTAGTATCATGTTATTTGCTGATGATACTAGTTTAATAATTACTGATATGAAGCAGTCATTGCACAGTACTGTGGACCATGTCCTACAAGATATACAAAAATGGTTTAGGGCAAACAAGCTAACACTGAATGAAAAAAAAAAAAATTAAAAAAAATCCCACCATGGAGGACAAACAACTTGAAAGAGTATAGTGTGCAAAATACCTGGGTATGCACCTTAATGAGAAGATAAACTGGAAGGACTATGTGGTAAGCTTAGCACTAAAACTAAATTCAGCATGTTTTGTGCTTATAATAATTTCAAAAGTTTGTAGTAATGACCGTACCAGATTAGTATATTTTGGCTATTTTCAGTCCATTACATCCTATGGGATAGTATTCTGGGGGAAAACAAATTGTCGTCTAAATGAGACGCGCTATTCGGATAATGACCCAGAGCTCACCTCAAACACATTGTAGGCCCCTTTTTAAAGCACTGAAAATTTTAACAATTCCATCATTATACATTCTGAAATGTCTGTTGGTGATCAAAAGAAATGAGAACAAAATGTAAACCAATACAAACTACCATAATTATGATGCACGGCAATGTAAAGATCTCCACTTAAAAGCTGTAACAAGGACCCAAAGTCAGAAACATGTATGTAATCAAGGCATCAAACTTTTTAATGCACTACCAAAACATATCAAAGAGCTGGAAAATGAGGATAAATTTAAAACTGTTATAAAGAATTACATGCTTGACAAATGTTATTTCAGTGTAACTGAATTTCTATGCCCAACTGTATTAGAATATAAAGAACCACATGCTTGACAAATGTTATTACAGCATAAGTGAATATCTCTGCACAGCTGTATAAGAATGTATGTTTATATTAATGTGGCAAATGAAATTACATCAATGAATATGTCTGTCAAGCACATAAGAAGATTAAGAACCACATGCTTAACAAATGTCACTACAGTATAAGTGAATAGCTCTGCTCAGCTGTATAAGATATCATAAATGTGACAAATGAAACCACATCAAGGAATAGGTCTGTCAAGCACGTAAGAAATTATGTTATAAAAGCACTTATTAGTTGTATATTGTATTAAACATAAGATAGATTCATATGAATTCAGCATAGAAAAAAAATTTGCAAAGATATTATGTAATTGGTGAAATGTATCCTGAAAAATCCTATATCACAAATGTGATCATTGGGATGATAATAAATAAATAAATATTCACTTCTGGTTTCAACCAACTTTCTGTTCCTATTACTATCTGAACATTACAATGTTCAATTAGTGCTACTAATTCTGGGACCTTTCCCAATGTGTGAGGACAAGCATTCTCTGAGATTAATGTGGCTGATGTAACTTTGATTTTGGCAAGCAAGTCATCTCTGATCCCAAGGGCAGTTTCTCTAACATAAAAAATCTTGTCTTTTTTGTCCTAAAAGCAGCTATGCATAGGGGGTTCTGGTATATTCCTGGATTCCTCACACAATACTCGCTCTTGAAACTTCGTAAGCAAGCTTTTGTGACATAGTTCGTGTTTATCGTCAGGTGTCTTCCAGTTCAGCATTTCCAAGAGGCTCTCCCATGACCTGTAGAAATCTGCAGCCATTAATAAATTATGATACAGAATTGCTGGTCAGAACTTTCTTTTGTGAGTTGAAATGTGTAGAACTGGCAGTAGACCTGTATATAGAAGTAGAAGAGATACACTATCTAGCTTTCACAACTAACTGTTCCTTCATCAGGGGGAAGAGAGGAATAGATTGGAGAAGGTTAGAAAGGAAGAGTAGGTCACTCAGACACCTGGATAAGAGAACCCACCTGCAGTAAAGACTCTGGAAATTGCATGAAACACACGATGAGCAATATTTGTTTGAGTTCATCTACACATTGAAAAGAAAAATTGCAAAACCCTGGTAAAACACCACAGAAAAGTGTACTGATGATTCTTAGAAGAGAGATCCAATATACAAGAGTTAGGTGCATAAGCTGAAGGCCATAATGCCAGATTCACTGATAATGTTACATATTAATGAAAATTAGGCAGTATTAATTTTTTTCAATATTGTTTATCATATATCTCACAGATGTGTCTATTGAATACAATTTGTTAACACTTGGCTCAAAAAAAAACTCACCAGTGTCTGTCCAAAAGGTATTAATGTAACATTCATAAGGTCAGGCATTCTGGTATATGCTGGCATTAGTTGCTTGTAGAAGAATGTTCTTGAATCTGGACATAATGTTTGATAATAAATAGCTATGTTAATTTTTGGTATGTGTCTTACAAGTGATAAAACACCATTTGGGCTGGTATTCAGTATCTGAAAGGAAAAAAAATTATCATGTAGTCAAATAATGACAACAGAATTCTTAATACACCTGCAGAGACATTATGCTTGTAATTGTTATATTGTATTTATGATATGATTATTATCATGCATTTTCACTGTCTCCTACTTGATTTTCCCATTTGTGGTTCCATTTCATGACCTCAACTATAATGCCAAGTGGAAAATGTAAATAACATCAAGAATAACAATATTTTCAGAGGTAAAATATGAATTATGAATTAATATGGAATGAAATACCTACCAGAATATCAACAAGTTAATCAACTGATACCATAGGAACAACTGACCTCCCAGAACTCTACATCTAAAAGTAAAGAATAATATAATGTATGAATCTATCACTCATTGGTTGAAAATTAGTTTGGAGAACCAACAGCATAATTATTCATGACCAACAAGAGAATTACAGACAAATCCTCTGAATAACAAGAGCTAATGTGAATGTAGTTCAAAATATTTAAAAAAAAATGGGGCTCACAGTACACAACTGATTAGACTGGAAATATTATTTGGAAGTCACAGAGATTGTATAGGGATCCCACGTGGGTAGATGTTATACGTAGGAAGATAGGGGGAGTGGCTAAATACACAAAAAGTGAAATAAAGTTGCAAGCCACAGGACCTAGACTTGTGCTGCATTGAACAGCTCTTTGACTGCTGTGCTTCAGTAACAGACTTGGGGGGAAAATATAGTTTAGCAGTTCTACAACAAACAGGCCAGTCAATAGGAAATGTTATAAACATCATCATGCTGTTAGTAGAAATAACTGAGAAGTCATTCTATTTGGAGATTTCAATATCGATTTCATTTTAAACAGGACTGGCCAAGAGCACTTAAAGGTACTAATGATGTCCAGGGTTTGTTTGTTCTCTATAGCAACATTTCCAACAAATGTAGGAGCACATAATGCAACAGCAATTAATAATTTATCAATAAATCCAACTGTTGTTCATGAAATAGATATGAGGCCCATAATAAATGGTTGGACCCACAGTGGTGGTTAAAAGGCAGCAATAAAGCAACTACAAAAGCCAGTTTAACTAAGAATGACCTCCTCCACACCAACCATCATGGGTTACAAAAACATTAGTCATGTGAAACCCAACACACTCTTCCCACATGAAATACTGAAAGGCATGAATCAAGACAGTCAAGAGTATGCAGTATTTCTTCACTTTTAAAAGCACTTGACTCAGTATCACATCTACACTTCTTATCAAAAGAATGATCAGTTACAGTATCAAGTAAAATTTGTGATTGGATTAAGGAGTTTTTTGTAAGTAGGACACAGCATGTTATCTCAAATGGAGAGTTATCGACACGTGCATCAGGAAAATGTATTTGGACCATTGCTGTTCATGTTGTATATTGATGACGCTGCAAACAATATTAATAGTAACCTCAGAGTTTTCACAGATGATGCAGTAGTCTAAAGTGATGTACAGTCTGAGAAATCTGCACAAATATTCAGTTGCATTTTAATAAGTTTTTGAACTAGTTCAGATATTGGCAACTTGCTTTAATTGTTAACAAATATAAAACTGAGGACGTCACACAATTTAAAAAATCATGTTATTACAATATCAGTGATTCAGAATTTGAGTTAGTCAACTCATACAAATACCTGGATGTAATAATTTGTAGTGATGTGAAATGGAATGATCACGTAGGCTCGGTCATAGGTAAAGCAGATAGCAGACTTTGCTTTATTGGTAGAATACTACGGAAATGTAATTAGTCTACAAACCATTTTGCTTATAAATCATTCATGTAACTCAACCTACAAAATTTCTCAAGTGTGTCAGACACGCACCAGATAGGACTAACAAGGGATATTGAATGTTCTTGAAACCAGTCATGAACAATTGTACCCCAGTGGCATGGCATGCTGCCATCCATCGAAATTCCATCATTCTTTTGGAACATGAAGTCCATGAGTGGCTGCAAACGGTCTGCAAATAGCTGAAAATAACCATTTCCAGTCAATGATTGGTTCATTTCGATCAGAGGACCCAGTCCATTCCATGTGAACACTTCCCACACCATTATGGAGCCACCACCAGCTTGTACAGTGCTTTGTTGACGACTTGAGTCCAAGGCTTCATGGAGTCTGTGCCACATTCAAATCCTACCATCAGCCGTTACCAATTTAAATTGGAGCTTATCTGTCCAGGCCACAGTTTTTCACTTGTCGAGGGTCCAACCAATATTGCCAAAAGCCCAGAAGAGGTGCTGCAGGTGATGTCATACTGTTAGCAAAGGCACTTGCATCAGTCGTCAGTTACCATAGCCAATTAACACCAAATATTGCTGCTCTGCTGTAATGGATACATTCTTCGTAGATCCTACATTTATTTCTGCGGTTGTTTCATGATGTCTTGGTTGTCTGCTAGCACTGACAACTCTATATAAATGCCGCTGCTCTTGTTGTAGACTGTCAGCCTCTGTGTTGTCCATGGTGACAGATAATGCATGAAATTTTGTATTCTCAGCACACTCTTAACACTGTGGAACCCCAGAATATTGAAGTCCATAACAATTTCCTTAATGGAATGTCCCATGCATCTAGCTCCATCTAATATTGCGTGTTCAAAGTCTGTTAATTCCCACTGTGTGGCCATAACCACATCGGATACCTTTCCACACAAATCATCTAAGTAAAAATGACAGCTCCGCCAATGCACTGCCCTTTTATACCCTGTGTACGTGGTACTATCACCATCTGTATATGTGCATTTCGTTATATCCCATGACTTTTGTCACCTGAGTGTAGTGATCATAAAGTACTCTCTCCTCCACCCTTAGTGGTATACACATTATTGTAAGTTCATTGGCATTGCTAAGGGCGTGCTAGAAGATATTTTCAGGCTCTGGATTCTAGTTACACCTCAGTGCCTCCTCAGAAGATATGTCAGTATGTCAGACTACAACAATTAACTTTTTCTTTTTAAGGATGGGCATAAAATACCTCCAACAACTTGTTGGTTGTACACTTTACTGAAAACCTACTGGTATTGCTAGGGTTGAGGCTAGGGTTAAACATTTATCAAAAGGATATACTTATGGTAAATGGAAGTAGTGTGTTTGTCACGGCAGGCAAGAAACTCAAATCCATCAGGATGGAAATTGAAACTTTATGTGAGATTGTTTGGGTGAGACTCAGTATCAGTAGGGACATAAACTTATAACTGGATCCTTCTATTGACCACCAGACTCAATTCCAGATGTAATTGAAAACTTTATGGAAAAACCTTACTTCACTGGAACGTAAGTTCCTCAACCATACTACACTCATTGAAGGAAACTTTAATCATCCAGCTACCAGTTGGAAAATAACAATTTTGTATGTGGTGGCATGACAAGATGTCCTGGAAAACACTACTAAATTCATTATCTGAGAACTACGTAGATCAGGTAGTTTGGAATCCCACTCATGATAAAAATGTACTGAACCTAATTGCAAGAAATAGACCTGACCTGTTTTGTGGTATCATACAGAGATCATTTTGCCACATTAAAATTGGCAACATGAGTCGATACCACAGACATTAGTGAAGACTTGCTGCAATCCACAAAGACATAGGGGGGGGGGAAGGGGGGGGGGCACTCCTGAAGACCATGCCTCTCCTCTCAGCATAGTAGTGCCCTTATGCTGAGGTCGATATAGTGTCGATTTAGCAAGAGCTCTCCTCCAATTCATGACCTCATCTGAAGAAATCAAAATCATAATATAAGATAAATGAGATATTTAAAGTTTCTGAAAGCCTTGTTCATTTAGACATGGAACATTGTACTGCAAGATAACAATTTGTTAATTAGTGCATCAAGTGATGATTTGCTAGTCAGTAACAGTTGTAACTTATGAAGCAATCCTATGGCACAGAAGTGTGTCCATGTTAAGCAAACCTTTTATTCCTTTGTGTAATAAAGTGGACTAATATTTAATGTGTTCTAGTATGCTGAGCATTCTCCCAGGGCAATCAAAGAATCCACAGTTGTGGCAGGACGAATGTAGTTTCACCTGGTCACAACATCTTTGGGGTGTCCACATGAAAACTGATGTCAGTTACCATGAGGAAATCATAGCAACAGTGATTACAAAATACAGAGGGAAACTAAAGCTCATAGAAGGGTTTACACATTCAGCACAGCAGATAAAGAGACAATAATGTTATACCTCAGTAACAAACTTGAAACATTTAACTCTGGAGAGGACCATGAAGAAGAAGTGTTTCTCAGTTTTAGAAGAATAATTGACCATGTGCTTGATGGATACATACTTAGTAGAACAGGACACAACAGGAGGAACACATTGTGGTGTAAAGACACTGTAAACAAACTTCTAGAGAAACACAGACTACTGCAAAATAGATGTAAACCAAAGCAGACAGAGAGATGCTGAATGATACACATGCTGTAAAAACTGAATGTATGACACCTTCAGCAGCTATAATAGCAGAATATTATTGAAGGATCTCTTAAAAATCCAAAGACTTTCTGGTCATATGTAAAGGCTGACAGAGGTACCAAAGTGTCCAGACATTCATGGACTAGAAACAGGCTTAAATTGAAGGTATCAGAGCAAAAAGAGGAACAATGAACTTCATTTTCAAACGTTCCTGTACAAATAATAATCCAGTGGTATTGCACCAATTTAATACCTACACCATTGCAAAACATGTGATACAGATACTATTATCAGTGATGTTGAAAAACAGATGAAATCACTAAATCGAACAAAGCTCGAAGTCCTGACAGAATCCCTGTCAGATTATACACCAAATTTATGACTGAAATATATCTAAAAAGAAAGATGATGAAACTTACCAAACAAAAGCGCTGGCAGGTCGATAGACACACAAGCAAACACAAACATACACACAAAATTCAAGCTTTCGCAACAAACTGTTGCCTCACTAACACCAACCTGTCAGAACTCCGGAGATGGGAACTTGCCCTTCAGCATATCCTTTCTTCTCGCTATCCGCCAGGCCTCAATCTCCGCTAATTTCTAATTTCTATTTGCCGCCGCTCATAAGACCTTTAAATATGTCTGCTTGTGTCTGTATGTGTGGATGGATATATGCGTGTGTGCGAGTGTATACCTGTCCTTTTTTCCCCCTAAGGTAAGTCTTTCCGCTCCCGGGATTGGAATGACTCCTTACCCTCTCCCTTAAAACCCACTTCCTTTCGTCTTCCCCTCCTTCCCTCTTTCCTGATGAGGCAACAGTTTGTTGCGAAAGCTTGAATTTTGTGTGTATGTTTGTGTTTGCTTGTGTGTCTATCGACCTGCCAGCGCTTTTGTTTGGTAAGTTTCATCATCTTTCTTTTTAGATATATTTTTCCCACGTGGAATGTTTCCCTCTATTATATTCATATCACAAATTTATGACTGAGTTAGACACTCTTTTAACTCTAAATTAATGTAGATCCCTCAAACATAAAACCTTACCCGGTAGTTGGGAAAAAGCACAAGTTACACACACATATATGAAAGTTATCAGACGTGATCCACAAAAGTACCTTTCAATATCGCTGACATCCATTTCTTATAAAATCTTAGAACATATCTGAGGTAAAATGTAATGAGGCATCTCCTCTGTGTCATCCGGCATTAATTCCAGAAACATCAAACACATAAAACCCAACTCACTTTTTCCTCACAGGACATCCTGAAAGCCATGGATCAGGGCAGTCAGGTAGATGCAGTATTTCTTGGCTTCCCAAAAGCATTTGACTCATTATCTCACCTGCATTTATTACTGAAAGTAGAATAATGTAGGACATCAACTGAAATTTGTGATTGCACTTGGGAGTTTTTAGTAGGCAGGGCATAGAATGTTATCTTGGATGGAGAGTAATCAACAGATGTGTCTCAGGGAAGTGTGTTTGGACCGTTGCTGTTCATGTTGTATATTGATGAGCCCGCAAACAATATTAATAGTAGCCTCAGACTGTTCACAGATGATGCAGTAGTCTAAAGTGATGTACAGTCTGACAAAATCTGCACACACATTCAGTTGAAATCATGACACATTAAGTTGCAGACAGGCACTATTAAAAGACATATATTAGCTTTCAGCCAGAGCCTTCATAAGATAAAGTAAAAGAAAACACACATCATCCCTTCGCACAAGCAAGTACACATCACACACACGACTGCCAACGCAGGCATACTGGTCCAAGCTTGGAGCTGGTTATGTGTGCATGAGGTGTGTGTGCTTGTATGAATGAATGTTGTGTGTTTATCTTTCTTTTTATGATGAAGGCTGTGGTTGAAGCTTAAGTGTAAATGCCTTTTAACTGTGTCTGTCCACAACTTGAACATGTCATCTTTACTGTAAGTAGCAATCCATCTTTTCCTACACTGCAAATATTCAGTTGGATTTTGAGAACATTTCAGTGTGGAGCAAAGACTGGCAACTTGCTTTAATTGTTTAAAAATGTAACTGAGCATTCACAGAATGGAAAAAAATTTATACCATTATTACAATATCAGTGAGTCACAATTTTAATCAGTCAGCTCATACAAATATCTGGATGTACCACTTTGTAGGAATGTGAAATGGAAAGATCACATAGGTTCAGTTTTAGGTATTGCAGAACATTACTGTAAATGTAGATAATAACAACTAATAATAAAGATGTATATGTACATAAATTGTAATAGAAATCTAATACGAAGTTATCCCTTGCTCAAGTTATCTTTCACCCTCCTTGAATTTTTCTACCAAGTAGTCACATTTATCCTACAAAATCTGCTGTAGCTTTATGGTTAGATTTCTTGGCTTCATATTAAATATATTTTTGCCTATTAATTTGTTACATATTTTCATCCTCATATACTGTAGAAACTGTGTGTGTGTGTGTGTGTGTGTGTGTGTGTGTGTGTGTGTGTGTGAAACAGAAAATTCGCTTTGTTTTTTGTGTTGCATGTGTGACTAAAGTGATTCTCCTCTAATAATTTTGTCTGCTCTATAAGAAGATTATAATTTCATAAATGTGGGGAGAGAAAATTTAGGATTTGTAATTACTGGAAAATGAGCAATGAGGTTCTTTTTACTGTGCATGTATTCGACAATTTGCTTCTGCAGCTTCAGTATTTGAGATATGCTATTTGAACTCCCTAATCACAGATTCAAAATAACTATGATATGCTATTTTATGTGAAATCATAGCAGTAGCATTGTAAATGCAAAACTGCTGATTTTATTTGTGGAAAGTCAACATGCATATTCCAGAGCTTCAGTTCTTGTCAACATTTAGTCCAAGGAATTTGATCATGTCAATCTCTTCCATAAGTTTATTTTATGCTGTATGATAATCGCCACACATTTTAAATGTTTGCTTTCAAAATGGACAACATGAGTTTTTGCAACATTTAGTTTCAACCTATTTATCTGAAAGCAATTTTGTGGGGTTCTGGGTGTGCTCACAAAAGAGCTCTTAATTTTTCAGCATCACCAGCTTCAGTTAAAATGCTATAAACAGAAACGATGGGAAGTCATTTATATAGAATAGGAGCAGAACTGGCTGTGAAATACAGCCTAAAGGCACAGCTTGTGATACTGTAGTCCGTTTAAAATGATTACTCACTGCATTGAAGTGACAGTTATCCTTTGTTTTCTTTTCTGCAGATAGAGTGTAAGCCATTATGGAGCACTGCCTTTAATTCCATATTTGTCAAGTACGTAAATGAGCAAGTCATGATTTAGTGAGTCAAAGACTTTTGCAAGATCATGGAACATAGCCACAACTTTAGTCCTCTGGTCTAATGCTTTTATTATTTTTTCAATAAATGGCCCAAACTCATACATACCAGACACAGCCAAGAGAATACTGGAGCAGGCTGATGTATAATCATATATATCTCTGCAGTTATTTAAAATAGTATGTATGACTATTGGAAAACTACAAGTGTTATTTTTCCTGAAGGCATGCAGCTCTACTGTATGGTTTAGGATTGGTTGAAGGTAGATATAGTGCAAATTAATAGTGTGTTGCAGCAACAAGAACAGAACTTCCAGTTAGGTGAGTAAAGGGTTATAAATACAAGATCAAATAGAATTAACACAAAGTGTGTCTTTTTCTTCTGTACTGGTTTGATGTGACCCCCCATGAAGCTACGACTTTCTCTTCCGTGCCAATTTCTTCATCTAAGAGAAGCACTTGTACCCAACATCCTCAATTACTTGTCTGATGTATTACTGTCTCTGTCTTTCACAGCACTTGGCAGTCATCAAAAAGATGCCTTTCAATGTAGTCATGCTTTAGACCATGCTCTCGTACATTTATAGTTAGCTTATAATCAATGTGAACAAGTTCATTTTATGGTGTTTCTTAAATAAAATGACATCCCATGTAAAAATTATTTGCACAAAAAATTTCTTCCTGCTTACTTACGTAAAACACAGAAAGTAGTATTGCACTTTCAGAATCCTAAAGCACTACTATGGCTCTGCAAGGGGACATAAAGGTATGAGAGCATCTCGACATAACAGGTACGAAGAATTCCTACGTGGCAGCTCATTAAGTCAGCTCGAGGACAGATTGGCTTAATTATTACAAACTCAGATGGGAAAGCATGGCCAGTTATACTGTTGCCCCTTATACCACCATCTATGGACGCACCTGCTAAACTGAGACATTTCCAGAGGTTTAGTGTGAGTGGTGTATGCATTACGGTTTATCGTTCACTCTTATGAGGAAGTTACCATATGAATTTGCTGCAGCTAAAAACAAGGAACTTGACCTGTCAGTAAGAAAAAAATGTCTGGGAAGGAGTGGCTTTTATGAAGAGGCATAAGCTCTTAGACAACCTGAAGCTACTAGTCTGAGACATGCAGCTAGTTTCAGTAGTCAAATGTTGATGAATTATATATAAATTTTAAAGTAGCTCATCAAAAATTCATATCTGGACTGGAAAACATCTACAGTCTTGATGAGACTGGTCTCATAATGGTACAGAAGGCAGAAAAGGTAACGTCCCCATGTGGCCAGAAGCAAGTAGGGAAGATAACTTCTGCAGAGAGAGGCACACTTGTAACCATGAGTGGCATTATCAGGAGACTGGAAAAGCAATTTCTCCATTTTTTGTGTTCCCATGTGTTCATTTACAAGATCGTATGATCCACAATAGCCCAGCTGGAAATGCATGGGCAACTCAAACTCAGGATGGATGATTGGAGGCATATATATGGATGTTTTGGCACATTTTGACAAACATGAATGACCAAGCACAGAAAAGCCAAAACTGCTTATCATAGACAATTATGAAACCCATATGTCAATATGAGCAATAACATTTGCCATACATTATAGCATAGTTTTAGTAACAGTACCATCACACTACAGCCATAAACTGCAGCCCTTGGATGTTGCCGTTTATTAGCCGTTCAAGCCCTATTACAACAAAGCTTGTGACAGGTGGCTACTAAACCATACTGGTCAGACACTTCATATCTATGATACAGCAGGATATTTGTGTGAAGCATTTCCATCTGCTTTCACTTCCTCTAACATCAGCAAAGGTTTCAGAGCTGTAAGAGTAATGCCTTTCAATGACAAAACATTTAGTGAAGCAGATTTTCTGTGTTCGTCTGTGTCTCAGCCTTTTGAGTCATATGAGAATGAATGAGTTATTTCAGAAAGTACTAATGTCCCTACTACATTTCTAGGTCCAGTACCTCCATCTTTTCTGATTTATTCTAGTGATCCAGTTCCTTCAACTTCTGCTACCTCCATTGGTAATCTTGTCCCTCCTTGTCCCCATGAACTCCAAGCAGAATTATTTGTGTCTCCTGAAACATTGCTTCCACCCCCACAGTGTAGTCCTCAAAAAAGACACAGTGGTGACCAAAAGAAAGGAGAATATCTTGTCCTTACAAGTTCACCTGTGCAGCCCCAACTGGAAGAAGAAGCCTCTGTCACAGAATCAAAGAAAAATAGAAAGAAGAAACCTTCCTCACAAGAACCAGATTTCATTGTCAGATGAAAGTGCACACTTGATATTAGCAGAATCTGACTGTTCTTGCAACAAAGATGTTAATTAAAATAAGGATTTCTTTATGGCTTAAAACTGGCGACTTCAGAATTGTTAAAGTTCATGAAGTAAAAAAAGACTCAGGTTGCAACTTTGTAGCTGTTCTTTCTGGTGTTGAAGTGAAATTCAGTAAGTGGCACATTGACACATACCTTCTAATAAATTTTTCATAACAGATGATAATGCATACATTGCCACTCCTGATATTCTTACAGCACTTCCCTATCCCCATAACACCCTTTTCTCACTCCCTTCTCAACTATTGTTTCTCTTTCATGCCCTTTGACTCTTTATAGCTGCTATCCCTTTCGCTCTCTGTATTTTAAACCTTTTACCTTCAGAATTTCAAAGGATGTATGCCAAGTCAACATTGCCAAATTTTTCTCTAAGTCTACAAATGCTATATATGTAGATTTGCCTTTCATGAACCTATCTCCTAAGATAAGTCGTAAAGTCAGTATTGCCTTGCGTTTCCTACATTCACGCCTTTAAGCATCTACTTTCTTTGGAATTGGAATTGCTACATTCTTTTAGAAATCTGAGGCTATTTCGTCTGTCTCATACATCTTGCACACCAGGTGGAATAGTTATGTCATGGCTGACTCTCCCAAGCACAACTGCAGTTCTGGGGGATGTCATCTGTTCCAGAGGCCTTGTTTCAACTTATGTGTTTCTGTACTCTGTCGAATTCTTTTCATAGTATTATGTCCCCCATCTCATATTCCTCTACTTTCTCTTCCCTTCCCTTGTATATATAGGCCTACTGTCGACCTTTAAACTTTCCCTTCTTAGTTTAGTACAGGCTTGCCATCTAAGATCCTGTTATTCATACAGGTCCATCTCTTATCTCCAAAGGCGTCTTTAATCTTTCTATAGGCAGTATCTACACTGAAGAGCCAAAGAAAGTGGTACACCTGCCTAATATCGTGTAGTGCTCCGCAAGCATGCAGAAGTGTGGCAACACGGCATGGCATGGACTTGATTGATGTCTGAAGTAGTGCTGGAGGGAATTGGCACCATGAATCCTGCACGGCTGTCCATAAATCTGTAAGAGTACTAGGAGGTGGAGATCTCTTCTAAACATCACGTTGCAAGGCAACCCGATATGCTCAATAATGTTCGTGTCTAGACAGTTTGGTGGCCAGCCGAAGTGTTTAAACTCAGAAGGGTGTTCCTGGACCCACTGTGTAGAAATTATGGACGTGTGGCATGTCGCATTGTCCTACTGCTACTTCATACATATGAGGGTCGTTCAATAAGTAATGCCTCACATTAAAAAAAAAAAAAAGCCATTAATATACATAGACAAATGTTCTTGTTGCTGCTTCACATTTGATGTTTGCTCTGCATTCTGGCAAATGGCAGAGCCGTAGCACAGCGTCAAAATGGTGTCTACATACGACTCTCGTTACAAAGAGTGTGCTGTTATTGAATTCTCGTGTGCAGATAAAGAAACCGTAGTGAACAACCATAAACGTTTGTGTGCAGCGATGCTGCAGTTGATAGAAGTACAGCTGGCGGTGGATAAAGAAAGTTACATCCTCAGGAAATGCAGAAACAGAGCTCCATGATCAGCCATGCTTGGGACATCTTATCACAGCCATTGCTCCACATATGCTCAATCATGAGGATGCCATTATTCATGCCGACCGGCGCATCACAACTGACAATTGGCTCTACAAGGTTTGTCCGGAAAATAGGTATAAAAGTTGAATAATAACTTTATTTTACAATTATTCAGGTATTACAATATGGTCTCCTTCAAAGTACTCGCCCTGAGACGCGATACACTTCTGCCAACGCCGTTTCCACTGTTGATAACATTGCTGAAAGTCTTCAGTTATGATGTTGTTCAGTTGCCGTGTCGTTTCCGCCTTGATGGCTTCCACATCTCCCAAGTGCCACCCTCGAAGCACCATTTTGCATTTCGGGAACATGAAGAAGTCACACGGGGCTAAATCGGGTGAATAAGGCGGGTGGTCTGCCACGGTGATTGACCTTCGGGCTAAAAACTCGCGACGTGTGAGCGGGCGCATTGTCGTGATGAAGGATCCACCTGCCCCCTTCTGCCAACTCCAGTCGAACTCGGGCCACACGAGCTCTGAGACGTGTCAGAACTTCAACGTAAAAATTTCCATTCAGTCTCTGG
This sequence comes from Schistocerca piceifrons, assembly GCF_021461385.2. Classification (NCBI taxonomy): domain Eukaryota; kingdom Metazoa; phylum Arthropoda; class Insecta; order Orthoptera; family Acrididae; genus Schistocerca; species Schistocerca piceifrons. The sequence continues at coordinate 540,794,509 of NC_060141.1, forward strand.
CCGGGAGGGACAAATTCCTTGTGAACAATGCCCCTAGAATCAAAGAAAACAATCAACATTGTCTTCACTTTGGACCTTAATTTTCGCGACTTTTTTGTTCTCGGTTCTCCTGCTAGTTTCCATTCCTTGCTTTGAGATTTGAGCTCCCCATCGAATTCGTAAAACCAGGACTCGTCTTCAGTGATGACTCAGTTGAGAAAGTCCTCTCGTTCCTCTGCTCCCAACCAATCCTCACAGCACTCAACCCTCTTTGCTTTCTGTTCTGGTGCCAAGAGCTTCGGTACGATTTTCGGACACAATTTCTTCATTTCAAGCTTTTGTGTCAGGATTTCGTGAACGATTGTTTTGGGGATTGACGGCTCGTCAGCAATCATTCCAACTGTCAATCTACATTCTTTAAGAACACAAGCCCGAATTCGTTCAACATTTGCATCGGAACTCGAAGTCGACGGGCGTCCTGGGCAAGGGTCATCGTTCACTTCTTCTCGGCCATCCCGGAACCTTTTTGACCACTTGTTCATGGTTGGTTCCTTCAGAGAATTGTCTCCGTAAACCTGTTTCAAACACTCAAAAATCTCACAGCCATTCTGGCTTAGCTTTGCAAGAAACTTGATGTTGATGTGCTGTTCCTCAATCAGAGAGAGCTCCATGCCGACGGCAGGTGAAAAAGGGTAACTGTCAACAAGCTGCCGCACACTCCCACTTTCACGCAGAGTGCTCTGATTCGAACTGAGCGTTGATGGGATTGATTACAGCAGTAGTCCCACCTGGTGGTGACTGCAACTTGTAACATAAAGACATTATTCAACTTTTATACGTATTTTCCGGACAAACCTCGTACAGTTGTCGATTAACATTAGAAGTGCATCTGCAATGATCGAGACTCTCGGACATTCAAAGAGGTGCTCATGATGGGTTCCACGAATGCTCACAGCGGACCACAAGATTCAAAGAAGCTCCATTTCATCTGAATTGTTGGATCGTTTTGAGACCGACAGAAAGGCCTTTCTGTCACGGATTGTTACGGGGGCAAAAGCTAGGTGCATCACTTTGCGCCTGAAACAAAAAGGCAGACCATAGAGTGGTATCCTTATTCACTACAAAAGAAGAAATTCAAGACAACCCCCTCTGTTGGAAAAGTCATTGTGACAGTCTTCTGGGATTGTGATGGCATCATTCTCGTGGATGTGATGCCAAGGGGGTCAACCATCAATTCAGAGGCATATGTGAAGACTCTGAATAAACTCAAGAACCATTTCTGATGTGTTGTTTCAGACAAGAATCCAGCAGAAATCTTGCTCCAACATGAAAGTGCACGCCCACACACAAGTGTGAGAACCTAGAAACACATCGCCAAATTGGGTTGGATATTAATGACTCATCCACCCTACTGTCCAGACCTGGCACCCTCGCACTTCCATCTCTTTGGGCTGCTTAAAGATTCTCTATGGGGAATACACTTTGAAGATGATGAGCGTGTCAGTCATGCAGTGAAAACATGGCTACACCTGCAGGACAAGAGCTCGTATCAGCAGGGAAAACATGCTCTTCCACAATGTTAGCATATGGTCATAGAACGTGATGGAGACAACGAAGGGAAATAAGACATGGGCAAGACTTGTTGATGTATGTTGTCACCAAATTCTGACTCTTAACAATAAATATATTTTGAGAAAAAAATGTGGAGCATTAGTTATTGAATGACCCCCGTGGAATAGGTTCTAACGTAAACTAACCTAACCTCCTATGACCCTGCCAAAAAGTGACAGAGGAGATCGGACGCACTATGATCACCCTATCGGCCAATGTTATTGGGCGATCTCTGGTGTGTGTCTGATGACCGTTGTCAGTGACCACTGTGAGCGCAGCCTAACTCATGAGGTGACTTTTCTGTAAACATTTAATATGAGGTGTGGTCTTTGGTCCCTTAATTCATGAGGTGACTTTTCTGTAAACATATACTATGAGGTGTGGTCTCTTGACCCTTGTTTCAACCGAGATTTCAGGTGAAAATCATTTGAAAATTTTAATCGAAGTTGTGTAACATTTATTTTTACAATTATGTAACTGTATTTCGACACTCCTTGAGAATTTTATTGCACTAAATAAAGCTTGTAATATTTTACTTTTTATGACGTAAAATCACATACTTTTTGTACGGATTTTTCAATGGTACCCATAAACGAACTGTTAGAGAACAGAATTTTACTTTCTGAAAAAACGTATCTCTGTAGCAAGTAAATTTTCACTCAAAGCTAAATTCCGAGTTTTAAATTTGTTGATGAAATTTCATTCGAAAGGTAGAAAAACAAAGTGTGCAAAATTGACATTCAAAGCTGGGATCTGCAATTTTCTTTTCAGTACGGATTTGATTTTAACTAATATTTTAACTATTTTATTGAAGAAACAGAAAGTTGCCAATCACCATTGTCCTGCAGTTCTTCCTCTGAATGATACTGTTATTCACTAGCAGAATTGTGATCACTCGCTACTGCAAAATTGTCGCCTTTTTCGCTAATTTCTTGCTCTAAACTACTGACATCTTTCTCCATCCACCAACTAACATTTCATCAAACTTAGGACTGTTTAAATATACGTATTCCTGTGAACGTCTTTTGTACTACACTGAAGAAAACATGTACGAAGTTCACGAGGCGCTGTCTAGAAGATACTAACGCACGTCAACAACACATATCAACAACAAACAAACAAGGCTGTAATGCAATCGACAGTTAAAAATTACAGGGTTGGTAATTTATGGAGGGTAGAGAGGTTATGGGAACATTCCTCCAGAACTGACCTTCGAGAATGAGTTTGAAAATTTCGGGAGGTCTGAGGACCACACCTGATGAGTTGGTCCACTTGTTTCCGCCTCACGTTTGGTTGTCGGGCACAAAAGTGTTTATTCCAATGTTGTTGCAAGTACTGTGAAGGCATAAAGAGTGACGCACCAGGTGGTGGTGTAACGAGAGGAATGCCAAAGCTATTGAATCAGGAAGGTAACAAAGTTATCAGTAGTTGTGAGTTGCAGTGCAATAAACGAAAGGCACGGAGGTATAGTGGATGGCCTTACATATCGAAGAAAAGTGGTATTGTTCCTATAAAACTGCCACCTGTTGAGGTGAGTGGAATGGTAACGTTGTATCTGAAACACATAATGAGAAAAACTCTCTCATGATTAGCGTAGCTAAGAAATTATAGTTCTGTGTTAAATATTTGCAGAGTTCCGATACAGTAATGTCACATATAGTTGGTAAAAAGACGAGGGCTAGTAGAAATCCTTGGGTAACAGAAGAAATATTGAATTTAATTGATGAAAGGAGAAAATATAAAAATGCAGTAAATGAAGCAGGCAAAAAGGAATACAAACGTCTCAAAAATGAGATCGACAGGAAGTGCAAAATGGCTAAGCAGGGATGACTAGAGGACAAATGTAAGGATGTGGAGGCTTATCTCACTAGGGGTAAGATAGATACTGCCTACAGGAAAATTAAAGAGACCTTTGGAGAAAAGAGAGCCACTTGTATGAATATCAAGAGCTCAGATGGAAACCCAGTTCTAAGCAAAGAAGGGAAAGCAGAAAGGTGGAAGGAGTATATAGAGGGTCTATACAAGGGCGATGTACTTGAGGACAATATTATGGAAATGGAAGAGGATGTAGATGAAGATGAAATGGGAGATATAATACTGCGTGAAGAGTTTTACAGAGCACTGAAAGACCTGAGTCGAAACAAGGCCCCAGGAGTAGACAACATTCCATTAGAACTACTGACAGCCTTGGGAGATCCAGTCCTGACAAAACTCTACCATCTGGTGAGCAACATGTATGCGACAGGCGAAATACCCTCAGACTTCAAGAAGAATATAATAATTCCAATCCCAAAGAAAGCAGGTGCTGACAGATGTGAAAATTACCAAACAAATAGTTTAATAAGTCACGGATGCAAAATACTAACGCGAATTCTTTACATACGAATGGAAAAACTGGTAGAAGCCGACCTCGGGGAAGATGAGTTTGGATTCCGTAGAAATATCGGAACACGTGAGGCAATACTGACCCTACGACTTATCTTAGAAGCTAGATTAAGGAAAGGCAAACCTACGTTTCTAGCATTTGTAGACTTGGAGAAAGCTTTTGACAATGTTGACTGGAATAATCTCTTTCAAATTCTGAAGGTGGCAGGGGTAAAATACAGGGAGCGAAAGGCTATTTACAATTTGTACAGAAACCAGATGGCAATTATAAGAGTCGAGGGGCATGAAAGGGCAGCAGTGGTTGGGAAGGGAGTGAGACAGGGTTGTAGCCTATCCCAGATGTTATTCAATCTGTATATTGGTCAAGCAGTGAAGGAAACAAAAGAAAAATTCGGAGTAGGTATTAAAATCCATGGAGAAGAAATAAAAACTTTTGAGGTTCGCCGATGACATTGTAATTCTGTCAGAGATAGCAAAGGACTTGGAAGAGCAGTTGAAAGGAATGGACAGTGTCATGAAAGGAGGGTATAAGATGAACATCAACAAAAGCAAAACGAGGAAAGCGGAATGTAGTCGAATTAAGTCTGGTGATGCTGAGGGAATTGGATTAGGAAATGAGACACTTAAAGTAGTAAAGGAGTTTTGCTATTTGGGGAGCAAAATAACTGATGATGGTCGAAGTAGAGAGGATATAAAATGTAGGCTGGCAATGGCAAGGAAAGCGTTTCTGAAGAAGAGAAATTTGTTAACATCGAGTATAGATTTAAGTGTCAGGAAGTCGTTTCTGACAGTATTTGTATGGAGCGTAGCCATGTATGGAAGTGAAACATGGACGATAACTAGTTTGGACAAGAAGAGAATAGAAGCTTTCGAAATGTGGTGCTACAGAAGAATGGTGAAGATTAGATGGGTAGATCATATAACTAATGAGGAGGTATTGAATAGGATTGCGGAGAAGATGAGTTTGTGGCACAACTTGAGTAGAAGAAGGGATCGGTTGGTAGGACATGTTCTGAGGCATCAAGGGATCGGTAATTTAGTATTGGAGGGCAGCGTGGAGGGTAAAAATCGTAGAGGGAGACCAAGAGATGAATACACTAAACAGATTCAGAAGGATGTAGGTTGCAATAGGTACGGGGAGATGAAGAAGCTTGCACAGGATAGAGTAGCATGGAGAGCTGCATCAAACCAGTCTCAGGACTGAAGACCACAACAACAATAGCTGAAACTGAGATATTTCGACGATAATTCCTATTTTTCATATGCTTCTCATCTGAACGTAAGCCAAAATATAGCAGATTTGGTGAGAGATGCTCCAATTATTAGGAATGGAATTTCGTTCCTTACTAGGAAATAATTTGCTAGTGCCACTTTTCATGCGGATATGTATCGTCGAACAATAAGCTGCAGCTCAATCGAAGATTTTATGCTCTTCATTATTACAAGCAGACACGATTTTGGCTTGCCATTGCCTTGAAATGGCTGATGTGAGGAGACGAACTACAGTGTCCCTTGTTGCCATTCCTAACGTTTGAGAGAAAATACTAATGTATGTATTTAATTTTTTGCATAATACACCTCGCAGATTGTAGTTTTTGACCGACAAATTAAAGAGCACTTCATCTAAGACAAAAGAGAAAAACATTAATCTACAGCAGACCTCACAGAATCCTGGACCAGGACAGAGACGTAGTGATGAAACATATGAACTGTTTCCAAAGTGAGAAAGACACTACTCCAGACATAATTGTTTTACTTGCTATTTACCTAAAGATCGAATCGTCTGCAAAATGTATGCAATTTTTCAGCTGAAGTATACTGAACTAAATGTCAGAGAAAATAGACCTATGTACATAGATATTTTCAGAAGTGATTTCAAATTGAAATTAGATCTGCCAAGGTCGTATGCATGCTCACATTGTGACAGACATTTTGTCCAGATGGTTGGTTAGTGTTCATGCATATTCTGGCGAAGGGGTTAAGAAAGCTGGAATGAGAAGTTCAGTTACCATGCAAGAGCAGAAACAGCATACTAAACGCTTACTGCTGATACTGTAAAATGGGTTGACTTGAGACATTTTTGAACTTCTCAGGTGTCGTATTCATATATAACTTCAATTAAATTGCCTTTTTGTACCCTGAAAGTTTAGTCACTTCTTTTACTTTACCAGTTGATGTTCAAACTATAAATAAAATAATTCATTATCAGATGACATTAAAAAAAAACTAGATGTCTCATCTCACCCCATCACCCTCATCACCATAGGTGACTCCAGATGACCTTCAAGTTTAATGTGTGTATCATGTGAGAACATCAATGAGGTGACACGAGATACATAGTATGACTTGCATTGATCTTCACATTCACATTTTAATAAAATCAGGGTGTATATAATTCTTTAAAAATGTTTTCAGTCATAAAACTCATCAATAACATTTTAAAACAATCATAAAGTTACCAGTAGAAATGTTTTTATTAAAATACTGTTAATTTAAAAAACAATACATTTTCACTGCAACATGAACAATTTAATTTACAGTATAATATTACATGAAAATTTCATCAGTATGCTGACCTGCTGAGGTGGAAATAGGCTGGACTTTATTTCATGAAGATACACAAAACTCATCCACTTGGGGCCATACAAAAGTATCTGAACTTTTTTCTATATTGTCTCAAAAATTTCACCTTAACTTTCCTAGAGCCACCTCTAGAATTTTCAGAAATTGTGACCACTTTTTCCACAAAACACTTTTTAGCAGCACTTTTTATAGTCATTTCAATGAACAGATAATCTTCTACAGCTATGCTTTCATAGGAAACATTATCTTCCTGTTGAACAACCTCTGGAAAAGAAAAGTTTCTGCCATTGCTGTTAACATCATTCATTAATGGATCCTCAGGTTCATCAAATTCTGCACTGGTACTCAAATCCAGTCGTGATTCATTAGGCTCAATATTTGACTCACTCTTGCCTGGTTCAGTTTGTATTCTTCTCTTCTTCTGTTTCTGCATAGTACCATTTTCTTTGTCCCCTTAGTGCAAGCTCTTCAAAAAGTCAGTCATACTCCCATCTAGTTGTTCTTCAACCGAACTTCTGTTTTTATTGTTTTTAACATTAATGGCACCTGTAGAAAGGATTTGAGCCAGTACCTTCTGCTGATTCACAGGAATGATACCACATTCTTCAAACCCTGACCTTATAATATCTCCTGCTGAGCCTTCAATTCTCGAAAAAGGCTTTTTTAAGAGGCTGACAAAGATGAGCAGAAATCCTTGACAGGCAAATAAATTTTATATTTTCCTCTCTGAATTTTGCTATTACAGTCTGTGATATGTGAGACGATAGATTGTCACCTATGAGTGTCCGTGGTGGATCTTGCTGCTTTAAATATGGGTAGGCTATTGTCTAAAACCATTCTTCAAATGTCTTCCGGCTGTCCACCCTGATTTTGTATTCCCATAACGTGCTCCCCTGATGTCCAAGTGTCCCAAAGACGAAGTGATTGATAAATGATAAAAGGAGGAAGAAGTATGCCATCTCCTGTACACGCCATCATGAGGGATGTACAGGCCTTTCAAGAATTGAGAATAAAATCAGGGTGCTTGGAACCCCTTTTGACCACAAAACATTTTCTGACTGGATCATCCGATAAATTTGTTTCATCAAAGTTGATGACTGAGCCGGCTTAATATTCTGCAGTTCAACTTGAAGATTATTGAAAAAGATGTTAATAATTTCTGGAGAAACTTGTGCTCAACAATGCTTTATATTGTCTGCTAACCTCACAGACAGCACATTACTATGGCGATTCGGGAATGATTACACTCACTCATCACCAGGCATGTTCTTCCTGAATCTTGGGATGATTTTCCCTTGCTTGTCAAAACAGCATTTAACTAAAAGTCTGATGTAAGCAGTAATGGGAATCCCCATTCACTTACTGTAAGCACATTTTCACTAACGTATCTTCTTCTGTTGAAGACAGAGTGGTTCAAAATGGTTCAAATGGCTCTGAGCACTATGGGACTTAACTTCTGAGGTCATCAGTCCCCTAGAACTTAGAACTAATTAAACCTAACTAACCTAAGGACATCACACACATCCATGCCCGAGGCAGGATTCGAACTTGCGACCGTAGCAGCAGCGAGGATCCAGACTGTAGCGCCTAGAACCGCTCGACCATCCCGGCCGGCGAAGACAGAGTTGTTTGTCCACCAATTTTATTAGTCTGTTTTCTAAAAACGTGCACGAGAGAGCTTGGACTTTTCGACAGATTATTTCTCAGCTACTTTAGAAAGGCTAGGGTGGAACATTTTTACATCTTCAAAAGCCTTATCCGAATTTTCGAAATTGATACTTGTGTATTTGCGTGTACCATCTCTTTTAACATGAACACGTGGCATTTCCTGCAAGAATAAAATTAAAAAGCTTTTGTAGGAATGAGGTTGTGACTGCACAACAACAGTCTCTCATGTCAGCCTATGTAAGTCCCCCATCAATATAAATAATTCTCATAATTTACGCTTTAACAAAAATGTCACTTTTATTATTTTATATTCATGTCAAAAACTTGAAAATAGTCACCACGAAGTTTCACTCCTCGAAAATTACCTTTCATGTAAAACAAAGAAAATTCCGGAAAAATTCTGAAAGACGATGTTTTATTTTTATTGGCTTCTAGCATACAAACTTTTTAGCCACTACAAATAAATGTACTGACACACATAACAAGGTAACATTTTTTTTCTTCGTCATACATACTGTTTAGGGCATACATTCATATGTTTTCAGATCAAAATTATTGTAATCAGATTACAAAACACAGTTGACTGCTAAAAGTCTATTTGTTAATTAAGTTCTTTAGTTAAGTTCAATTCATTTTAGATTTTTATGTCTTCTTTCGCTAGAAACCGGGATATGGCATTATTTGTGCCCCTGGCTGTGTCTCCGAGAACTGGGATCGTGCAAAGCGGCGGGCAGTGACCAAGTCTTAAGAGCTCCTTTAAAAAGTTGACTGTGCATTTCTCATAGCGTCTACACTGAAATAAGATGTGATTTACGTCACCAATTGTTACCTCTTCCCATTGACAGTTGGGTGTCTCCGATACGCCGATTCTACGTAAGTGGGCACGGAAAGACTCATGATTGAGACGCATTCTCACAATGGACGTTATAATTTTCCTTGATGTCTGAAGTTCGCAAACCGTGGCTGTCTTGGTATGAATGTCTGTATGCGTGCATAGCTTTTACCTCGTGTTTGTTGGCTTTCATTCCATTCTTCCTACCATGAGAGAATCGGTTGTTGTTTTACTTTTAGGAGGTGTTCTGTTTATGGGAGTTTAATGTCCATAGGTCTTTCACTGTTAGTCGCATCTCTCGCTAGTTGATCTGCTTTGTCATTTTATAGAATGCCGGAATGTGATTTGACCCATACAGATTCTACAATTTGGCCACTGTTCTTAGTTTTTTGGCATTGATCCAGTATGTCGAGAGTGTATTTACTAGTTTTTTTGTTCCAATTCCTGCAACTAATGGATTTCAGAACGCTTTGAGAGTCAGTGATTATTACTGCCTTGGGGATTTTGAGAGATCTTACATATTTGATTACCTCTTCGTAGACGATGTTGTACTTCCTGGTTACAAATCGTACATGGCTGCCAACATTATTATTTTCCTCAGTCAGAAAACTGATCGTATGTGCAAACCAAACAAAGGATCAAAATTTTGGTTATGTAAACTTAAAACTGGTAAAATGCGGAACTATAAATATATGTCATTTTGTCTCAAGTCACACCGGTGTTTCAATTTGCTCCATTTTACGGTACTGGAAATAGCAAAACAACTGGTAATAATGTGACTTTGTGTGTCGATTTTCAGAAGATGCTGTTCCGCCCACAGTATAATCATTCAACTGTATTTTATCAGTGGCAGCATTCTTTATAACCTGGCAGTATGGTACATTACATAATAATGGTAGTAACATGGCTTTCATGTATATTTAGCAAGAGAAGCGTAAGAAAGGTATCTTCATGCATTCCGAAGTACGTTTTTTACACAATACAGTCCGCTCAATGATAGATGGGGTTCGGAGTCTGATAATCTGGTTCAACAGTTGTATTTGGCAGGACAAATGGCGGATGTTTACCGTTTTCCCATATCTGATCGTCTGTAAATAGTTTACTGCTGTAGACCAGAAACTCCTCGTTGCAGGGCGTAGTTTCTTGCCGTATGGTAGAAACTTTGCCCTTATAGAAACGAACAGAATGACTGGATTCCAGTCACTACTGCCGCAGATGACAACGGATTCCTTGTCTGCAAGATGGAACCAAAGGATTTCAGGGATCGTAGTTCACTAGACCAATAGTTGAAAAATAACTGTTGTCTGGCTACAAATTTCATCTTAACGACCCTGCTACACTAAGGGGGAGGAAGTCATAACATCCTAAAACCGTGGGTATGTCAAAGCAATGCAAAGAAGCAGAGAGGTACAGGGAAAAGAAATCTGCCGCTAGATGAATTTCAGTTCCAAGTGCCAAGAAGAAAGCCTTACTTGACATGTGCCAATACATTCCAGCTGAAAAGCAGAATTTCTGTCAGCAGCTACCCTGTGAATAGTGGATTTGCACGTCTGTGTTGCAAAACCCATTTAGCACGCAAAATGTAATGCTGGACATAAATGTTTAGTGTAAATTGCAACAGCAGTAGTGTTAAATTTTTCAGTATCTTATGCTGCTGCATGTGCAGATTTAGATCGCAACAAACGTTACCGCAGTTTAACACTTTGTTGTTATACTTCCTCAAAATAAGTTTTCTAGTTCGTTAATAAGTAACGCGGAAGAAAATAGTGTTTCAGCAGTACAACGTTGTAACTCTTGTTCGTCCAGGAAAATTAAAATAGGGCTATTTTTCGTGTAATAACTGTTACACAAATATTCACGATGACGTTTTATCTCATGCACACTGCCTGGACCAAGAAAGTGCAAATAGGTAAGCATAAATCTTTTTTGTTCTCCTGTAAAATTTGCTTTTTGTTAGTTACGACGTTATGCAGTGAACGACTTAAGGATTAATCTACACTAAGCACTACTAGCACGTAGGTTAATACATGCAGTTCAACAGGAAACTATTTTTCATGGCTACATAAATTCCGGATAATATATTTTAGTTCTAGAAGAAACACACTATTATTAATTCAGTTTACCAGAATAACTGTTCGCGTTTTGGATTCTCTCGTAGGAAGTTTCCACATTTGCTTTATTATTTCGCAAAATGAACTTATAAGCCCATGCACTATCGTAGGCCGTTTGAATCGCTAAGAAAAAGACATCTATTTCACTATTAATAAATTAATAAGGGCACAGGTTCCCAACGTACCACAAGAAGAAACGCAAGCACCCAGTTCTACAAGAACGGTTTATACATAGCAGGTCTGTTCATTACGGGAAGCATCGCAAGTCTTTTATTCCTTAAATTCTAATACTTACAGTTAAAAGGAGAACTATGCCGGACTGCAAAATAAGTGACTGTTTGTTATGTAGTTTCGGTTGTTGTGAATTAGTTGGGCACATTGCTGTGAATTTTGAAGTAGGCTTCCTAAACAAAGACTGTATGAAAACACAGAAAATGTTAACAAATCAGAGATGTAGTATTAACACTGCAAATTAATTATATTTATGTTTTGAATTTTGCTTATTTGTTGATACTGCAGAAAGGTATCGATTACGTTTTTCTTATTTTTTTTTTCCTTTTTTTTAACAAAGAAATAGTTCAGAGATTCTCAGTTAGGGTATTCAAATACCAGTTTTAATACATTCCGGACAATCCTACGGATTGAAGTGTCAGTGTTGATGTTCTAAATAAAAACCAGTTCTCTATGCAGAGAAGCATGTTTTCAGAAACGTAGATATAGTATCTACGTTCTACTAAACCAGTAGAGCAGATGCGTTTCCCTCCCTTGTAAGAATACACAATTTGAAGAACACATCTGGAGACAGAGATAGTGCAAAAGATCACGTGTTTTCGGAAAGTGATCACTGACACGGTGACTTCATTATTGCGTATGTACTCCTAAAGAAACAGTCATTTCTTATACATTTCACTAACATAATCGAGAATGACCAGTTGACTGGGATGTAGCAACTCGAGTACAATATTTCAAGGATGGAAAAAATCTAAATAATATTCTCAATTTTGAGTGGAATGGTAACATCTCGGAAAGTCGATAGGCATAATATAACAAAACTGCTCACTTTTTTTGATCCACAGAGAGCTTGAAAAAGTCGCTCTGAAAAGCCTACAGTTTTCTTCGCCTGGGAAGTCTATGCATTGAATGCAGTATGGTACTTTGCTGTAATGGATGTAAATTTGATTTCCTTGGTGACATTCACCTGGCCGCACATTTTTTTTTCTTTTTTTTAGGGGGAGCGAGGTGGCACGGGGCTTTAGCTTAACATAATTAAAGATATGAGAAGTTTGTATGATTTAAAATGGAGAAAATTATAGGGATTAAAGCAATAAAAATATTGATGGCAGTTCCATGTAAAGTACAGATGACTATGATGTTGCTGCCTCTGTGACGTGGATGATGATGCTGCATCTTGCTTGTAGGCAATGGATGTTGTTGGTAAGCTAACAGTACTTTTTACAAAGAAATAGTTATGCAAGACTTGTTTGTGCGACGGCATCAGCTGTCGAACGACACCTCTACAGCGCAGTGGTCGTTCACAGTGTAGCCCCACCACAACTGTTGTCCCTCTCCTACCGCACGTCTTCGCCGATGCAGGCCAAGATATTTTGTGTGTGCGCTACCAGAACTACCTACTGAACTACCTACTGAAATACAGGTGTAGACCTTGGACCTGGAAGTCATGCGCTAGCTTTTCTTCATGTCTACAAAGGATTTATAATGACGTGACCTTCATGTACAACACCAATTCTTCGACGAACAACCTTAAAGTGCTCCCAGAACACTTACAGCTGTTGTGAACAGTTATGATTTTTAACGAATTTGTAAGGCATAACTTACCATTTCTCTGTAATACAAGGTCTAATCACATTTCTGTGACCACCGCCCGTGTTCGACATCAATATGAAATAGCCACTCACGGGTGGCAGGTGGCAGCAGTAGCAGTCGAAGGTAAATAAAGCGTGTGCACGGGGCGTGAAAAACACCGCAGTTGTTTTCACAATGCAGAAGTGGAACGATTTAGCTTAATGTCCAGAAAGGCATGATCATTGGCTTTCAAGCAAGGGTGGAAGCATTATCAAAATGGCTAAGTTTGTAAACTGTTCACAGGCCGCCATGGTTAAAGTATGTTGTGCATGGGAAAAGGGCACTGTCCAAAATCGGCTGCAAGGCAGCAGTGGTGCATCACAGGCCACAGATGAAAGGGATGAACGATGGCTGCAGAGATGTGTACAGGCGAATAAATGTGCAACTGTTGAGCAACTGACCAGCTAGATGCACCCAGGGGCTACCAACTGCGTCACCCTAACGACGATTCAATGAACTTTGCTGCATATGGGCCTCCATAGCAGGCACCTGATTCATGTACCCATGCTAACTGCTGTTCATTGGCGATGAAGGTTGGAATTTGCACACCGATAAAGCAACTAAACGTCCACTGAGTGGCGACAGGTAGCCTTTTCAAATGAATCACGTTTCATGCTCCATTGGAGAGATGGCCGTTGGATCATTGCAATGATTCAGGTCACAGGAGGAGCTGTTATGGATTGGGGAATGTTTTTGTGGCATTCCCTGGGTGATCTCATCATTCTGGAAGGCACAGTGGATCAATTAAAAAGTATGCATCTGTCCTTGGGAATCATGCCCACCCCTACATTCACCTTGCTTTTCCTCTACACGGTGGCATCTATCAGCACAACAGTGCCAAGTGTCACAGAGCTCATAGCATACGTGCACGGTTCGAAGAGCACTGGATGAGTTTACTGTACTCCCTGACCCAGCAGACTCCCCAGATATAAACCAAGTCGATAGTCTGTTGGACCACGTTGATCAGGCTGTTCGTGCCATGGATCGTCAATCGAGGAACTTTGCACAATTGGCAATGGCACTGGAGCTGGCATGGCTCCAAATCCCTCTCAGTTCCTTCCAGAACCTCGCTGATTCTCTTTCTGTATGTCCGCACATAAACCACACTATTTGTCGAAAGAATGGAGTTAAGACAATAGCTAAGTGAGGCTGAAATCAGTCTGATTGTCAGAGATCACATGTTGTGTCATTCCAACCTCGAGATTTCGCGCGAACTTTGAGATATCATGTTAAAACTGCTTCACCAAGAAGAAATGCAGATGATAAACAGGTATTCATTGGACAAATATATTATACTAGAACTGACATATGATTAGATTTTCACGCAATTTGGGTGCATAGATCCTGAGAAATCAGTACCCGGAACAAGAACCACCTCTGGCCGTAATAACGGCCTTGATACGCCTGGCCATTGAGTCAAACAGAGCTTGGATGGCGTGTACAGGTACACCTGCCCATGCAGCTTTGACACGATACCACAGTTCATCAAGAGTAGTGACTGGCGTATTGTGACGAGCCAGTTGCTCGGCCACCATCGACTAGACGTTTTCAATTGGTCAGAGATCTGGAGAACGTGCTGGCCAGGGCAGCAGTCGAACATTTTCTGTATCCAGAAAGGCCCGTACAGGACCTGCAACATGCAGTCGTGCATTATCCTGCTGAAATGTAGGGTTTCGGAGGGATCGAATGAAGGGTAGAGCCACGGGTCGTAACACATCTGAAATGTAACGTCCACTGTTCAAAATGCCGTCAATGCGAACAAGAGGTGATCGAGACGTGTAACCAATGGCACCCCATACCATCACGCGGGGTGATACGCCAGTATGGCGATGACGAATAAACGCTTCCAATGTGCGTTTACCGCGATGTCGCCAAACACGGATGCGACCATAATGACGCTGTAAACAGAAAGTGGATTCATCCGAAAAAATGACGTTTTGCCATTCGTGCATCCAGGTTCGTCGTTGAGTACACCATCGCAGGCGCTCCTGTCTGTGATGCAGCGTCAAGGGTAACCGCAGCCACGGTCTCCGAGCAGGTAGTACATGTTGCTGCAAACGTCGTCAAACAGTACGTGCAGATGTTTGTTGTCTTGCAAACGTCCCCATCTGTTGATTCAGAGATCGAGACGTGGCTACACAGCCATGCTGATAAGATGCGTGTCATCTCGACTGTTGGTGATACGAGGCCGTTGGGATCCAGCACGGCGTTCCGTATTACCCTCCTGAACCCACCGATTCCATATTCTGCTAACAGTCACTGGATCTCGACCAACGCGAGCAGCAATGTCGCGATACGATAAACGGCAATCGCGATAGGCTACAATCCGACCTTTATCAAAGTCGGAAACGTGATGGTACGCATTTCTCCTTTCACGGGGCATCACAACAACGTTTCACCAGGCAACGCCGGTCAACTGCTGTTTGTGTATGAGAAACCGGTTGGAAACTTTCTTCATGTCAGCAAGTTGTAGGTGTCGCCACCGGCGCCAACCTTGTGTGAATGCTCTGAAAAGCAAATCATTTGCATATCACAGCATCTTCTTCCTGTCGTTTAAATTTCGCGTAAGTAGCACGCCATCTTCGTGGTGTAGCAATTGTAATGGCCAGTAGTGTAGATTAGATATTTTGTTTGTTCTGCAAACTCCTAGTAAGAAGATCCCCTAGGATGTAGCACCTGTCACAAAACAGTACACAATGCATATTTACAAAAGAACTGATATGCTAATGTTCCTTCTACAAATCCTGAGCGACAAATTCCTCAAGGATTTGTAGTGTACTCAGTAACATGCATTAGATCATTCTTAGACTATTATAGCCAAGCAATGTCCAAACAAAAACAGCTGACAAGTTTTGCTAACACATATGACGCTGCTGCGATGATGCTGTGCCGAAGTCAAGTAATACACAACATTCATGTTGAAGCTTTCACGTTTACTAAATGAAACTGTAATGAAACACGCTGATCTTCTTTGTATTTTCTCTATTTCCTCTATGAGCCCTATCTGGTATAAATCCCAGACTAAAGAGCAATGTTCAAATAGAGATCGAATGTGGGTTTTGTAAGTTACCCCCGTTGTGTGTTGTCTAGAATTTCCAAGAATCTTAGTTTGTCATCTGCCTTGTCTGCGATTAGTTTTATGTGGTCGTTCCACTTTAAATCTCTCCGTACTTAGATATTCTCTAGGTATGGCTTATATATATATATATATATATATATATATATATATATATATATAGAGAGAGAGAGAGAGAGAGAGAGAGAGAGAGAGAGAGAGAGAGAGAGTGTGAGTGAGGTGGAGCCCCTCCACGCCCACACCAACATGATGGCCAACTCAAAAGGTCTACTGCCATATCTGCATAAGGGTTAGTTTTCACTAGAGCGAGGTGTCGCAGAATGTGGGTAATGCTATGTTTGCGTACGTCTGGTTAAGTTTAACCATTAATACGCGCTCATCTGGAGATAGATTGGGGCGAAGTCGAACGAAGGGTAGCGCTTTGAAGGGCAGAGGAAAAAAAGTGCCAAGGCAAGAGCCAAGGGAAAAAAAAAACCTCTGCGATGGTTAGGTCGGGTGGTAAGAACAGTAGCGGATGTCTTGCTACCTGCGATAGGTCATACGAGGATAGGCTATGTTAGTAGTGGGTATCATGCATGTTGATACCTTTGACGTTATGCGGTGCTGTTGCTAGGCGGATGCCGCTGTGTGCCGGTGTTGAACTCTCGATCAGCGTCAGCAACCTGCAACAGTTAGGTTTATCATCATTTTGTGTCCGATAAGTCGTATATCAGATGCGGAGTGTAGGGTGATGGCGATTTGTTTGTGGTCAGTGGCCTGTTGGTCGGCTCTAATAGCAGCTGGTAATTTCCAGTCAACGTTGCTGATATGCAGGAGCTTGCCGACGTTTGTCGCTTGTTGGTGTATGTTAGATTGCCAAAGGTGGTTATGCCCTTGCTAATAGTGTCTTTGGCCGCTTATGCTTCCACCTACGGTTGTGATCGTAGTTTACCAGAGTGAGGATGAAAGGATTGTTCGAGTGTCTCGAGTTCCTGTATAATCGTGTGGCGTGTTTTTTTGATATTATCGATATTATCCACAGGTCATTTATATATACTGTGAGAAATAACCGTCCGTTAACACCCCCTTGAAGTATGCCTGAAATTTGCTTTACTCTCCATTAACAACAATATGCAGTGTTAAGTTTTCTCGGGACTCTTCAGTGTAATCACACAGTTGGGCTGTGTGATCGTAATTATTTTCCTTAGGCTGCAATCCGCAACTGTATCGAACGCATTCTGGCAGTCAACGAACATAACACGTAGTCTGTGAACTGCAGAATAATAACGACATGTGGAATGATTACTTTCTAATTTGAGAGAGACTTGCAAAATTAAAAAAAAGCATGTGTTATCACTCTGATTATTTTCATCTAGGTAGCCATATCCATGAAAACAAATGATTTATTTAGCTTGAACCACATAACGACACTGCGTGCCTAAAGATATGATTGGAAAAACATTGTAGATTGGACAACACTGAATCGATGGGTATTTTGTTGTGGACGAAATATACCGTGATCAGGGTAGAGAACTGATAGGAATTAAAAGAAATTTAAAAGTTTGTATTTATTGAAGTAAGTCTTTAATCTCTTTTTCATAATTGATTCTATTATTTTTGAGAATGGTAACAGCAGAAAATAGGCCGGTAAGTTTCTATGTCTTCTGCATCATTACCTTCATTTAGCGGAGGTGCAGTTCTTGCCTGTTTAAAATATTCTGGAAATTTCCCTGATGTGAAGGATTCATTTACTCATATTATGTTTGTTGAGGTGTTCAGGGACTCTGTATACTCTACGCATAGTTTCAGAACACACATTGGTACTTCATAAAAGCGTACTGACTATTTATTAGTTTTCTTACAGTTCCACTGACTTCATACTCTGTGGTTGGTTGCAACATCATTGTACTTAGTGCATAATTATTTACAGGTACACTACTGGCCATTAAAATTGCTACACCAAGAAGAAATGCAGATGATAAACGGGTATTCATTGGACAAATATATTATACTAGAACTGACATGTGATTACATTTTCACGCAATTTGGTTGCATAGATCCTGAGAAATCAGTACCCAGATAACGGCCTTGATTCGCCTGGGCATTGAGTCAAACAGAGCTTGGATGGCGTGTACAGGTACAGCTGACCATGCAGCTTTAACACGATACCACAGTTCATCAAGAGTAGTGACTGGCGTATTTTGACGAGCCAGTTGCTCGGCCACCATTGACCAGACGTTTCCAATTGGTGAGAGATCTGGAGAATGTGGTGGCCAGGGCACCAGTCGAACATTTTCTGTATCCAGAAAGGCCCGTACAGGACCTGCAACATGCAGTCGTGCATTATCCTGCTGAAATGTAGGGTTTCGGAGGGATCGAATGAAGGGCAGAGCCACGGGTCGTAACACATCTGTAATGTAACGTCCACTGGTCAAAGTGTCGTCAATACGAACAAGAGGTGACCGAGACGTGTAACCAATGGCACCCCATTCCATTACGCCGGGTGATACGCCAGTATGGCGATGACGAATACACGCTTCCAATGTGCGTTCACCGCGATGTCGCCAAACACGGATCCGACCATAATGATGCTGTAAGCAGAACTTGGATTAATCCGAAAAAATGACGTGTTGTCATTCGTGCACCCATGTTCGTCATTGAGTACATCATCGCAGGCGCTCCTGCCTGTGATGCAGCGTCAAGGGTAACCACAGCCATGGTCTCCGAGCTGATTGTCCATGCTGCTGCAAACTTCGTCGAACTGTTCGCGCAGATGGCTGTTGTCTTGCAATTGTCTTGCAAACGTCCCCATCTGTTGACTCAGGGATCGAGACGTGGCTGCACGATCCGTTACAAACATGCAGATAAGATGACTGTCATCTCGACTGCTAGTGATACGAGGCCGTTGGGATCCAGCACGGCGTTCCGTATTACCCTGCTGAACCCACCGATTCCATATTCTGCTAACAGTCATTGGATCTCGACCAACTCGAGCAGCAATGTCGCGATACGATAAACCGCAATCGCGATAGGCAACAATCCGACCTTTATCAAAGTCGGAAACGTGATGGTACGCATTTCTCATCCTTACACGAGGCATCACAGCAACGTTTCAGCAGGCAACGCCGGTCAGCTGCTGTTTGTGTATGAGAAATCGGTTGGAAACTTTCCTCATGTCAGCACGTTGTAGGTGTCGCCACCGGCACCAACCCTGTGTGAATGCTCTGAAAAGCTAATCATTTGCATATCACAGCATCTTTTTTTCCTGTCGGTAAATTTCGCGTCTGTAGCATGTCATCTTCGTGGTGTAGCAATTTTAATGGTCAGTAGTGTCCTATATTTGCTTAAGGGAGTTTTTTATCTAACTTCTGTGCAATACACAAAAAATGATCATTCACACTGTTTGCTAGATGGTGTAGATCATTTATTACTTTATCTGCTTCCATTATCAGTATGTTGTTATGCCTTTGTCTCTTCTTGTTTCCTTTTATATGACAACCCAGATTGCTTTGCGTTTATTCTCTGCACTGTATATTATTTTGTCGTTAAATGACTTTTTTGCAGCAGTCAGCACCTTCCCAAAAATCTTTTTGTTCCTATGATAGAAATTTTGAATTTCAACTGATTATGACTCTTTTGTGTTGAACTGAGGTGCTAGAATTCACAAAAGTGGTACTTGATGTTCTTGACAAAGATGAGTTGCAATACTCGAAGATACTTCCAAACAGAGTGTAATCAGTGTGGTGTCACCGCCAGACACCACACTTGCTAGGTGGTAGCCTTTAAATCGGCCGCGGTCCGTTAGTATACGTCGGACCCGCGTGTCGCCACTGTCAGTGATTGCAGACCGAGCGCCGCCACACGGCAGGTCTAGAGAGACTTACTAGCACTCGCCCCAGTTGTACAGCCGACTTTGCTAGCGAAGCTACACTGACAAATACGCTCTCATTAGTCGAGACGATAGTTAGCATAGCCTTCAGCTACGTCATTTGCTACGACCTAGCAAGGCGCCATAATCCTTTGCTATCTATATTGTGATGCCTGTACCGTCAGACCAATGTTCTCCAGTTGTGGATTAAAGTTAAGTATTCCAAGAACTACGTTCTTTTCTTTATCGGATAATTACTTTACCTTGTTCCAGACCTCACGCCAATCTGCGTGAGCTTAACGCGTGCCTTTCGGCTACCTCCGAGTGGCTTGGCTGTCTTGCCACGCCACTACAATCAGCATGTTATGCCCTTAGTGTCCTGTAATCAGTGTGTAACAACCAGTGTCTTTTGGTTACATTCCATTCATATGTACACTCAGTTCTTAGCTATGGCATTCTTTTGTGTGGAACATAAGAACGCAAAGTGGACACAATGTTGAAACTGCAGAAAAGTGCAATAAGAATAATAACTGAAAATAGTAGTCGAGCACATTGTAAAGATCTGTTCAAAACACTGGGGATTTTAACTAGAACACATTTACTGATCACTTGTACACATATGAAGGCTATTTTGAAAGTAAGTTCCTATCGGTCACGAAATGGAAACCACTGCGAAAATCTGATGAAGCTTTGCACAGGTGTGTTGGCAGTGTCTGTGGTATGCCCATGTATCGCGTAACGTCGCTCTTTTCAGTTCTGGGTGCACAGTGAGCACGTAAAGATGCATACGAAATAGCATCTCTAGCCAAGAATGAGGGCCTGGTGAGAGAATTCGCCTGATGTCACGCAGCCCTCATAACGCAACTGTCATGTGGTTCCTTTTTCATGACAATTCTCGGCCGCACTCTGCAGGGGCGATGAAGATGCTCCTGCAGCGTTTTCGATGGGAAGTGTGTGATCACCCACAACAGAGCCTGTAACTGGCTGCCCCTGTATTTCAATATTGTTCACATGAACCGCTGGCTTTGAAGACAACATTTTGGCACAGTCAGCAAGCTGTAGACCAGCGTAGAGTATTGGCGGAAGGCAAAGGCGGCTGCCTTCTGTACCAGAGTATTGGAAAGTTGTCACGACACTATGACAACTGTCTGAGTCGGAGTGACGAATATGTAGAGAACAAGCTGGAATGTGTAGCTAACTGCTGTAAATAAAATATTTTTGACCCTCACAATAGTTTCCGTTTTGCGACCGATCGGAACTTAGTTTCTGAATAACCGTCGTGTTTCAGATCTTTCTAAGGCTTTTAATTCTGTTGACCATAAGATTCTACTAAATAAACTAGAAGCATTAGGAATAAGAAGACTAGCAAATGATTGGTTTCGATCATAACTAGCAGATAGGCTACAAACAGCAGAGATAACACATACCTCAAATAAGTCTAAACCTTTAGTAAAACACTCATCAGACCCAAAATACATTAATATAAGAATTCTTGGGGGTAGTGTTTTAGGACCAATACTGTTCCTTATTTACATCAATGACTTTCCCAGTCATAGGGAAAAAAATTCTCTTTGCTGATGATAGCAATATTATAGTCACTGAGAAAACAAGTGAACTCCTTGCAGATAAAGTAAATGAAACCCTCAAAGAAGTTTACAATTAGCCAATAAATAATGAAGCGAAATTTAACATAAAGAAAATAAATGCCATGAATTTCAACGGGGAAAATGACAGTTAAATTAATCGTAGATAGCACCTCTGTGGACTGTATAACAAATGCAAAATTTCTAGGATGAATATTGATTCTTAGTTGAAGTGGTGTGAACACTCAAAGATAGTTCCAAGCAGAATGTAATTAGTATGTTATGCCCTTAGAGTCCAAAATATGAACACAGTTTTCAAACTACAGAAAATGGCCATAAGAATATTAACCAAAAGTAATAGTTGAGTTCACTGTAAAGAACTGCTCAAAACACTACGGTTTTCAGTGCACGATGTGAATACAATTACCAGTCAGTTGTACACAACAAAAATAACGTTGATGATTACTGCACAAACAGCTCTGTCCATGACCATGGGACGAGGTCTAGACTGAACTTAGACTTACCAAGAAAGAATAAGCATAAAACTCGAAACATCATTTTCTACCAAATAATAAAAGTGTACAATAAATAACTAAAGGAGATTCTGAAATTCTTAAAACAGACTTACTTAAAAAGGCAGTTAAAAAGCTCCTGTTATTCCATACATTCTATACATTGAAGGATTACTTAGATAACACAGGATAGGGGTTTGGTAAAAATGTAATAATAATAATTACAATGATAATAAAACATATAACATTCCACACAAGAATTTCACACTATATTTTTCCTTCTTTTTTTCATTTTCTGTGAAAACGTAATCCCAAAGCTATGCAGAGTAGAATACTAACACCTTATCTTTTTTATGAGGCTAACACCTCACTTGTTATAGAGGAATGCTGATTCAGTTTTTCGGGTCAGTAAATGGGTTGTGATGCTCAAAATGGTCCTGACATCAGCGGTTAGTGTGTGTCGTGAGAGTAGATTAATGAAACAATGTGTGTATAGTGGCTGGGAGAGAGAAATGCATGAAGAGTGTAGCATTAGCCTTTTCCATTATGAAATAACTTATTTGTAAAACAGTATTGTACACTAGGGGTAAGCTGAATGAGGTAACACTGTTCTAAACAGAGTGGTCTTGTGTTTGTATTTTAGTCGTCTGCCCCGATAGCTGAATGGTCGCCGGCACGGTAGCTCAGCGTGTTCGGTCAGAGGGTTACGTATCCTCTGTAATAAAAAAAACTGAGTTAATCGATCATCGACGAACTTAATCGGATGTCTTACGACGTCCGCCCCCGAGCAGATATAACGAACAAAAGCGACCAAAATGAGATTAAAAAAAAAAATGGTCACCGTGACGGATTGCCGTCCTACGAGCCCGGGTTCGATTCTCAGATGGGTCGGTGATTTTCTCCGCTCAGGGACTGGGTGTTGTGCTGTCTTCATCATTATTTCATCCCCCATCTGGCGCGCAGGTCGCCCAATGTGGCGTCAAATGTAATAAGACCTGCACCAAGGCGGCCGGACCTGCCCCGTAAGAGGCCTCCCGGTCAAAGACGCCAAAAGCTCATTTCCATATTTTAGTTTAGGATGAACGAGAATTAAATATATGGTTCCAGAAGGTAAAACTAGAAGAATTTCGTCCCTTAAAAATTTCAAATTATGATAAATCGCTGATTTACTGAATGTGATAGCTCCAAATTCGATGCTTTTCGGAGCACACTGGCGTACTACGAAGCTATTTCGCAATGCCTGCCGCCACAGCTTAACTGATTAAGGCAGAGACTAGACAAGCCGATCATATTCAGTACAAAACATAAAAATAGCGGCGACTGTCTCTTCTTTTCCTACCAAATAAATTTAAAAATAAGAAAACACCGGGATACGAGCATTTGTTGCAGACAAGCGAATTGGCCTTCCATTAATTTGTTCGAAAGTTTAAGCCATTCCAGATGTCGAAGGCAAATTATTAAAATGCTTATGAAATGCGTGTACAGAATTCACGATACTTCAGAACGGGATATTTCTGTACTAGCGATCTAGCGACATTTAAACTCTGTAGAACGCTTACTGGCAAACCTTACCCTGCGCCATAGTCGCGTGACATATGGTGTCGATCTATACCAGCGACAAAGATATTGTTCTATGTTCACTTCATAGATATCTCTACCCCTTCTTTCTTACTTTAAAAATAAAGTTGTATTCCTGCTCTATGAGACTAACACGGAATGTAGTGTGTGCTGAGGTAAGAGCAGCATATTTGATCACCGATTTACCTCGGGCAAATTGGGGAGAACGAAGGAAATCTCTTTCTTTTATTATAGTTGAAAAGTTGGGCAAAACACATGTTGGAGACGTGGTGGTAAGAAATAGAGAAGTTCATTCCCCCAAGCGGGTGAGCATCCCCCTCCTCCACCATTTAAATTTTTTTACCTGTTATTTCAATTTTTACGAAAAATGGTTCATTTTTTGCAGACGTATATTATGACAAAAAAAAAAAGAACTTCAGCTTTCTCATTCAGTTGTGTGATACCTGAATAATCGGCAATACTGTTAGGAATCATATCTTCACGTATGATGGCTGCAGTTTCAGTGTCCAATCAATTTGTGTTTTAGGGTTTTACGGTCGTTGTATCTCTTTCCAGAAGACATTAACTGACTTTCTACAATAGTTCGTGCAGTGAAAATTGAAATTCCTCTAAAGAATGTACAAAATTGTATACTTGTTCAAGAGCAGCATTAAAGAAAGAACGAACTGCAAATATTCCGTGACGTCTTTGGACTGGTTTTTTCCTTCAGCCTCTAAGCCACATTTTGCAGAACATGTGAAAGAGTCTTTTTGGAAATCGACTGGATTAGACGACCTTAAACTTCTGTCATCTACAGGCTGGCGCCGGTAAAAGTAACCCGTGTAAGTATAAAGGAAACGCAGTGAAATCACAGAAACGAATATCTGAAATGGACTTAACATTTATTTAAAACGAAAAAAGTGAAAAATACATTTACAGAAGATGGTGAAAGTGACCTCCTGCAACATCTAATTACAGCTATGCACGTCTAAGCATATTCAGATACACCCGGATATCGATGGCGGCAACACCCGGATATCGATGGCGGCACTTCACGGCTGATGTTGTCTTTCAGTTCCTATATTGTGTATGGATTTACTTCATAGACCTTGCTCGTCAAGTGTCCCCACAGAAAAAAAACACACACACATTTTGTTAGATCCGGTGAACGTGGTGGCCATAAATGTTTGTTGATAGTTCGTTCCACAGTGAAGACGTCACGGTCTCGTTCCAAGGATACCTTAGACCAGTGGCTGATACAGAAAAACCTTAAGGAGGGGGCGCTAAAGATATCTTGAGCTACCTTTACTTTTACCGTAATTAAAAAGTAATCAAGCCACATGCAAAATTTAATTCTCGAATAAACACTTTGTTCGCACTGAAGAATGCAACACTTGTACACTTAGCACTAAAACACACACGGTCACACTCCGCGTATTTCTAATATCACGAAGCACAACACTGACTGAAGTCCATGGTAACAGCGAATATTCGCAGTTCTTCACTTATTATCACTTCCAAATTATTGCAATGATTGTAGCTTTCAAACAGACTACCAGGCAGCGACTCTGCTTCCCTTATATATGTGGCTCGGTTGTTAAGAGAACATTCGCTGCCAGAATGTTCGCTTCCAGACTTTTATGGAGCCGCGCGGGGTGGCCGCTTGGTTTAAGGCGCCATGTCACGGGTTGCGCGGCCCCTCCCGCCGGAGGCTCGAGTCCTCCCTTGGGCATGGGTGTGTGTGTTGTTCTTAGCATAAGTTAGTTTAAGTAGTGTGTAAGTCTAGGGACAGATGACCTCAGCAGTTTGCCCCCTTCGGTATTCTCACACACACTTTTATGGAGTGTGAACAAATACCTATTGTGAAAGCGACAAGCCGATATGTTCCTTATGACTATAATTTAAGGGCGAGTTTCCAGTGATGACATCATCCGGCAATTTACGTGTGTGGAACTTTTATTGTCGATTCCGTTCCTTTCTAGTGCATATATAGTAACAATGCGTCTTTAGGAATCTTCTCGAAAGTCACCATTACCATATTACGAGTTAGGTATGGGAAACTATTGTTACGTTGTTAGTAAAAATATCGTTACGAGTCTCGTAACAATATGAACCCAGATAACCCTTCCGTCCTTCTGGAAGGACGACGTCACTCACTGTTGAAATTATTTATTTTTGTGAATAATGCATTGTTGCAACGGACTGTGGTGCACTGTTATATGAAGTAGGCAGAGTCAGTTGCGCGCTGCGACAGTCAGTTTGACGCTGTCGTTTATAGTGAGTGAGAAACTATGTCTTGAAAATAGGGCCGATTTTACCATGGACGAACTGTCTGACCTTGTCGTCGATGGGTATGTATATTTTTTTTCATCTACATCTACATCTACGTTTATAGTCCGCAAGCCACCCAACGGTGTGTGGCGGAGGGCACTTTACGTGCCACTGTCACTACCTCCCTTTCCTGTTCCAGTCGCGTATGGTTCGCGGGAAGAACGACTGTCTGAAAGCCTCCGTGCGCTCTCTAATCTCTCTAATTTTACATTCGTGATCTCCTCGGGAGGTATAAGTAGGGGGAAGCAATATATTCGATACCTCATCCAGAAACGCACCCTCTCGAAACCTGGCGAGCAAGCTACACCGCGATGCAGAGCGCCTCTCTTGCAGAGTCTGCCACTTGAGTTTGTTAAACATCTCCGTAACGCTATCACGGTTACCAAATAACCCTGTGACGAAACGCGCCGCTCTTCTTTGGATCTTCTCTATCTCCTCCGTCAACCCGATCTGGTACGGATCCCACACTGATGAGCAATACTCAAGTATAGGTCGAACGAGTGTTTTGTAAGCCACCTCCTTTGTTGATGGACTACATTTTCTAAGGACTCTCCCAATGAATCTCAACCTGGTACCCGCCTTACCAACAGTTAATTTTATATTATAATTCCACTTCAAATCGTTCCGCACGCATACTCCCAGATTTTTTACAGAAGTATCTGCTACCAGTGTTTGTTCCGCTATCATATAATCATACAATATGGGATCCTTCTTTCTATGTATTCGCAATACATTACATTTGTCTATGTTAAGGGTCAGTTGCCACTCCCTGCACCAAGTGCCTATCTGCTGCAGATCTTCCTGCATTTCGCTACAATTTTCTAATGCGTCAATAATTCTGAAACTTGTCATATAATATCTTAAAGAATTAACCTCCATTATTTATGGGTTCATATTACGATTGAAAGTTTTCGTCAGTTGTAATTCCATAATGTTTTCAACCGTCCTTCCAGAAGGACGTCAGGGTAATATGTTGTCATTTTGTATTCACAGAAAACTATGTACACTGATGGAACTTTTGGACATATTAGAATCAAAAGATGAGAAAATACCTGATACTAGTGTGAATGAAACATTTCACCGTCCTCTACATTCAACTGATGACGTAACAGATCAAGATTCGGCTGTTGAAGAAAATCCAAGTGTAGATAAATTACCAGCAAGTCAGCTCAATGCTACTGCGCATTGTGATTTGGCCATTTCTACCAATGGTAATGCTGTGAATGCAACAAGGAAACAATCCTTTACCTCTGATGTTGTTCCAGGACCCTCCAGCAGTACAAAAACAGCAGCAATAAGAACAACAACCACAAACAAATCAGCAAGGCTATCGAAGAATAAAGTTCTAAACCTCAAGAAATATAACTGGAAAAGTGGTGAAATAGTTAATCCAACACCTGCATGGCCTGTAATGTTAACAGTTGCAATGAAGAAAGGGCGAACACCGCTTGAATATTTCCAACAGTTTTTTGATAACGAAGTGCTTCAAATGATGGTCACTTACACAAATCAGTACGCAGCCAAGAGAAATAGACTAGGTGAATGTTCAGAAGATGAGATGTTGGTGTTTACTGCAATACTTCTGCTAAGTGGATAAGTAACAGTGTCACGCAGAAAGATGTACTGGCAATCAGATAAAGACAGTCACAACGACCTCGTAACAAATGCCATCTCCAGAGATCCATTTGACTTTATCTTTTCCAATTTGCACGTATGCAACAATGGCGATTTAGATAAATCAGACCGTTTTGGGAAAATCCACCCATTACTGTGTATACTTAATGATAGATTCAAACAATCATTCTGTCGATGAATCGATGGTCACATACTTCGGAAGTCACGGCGCTGGTGGCGGCTACGTGGGGTTTCCTACCGTGGGGTTTCCTACTGTGGGGCTTCCTACAAGGGTGCAGCAGGTAGTGAAGCTGTCCAGATTAACCGGTTCCCTAACAAGGTGTTTGCGAAGTGAGCCTCCCCCACTGCTTGTCTACCCCAGTCGCTCACCCTCAGTGCAGGTGTTGTCACCGTTTTTCAGACAGTGTCGTCGTCGATCAGCATCAATAATTTCGCAAAGTTAACTTGCCGATTCTGGAGTTTTGTCATATATGTCATACGGAACTAATTATTCGTCCCGTGTGGAGTTGCTAGTCTCCCATCGGGCGCCTCCCCAGGTGGCAGATAGGGGAATGCCCACCATATATGGAGGGTACCGGGGAAATAAAATACCCGGGGTGAACCAAAACTAGCAACTGCTGCCTTCTAGTTTAGGTATTGGATTACCAAAGGCTAAAGGAAGAAAACCTTGAGTAAAAATTACCTGGTCCTCCAGGTTGGGGGTTAATGCGATGGGCCAACTCCCCATTCATTGGAAAAACCTCACTGGTTAAAAAGCCTATAAGATTACAGCAGGACGGATATAATAGGAGACGAAAAAGGCTAAGAAAACGGACTGTCTTAATTGGTGTATGGAATATACAAGGATTACAAAATAAAGTAGGAGAAGTGATTAAAGAAATGGAGGCTAGAAATCAAGATATTATTATACTCCCAGAAACTAAGAAAAAAGGACGAGGTATTGAACGAATAGGATCATATACACATTTCTATAGTGGTGTCCCAAAAAATCAAAGAGCAAAACGGGGGATATCGATATTGATGAAAAACAAATTCAAAAGAATGGTCACAAACTGGGAACCTATTGATGAAAATCTGATTAAAATTAATATTGATATTCATGGATACAAAATTACTATTATAGGAGTATATGGAATAAGCGAAGATGAACCAATTTGTAAAAAGGATGATTTCTATAATAATTTAAATAGAATCATAGAGGATATCGGGAAAACCAGGGAGATTATTATTGCAGGGGATTTTAACAGTAGAACTGGAAGTAAAATTGGAAATAAAATTATAGGACCATTTGGAGAAAATGTTATAAATGATAATGGTAATAGACTTATTGATATCTGTGAACAAAATTCATTGAAAATATTAAATGGCTTTTATCAACATAAAGAAATACATAAATACACATGGCATAAAGATACATTGAATCAAAAATCAATAATAGACTATATTATAATTAAACAGCAAACGAGGATAAAAATACATGACATAAGAGTATATAGAGGGGTAACTCTTAGCGATCATCATTTGGTAAATTCCAAATTTTTATTCCCCTTCAGAGGAAAAAGCACTGAAGAAAATCGAAATTGTCCTATAGAAAATATACAAACAGAAATCAAAATTCCTAAATATAATTTGAATAGTTTTGAGAATGAAAGCACAATATTTTTATATCAAAAGAGATTAGATGAAAAACTGGTAGAAACAGAGTTTGATAATACAGAAGATCAATATCATTATATTGTAAATAAACTACATGAAGCCGCCAAGGAAGCTTTAGGAGAAACAGAAGAAACATGTACAAACCATCCATTATACTACTGGAATGAAGAAATTAAAAAGGAAGTGAAATTAAAGAAAGAAAAATATTTAAAATGGTTAAATACCAGAAATCTTCAAGATAAAATAGAGCTTAATGCACAACAAGCGAAAATCCGGAAAAAGGTTGCAGAAGCAAAAAACAAAGTTTGGGAACAGTCGTGTCAAAAAATTGAATCCTATATTGGTGGTAAAAGAAACACAGAAGCATGGAAAACTATAAAAAATTTAAGAAGGAATTCCAAAGAAACAACACATATTAAATATATTACTCATGACTCTTGGGAAAAATATTTTAAAAGTTTATTAACAGAAAACAGGGAAGAATACTTGGGAAACCCTGAATATAATGAAATGATAGATCTACAAGCAGAAAATTACATCCGTTTGGAAATAGAGACAGTAAAAACTGCAATAAAATCTTTAAAGAATGGAAGGGCTACAGGCATTGGAGGTATTCCTGCAGAATTATTAAAATTAGGAACAAAGAAATTAATGGAATTGTTAAGAAACCTTTTCGAAAGATGTTTAAATGGGGAAGATGTCCCAAATGATTTGAAAGTAGGATATATTTCAGTGATACATAAAAAAGGAGCGAAAGATGAGTTTAAAAATTATAGAGGAATAACAGTGACCAATACCTTCAGTAGATTATATGGAAGAATTATTAAATATTTGTTAGAACAAGAATACAAAGAAAAGGAGGCTGAAGAACAAGCAGGTTTTAGAGCTGGAAGATCAACAATTGATCATATCTTTTGCCTACAACAAATTATTGAAAAAAAATGGTTTGGGCACAACCTATACATTTAGTATTCATAGATATAGAAAAAGCCTATGATAGTGTGCCTTTATCCAGTTTATGGAAAGCTTTAATATCAAAAGGAATAAATCCAAGAATAATTAAAGCAATTCAAAATTTATATAAAAATTCTATTTCAAAAATAAAAATTGGTAAATATCTATCACATGGATTCCAAGTCACAAAAGGATTATGTCAAGGATGTAGCATCTCACCTACATTGTATAAAATATGTACAGAAGTAACTTTACAGAATTGGAAGAAAAAATGTCACGCTATGGGAATACCAATAAATGATAGAACAATATACTTGTTACAATTTGCAGATGACCAACTGATTATGGCCCAAGACTATGAGGACATAGAGTATATGACCAGAAAATTGATTCAAGAATATAAAAAATCAGGTCTAAATGTAAACATGAATAAAACAAAGTACATGGTAATTGGTGGAGTGAATGGAGACTTAATATTAGAAGAAGGGATGGGAACAATAACAGCTACTGAGGAATATAAATATTTAGGAGTGAAAATTACAAATGATGGGAAACAGGACAAAGAAATTAGATCAAGAATAAATTCTGGAAAGATGACAATCTCTTTATTGAATGGAATTCTCTGGGACAAACACATAACAACTGATAACAAAATAAGGATTTTTAAAACAATAGTTAGGAGCATTATTACATATGGTTCAGAAGTGTGGACAACAAAATGGCAACTGAAATCAAAATTATTAGCCACAGAAATGGATTTCTGGAGACGTTCAGCAAGAATATCAAGACGAGAAAGAATAAGAAATGAAGTAATCAGAGACAAGATGAAATGTAAAAATTCAATTATGGATTTCATCGAGCACAAACAACTTAAATGGTATGGACACATCAGACGAATGGAACAGGAAAGGCTACCAAAATGCATAATCGACTGGGTACCAATTGGAAGAAGAAAAAGGGGACGACCACCTGATACATGGATACAGGGAGTTCAGTCAGCAATGAGGAAGAACAACATTCCTGAAGATTTATGGGTAAATAGAGAAGAGTGGAGAACAATAATTAGGGACTTACTGTAATCTAGAATAGGTGCTGGAAAAATGTACTCACATTGTAAATCCAGAATAATAAAAAATAAACTAATTATTCGTGTCTGGCGGATCTCATTCACAAAAGTACACTTTTAACGGCATTTATAAAGTTCTAATACACAATCTGCTATTTATTGAATTTTTATCTCAACAAAACTGAAATTTTACTTGGTAAATTTCTTACATAACATGGTCACTCGTCCTGTGAAGCTTCCAGAACTTTTGGTGAGGAAGGTGGAATGAGGACTCAGACAGCTGGTTGCCCACTTTTCTGTCAGAGACTTTTAAACACGATCATATTTGCCTTTATTGTGCTCCAACAGGAGCATTTTTCAGCTGTTTATTATGTAGTTCATTTTATAAATATGAAATTCCAAATAGATGAAATTTGGTGGAGTGATCTATATTAAGCAATGAATTTTATCATCTGTAGACATCAAGAATAACACTCTAGTTATGGAGACTTTATACGCAACATCTAACCATAGGGAAATATTCTGTAATATCCTTCAGATGATCACGCCCATTGTCACGTAAATCTTTATTTAATTACTAACTGTAAACCCGGCGTTGCCCGGATATTTATTCATCCCAGTTTTATGTCAGTTCATCCTCTCTTGCATCATCGCTTGTCTCTCTATCCACCTCCTCCTTCTGCCCATCTGTCTCTCTTTCCATCTCCTCCATCTGCCCCCCTCTCTCACAACACTTCCTCCTCCTCTCCATCCTCCTCTCCTTCTCCATCCATCTTCCCATCTCTGTCCACCTTCTCCATCGCTTTTTCTAATAGTACATCAAATTCACAATAACACCCCTAATTTATGTATTTATTACAGTGTTCCATTAGTCATTCGCCACCTTCCCCCTGCTGCTCTGTCTCTCTTTTAATCTGCTTCTTTCACTTCTCTGGATCCACCTCCTCCCCCCTCCCCGCCCCCATCACGTTCTCCTCTCTCCGTATATCTCCTCCCCCGCCTCCGTCATGCCATGTCCCCTTTCCCCGTCTATGAAGAAATACGTATATCTGCCAACTTTCATGCTGATTGACGAGACGATGTTGGATTTGTTTAAAGGGAGGCCAATCATCCGCCATCCAGCATACGTTGGCTTGTGTAAATGCCTTCACCATGAAAACATACATACATGAGCCAACTCCCAAGCTGATCAGTCAAATGGTGTGTAATTCCGTTGTAAGGCACCCTCCGCCATACACCGTATGAAATTTCACGTAGACGGTGAGGTTCCCCTTGTTTTGAAGATCAAATGTACAAAATTTCATCAAGATCGGAGCAACACTGTGGCTTTTGTTGAAATCCATAAGTAAAGTACCCTCCACCATGCACTGAACGAAGTTTTAAGTAGACAGTGACATTCCTCTCGGTTTGGGAAATAGGATTTCATTTTTATACACCCCACTCGCTCTATGCCGACTTAGTTGCGAAACATAAATAATAGATTCGAACAACAGAAATCATTTAATGATTAAATAATAGTATTATTAGCTATTAAATAGCTATTAAATAATAGCTATTAAATAATAGTAACGAGATTACGAGATCAGTCACTTTCAGTGTTACGTAAAATAACGTTAGATCTTGTAAATTATCACGACACAAAATGAATATGATAAGCAATGTAGGACTTCCTTCAGTTTGCGTTTGAAACTCTCGGAGAACTCCTGTGTGGTGAGGAGGGTGGGAGGGGGCAGTAAGGGGAGGCTCAATTTGTTTTGCCGGCACGGTCCTCTGACAGGTTTAGTGTGGCACTGCTCGTAGGAAACCACACGGTAGGAAACCCCACGGTAGGAAACCCCACGACACCCTGGTGGCAATGCGATCGGCCCCGAAAGGGAGGAGGGGGGCGGGGGTCGCCCCTCATATGTATTCGCCACTGCCTTAGACGTGTGTCATGTTGCCCCATCGTGGTGGAAGAAGAAGTATTGTCATACTCAGTGAGTTGAGCACAAAATGTATAACAAAATTCCATATAATCAACCGTGTTGACGGTAGTGTCAAAAAAATGTCGGTCCACTGATGTGCGCTCCTGTTAAACCGCACCAAATGCCGATATTTTCATCATGGAGCGGTTGCCGACACACAGTGTTAGGGTTCTCCGTTGCCCAGTACCTCATGTTCTGTGAATTCACATGATCGGAAAGATGAAACCGTTGAAACGTCCCCTTTTGATCAATTATACATGACTGTGCTTAACCTGACACACAATATTTTTAGCGCAACGCAATCTGACTTTCAAAATTCCCTACAAAAGAATGGCCCTGACTAACATTAAACTATACCTTTCACAAATCACTTACCTCACAAAAATCTTCGCTGCTCAAGCTACTGCAATACAGCGAGTGCCACTACTGCCAGCTAAATAAAAGATTCAAACTACGGAAGGCACTAACTACTGATAGGGATAGTTAGCAAATGAAAGATATTAATAGAGAACAAACAATGTATTTACCTTGATATCATCATATATAAATATAGCAGTTCATGACAAATTTCAAAACTCCGCCATCTCTCTCCCCACATCCACCACTGCTGGCGGCTCACCTCCAACTGCGCAACGCTACGCGCTGTTCACATCCAGCTGCCGCTGCCCAACACTACAATGGCAGACAACAATGCAAACTACCCACAGACTGCTCACAGCACAGCCAGTGATTTTTCATACAGAGGTGGCGTTACCAATAAAAAAACCTAAACAGCCTACTTACATAGCCCCCATGCTCCCCACAAAAAATTTTACAAATTGGATTCCTGAGGCGAGCTGTTGCCGACCGATCGATCGATAATGCTTCCCTGTTCACTACCTGTTTCACTGTCTACACCATTGTTTGCAGCCCGCTCCATTTCCCTATGCACAATTACCAAATTACTACTTTGAACATCAGTTAATTCATTACTCGGTGGCGCTAACACACTGCTTTCATTTTCACTGTCATTTCTCAGTTTACTTTGGAGCCTAGTATTACGTTTTTCACACGCCATTATTGTCACAATATTTCACACGACAACACAGAAAAGCACAATTTGAAGAGCAAAAATAAGAGAACACATTAACATAACACTGAAAATAATATCTAGTTAATTGCAGCTGCGAAATACTTGGTGCAAATCTACATGCATGCCACAACTGTTTTACTGAACAACAATGAAAGACTGCAACTACAAAGGAGATTTTCTCTACAATTACGCGCTAGCAATAAACAAAATCTACACTAATTACACAAATTACAACAAAAAATCAGAAGATTCCAGTGAGGTATCCTCGGCTAAGGGTCGACATATGAAACGTCCCCTTTTGATCAATTTACATGACTGTGCTTAACCTGACACACAATATTTTTAGCGCAACGCAATCTGACTTTCAAAATTCCCTACAAAAGAATGGCCCTGACTAACATTAAACTATACCTTTCACAAATCACTTACCTCACAAAAATCTTCGCTGCTCAAGCTACTGCAATACAGCGAGTGCCACTACTGCCAGCTAAATAAAAGATTCAAACTACGGAAGGCACTAACTACTGATAGGGATGGTTAGCAAATGAAAGATATTAATAGAGAACAAACAATGTATTTACCTTGATATCATCATATATAAATATAGCAGTTCATGACAAATTTCAAAACTCCGCCATCTCTCTCCCCACATCCACCACTGCTGGCGGCTCACCTCCAACTGCGTAACGCTACGCGCTGTTCACATCCAGCTGCCGCTGCCCAACACTACAATGGCAGACAACAATGCAAACTACCCACAGACTGCTCACAGCACAGCCAGTGATTTTTCATACAGAGGTGGCGTTACCAATAAAAAAACCTAAACAGCCTACTTACACCGTGCTTCATCACTCACGGTGTAATGGAAAGGGGATAGCAGACCATCGTTGATATGAAACTTCCTGGCAGATTAAAACTGTGTGCCGGATCGAGACTCGAACTCGGGACTTTTGCCTTTCGCGGTCAAGTGCTCTACCAACTGAGCTACCCAAGCACGACTCACGCCCCGTCCTCACAGCTTTACTTCCGCCAGTACCTCGTCTCCTACCTTCCAAACTTCACAGAAGCTCTCCTACAGCAGAGCACTTGCCCGCGAAAGGCAAAGGTCCCGAGTTCGAGTCTCGGTCCGGCACACAGTTTTAATCTGCCAGGAAGTTTCATGTCAGCGCACACTCCACTGCAGAGTGAAAATCTACATCTACATCTACATCTACATTGATACTCCGCAAGCCACCCAACGGTGTGTGGCGGAGGGCACTTTACGTGCCACTGTCATTACCTCCCTTTCCTGTTCCAGTCGCGTATGGTTCGCGGGAAGAACGACTGTCTGAAAGCCTCCGTGCGCGCTCTAATCTCTCTAATTTTACATTCGTGATCTCCTCGGGAGGTATAAGTAGGGGGAAGCAATATATTCGATACCTCATCCAGAAACGCACCCTCTCGAAACCTGGCGAGCAAGCTACACCGCGATGCAGAGCGCCTCTCTTGCAGAGTCTGCCACTTGAGTTTATTAAACATCTCCGTAACGCTATCACGGTTACCAAATAACCCAGTGACGAAACGCGCCGCTCTTCTTTGGATCTTCTCTATCTCCTCCGTCAACCCGACCTGGTACGGATCCCACACTGATGAGCAATACTCAAGTATAGGTCGAACGAGTGTTTTGTAAGCCACCTCCTTTGTTGATGGACTACATTTTCTAAGCACTCTCCCAATGAATCTCAACCTGGTACCCGCCTTACCAACAACTAGTTTTATATGATCATTCCACTTCAAATCGTTCCGTACGCATACTCCCAGATATTTTACAGAAGTAACTGCTACCAGTGTTTGTTCCGCTATCATATAATCATACAATAAAGGATCCTTCTTTCTATGTATTCGCAATACATTACATTTGTCTATGTTAAGGGTCAGTTGCCACTCCCTGCACCAAGTGCCTATCCGCTGCAGATCTTCCTGTATTTCGCTACAATTTTCTAATGCAGCAACTTCTCTGTATACTACAGCATCATCCGCGAAAAGCCGCATGGAACTTCCGACACTATCTACTAAGTCATTTATGTATATTGTGAAAAGCAATGGTCCCATAACACTCCCCTGTGGCACGCCAGAGGTTACTTTAACGTCTGTAGACGTCTCTCCATTGATAACAACATGCTGTGTTCTGTTTGCTAAAAACTCTTCAATCCAGCCACACAGCTGGTCTGATATTCCGTAGGCTCTTACTTTGTTTATCAGGCGACAGTGCGGAACTGTATCGAACGCCTTCCGGAAGTCAAGAAAAATAGCATCTACCTGGGAGCCTGTATCTAATATTTTCTGGGTCTCATGAACAAATAAGGCGAGTTGGGTCTCACACGATCGCTGTTTCCGGAATCCATGTTGATTCCTACATAGTAGATTCTGGGTTTCCAGAAATGACATGATACGCGAGCAAAAAACATGTTCTAAAATTCTACAAGAGATCGACGTAAGAGATATAGGTCTATAGTTTTGCGCATCTGCTCGACGACCCTTCTTAAAGACTGGGACTATCTGTGCTCTTTTCCAATCATTTGGAACCCTCCGTTCCTCTAGAGACTAGCGGTACACGGCTGTTAGAAGGGGGGCAAGTTCTTTCGCGTACTCTGTGTAGAATCGAATTGGTATCCCGTCAGGTCCAGTGGACTTTCCTCTATTGAGTGATTCCAGTTGCTTTTCTATTCCTTGGACACTTATTTCGATGTCAGCCATTTTTTCGATTGTGCGGGGATTTAGAGAAGGAACTGCAGTGCGGTCTTCCTCTGTGAAACAGCTTTGGAAAAAGGTGTTTAGTATTTCAGCTTTACGCGTGTCATCCTCTGTTTCAATGCCATCATCATCCCGTAGTGTCTGGATATGCTGTTTCGAGCCACTTACTGATTTAACGTAAGACCAG
This sequence comes from Schistocerca piceifrons, assembly GCF_021461385.2. Lineage (NCBI taxonomy): Eukaryota > Metazoa > Arthropoda > Insecta > Orthoptera > Acrididae > Schistocerca > Schistocerca piceifrons. Next base: position 540,831,714 of record NC_060141.1, read on the forward strand.
AACTTCCTAGGATTTTCTGTCAAGTCGGTACATAGAATTTTACTGTCGAATTCAATGAACGCTTCACGCATAGCCTGCCTTACGCTAACTTTGACATCGTTTAGCTTCTGTTTGTCTGAGAGGTTTTGGCTGCGTTTAAACTTGGAGTGGAGCTCTCTTTGCTTTCGCAGTAGTTTCCTAACTTTGTTGTTGTACCACGGTGGGTTTTTCCCGTCCCTCACAGTTTTACTCGGCACGTACCTGTCTAAAACGCATTTTACGATTGCCTTGAACTTTTTCCATAAACACTCAACATTGTCAGTGTCGGAACAGAAATTTTCGTTTTGATCTGTTAGGTAGTCTGAAATCTGCCTTCTATTACTCTTGCTAAACAGATAAACCTTCTCATTCTGGAAACATAGTTGATATTATTCAAAAGCCATGTGCAGTAATCTATACGTTTCTATTGTCATCCTCCCATAATTGCTGCACAACCCTCATACGATAATGCGTCAAATTAAGACTTTTCAATGTTCGCTGGGAACTGCTTCTACTTACATGTACCTGTTGAGTCAATTCACGTGTAGACTTCTTTCGGCTCTCAATAATTCTTCGGAGTATGTCTGCAATAACTTTTGGGGTGCGCAGTGAACGAATTCTTTGTTGTTTCACGTTTTTCACAGATCCGTAGGTGCGCCATTTTTTTTACTGACTTTGTATAGCTCTCTTTGCCAGTAGTCCTCCGTCGAGACACTTGACCCCGAAAATTTCGCTAATTCCCTCAATCGAACCTGTTTTCACATGTGGTCCCATAGTTTCAATTCTTTCTTCTATCGAGAAAGTCATTTTGCAGACCGGAAAGACAAACGTCTAACTTCACTGATAAACTGAAATGCTCACAGAAGAATTTTAACATTCGATTACTGCTTAAAACTGCCTGCTGTTGTAGCTGTTTTCCCTATTTCAGAAGTCGAAATATCGCATTCGTATTCAGAGGGGAGGCGGGCTACTTTTAACTGCTCCACCCTGTATTTGTGCAGCTTTCTGGTTTATTGATTTCTTTACTTCCCGTCGATTAATATGAGCTGGCCCGTATGGCCGTGCGGTTCTAGGCGCTTCAGTCTGGAACCGCGTGACCGCTACGGTCGCAGGTTCGAATCCTCCCTCGGGCATGGATGTGTGTGATGTCCTTAGGTTAGTTAGGTTTAAGTAGTTCTAAGTTCTAGGGGACTGATGACCACAGATGTTAAGTCCCATAGTGCTCAGAGCCATTTGAACCATTTTGATTAATATAATCATGTCGACATAATTTATGTACATCAATCATTCCAACGTTTTGTAGAAGAGTATGAGGCCCCTTCTTCAGTTCCTTGCTGTTTTTGTTTCCAACCTCTTCGTCACTTTTGATGTTTCTGCTTCTGAAATACGCAGATTTACCGCAACTAAAACAGGTGGTAGGGTCCAGCATTAATCTTCTTTCAGCCAACGGAAAAGATATTTAGAAGAAGTACTGCATAACACAACAAACTGGACTATCCCTCACGGATTTACTAATTTCACGACTAAACTCACCTAAAATGGACACGAGTAGGGAAAAAGGACAGCAACAACGGTAGGGGGACGGTGAGTGTATGGAAGGAAAACCTGACTTTTTCATTGTTGGGTACGTAATCCTGATTTCAACAATACTAAATATACAAGAAATTTCTTCAGGCTGAAAATATACAAAATATTTTCACATACTTAATTACTTTGCTCACTTACATAACTGACTAAGCAACAAAAGCTACAAAAATTATGCATTAACAGATTCCTGTTCCAACTCTCATGTCTCTAAAACTATTCGTCCGGCTTAAAATATATAAAAGACCTTTTTTCGTAGAATTTTAGGAGGGATTTTTTTGTAATTACATTTCTCTTCTAAATATGAACCATTGTATGCAAAAAATGAAAGAAATTGGCTTTTGGAAAAAGGGGGATACGTGGACGCTTGCTTCCTACTGCGTTGAAAGTGGGGGGGGGGGCACTTTTCCTTTTTCACTACGTATAAATTATTTACTCCATTTGCTGATTTTTTTTTGAAAAAGTTAATGTGGGATAATTATTTAAAGTGAAGAGAGAGTGCTACAAATAAGCTGAGAAGACTGTATGAGCAACATGGAACATCTTACTGGAATGTTATAAGTAAAATTTTTAAAGTGGCTTTCGATGTCGAAAATATCCCGCTGACAACGGAGTCCTATGTAATGGGATGGTGATAATGGGGCCCATATTCACTTTCAGAGTTCTTTGACAAATCTTTTAATAAGCTAGAAGCACTCTCAACTTTTATAACAGCCACGATCTCGCTCTAATTTTCATAAAAGATTTGACAGAAGTACTCCAATACACCGTAAAAGATGTTATAAAACATGTATTATGAAGCATTTTTGAAAAAAACTTTTTACAGTGTGATACGGGCCTTAGATTAGATTAACTACAGTATTTTCAGAACTGTGTAAGCAGAAGTTGTTAAGACATTAGCAGAGGTACTAAAGGGATTATTATGGTTGTCTTTCCATGCAAACTTGTACTGAAGTTTAGCCAGCAGACATTCTTCCCGTGTTCAGAAATGGTTCAAATGGCTCTGAGCACTATGGGACTTAACTTCTGAGGTCATCAGTCCCCTAGACCTTAGAACTACTTAAACCTAACTAACCTAAGGACATCACACACATCCATGGCCGAGGCAGGATTCGAACCTGCGACCGTAGCAGTCGCGCGGTTCCAGACTGTAGTGCCTAGAGCCGGCCGAAGTGGCCGTGCGGTTAAAGGCGCTGCAGTCTGGAACCGCAAGACCGCTACGGTCGCAGGTTCGAATCCTGCTTCGGGCATGGATGTTTGTGATGTCCTTAGGTTAGTTAGGTTTAACTAGTTCTAAGTTCTAGGGGGCTAATGACCTCAGCAGTTGAGTCCCATAGTGCTCAGAGCCATTTGAACCATTTTTTTGTAGTGCCTAGAACCGCTCGGCCACTCCGGCCGGCTCTTCCCGTGTTCATTGATGAATGAATTCGGAAGAACATAAAAGCAGTACAGTGAATAGAAAAAGTTCTCATTACAATGCATTTCTTCCCAATATCTAACAGTAGCTACACATGCAGATATACATGAAATTTGTATGCTAGATGCATGGGCTACACCAGCAGGAACAGGACATTCTTCCTGTGTTCATTGATGAATGAATTCAGAGGAACGTAAAAGCAGTACAGTGCATAGAAAAAGTTCTCATTACAATGCATTTCTTCCCAATATCTAACAGTAGCTACATATACAGATCTACATGAAATTTGTATGCTAGATGCTTGGGGCTACACCAGGAGGGACAGGATATGCGTTCTATTGCCCACTAAAAAACACTACGGAGAGGTGCTCTACAGCTAAGGAAGCGTTCATTAATGCTGCGGAAATATTAGCAATTCACATAGCGGCACCCCAATGGAATAAGGAACAAATTTCAGAAAGTACTCTCCAGAGGATAGGAACTTCATACCGGAACGGACCACCACTATTTACATACAAGGTATGCTGAGTTTAATCCATACTGCAAGAAAAGTTGATATTGATGTAAAGTCTAACTCAAAGCACATTCCAAAGAATTAGTCTCTTCTGTAGAGAATTTCTATCCCAAGTACTCAGCCATGCACTGGAAGAATGGAACAGGGAGTGGACAATTACCGAAAGGAACAAAGGGAGATTTTATACACGTAATCAATCGGAAATGCCGAGTTAACCACAATTTAAAGGAGTCAAAAAAATGGCTCTGAGCACTATGGGACTCAACATCTTAGGTCATAAGTCCCCTAGAACTTAGAACTACTTAAACCTAACTAACCTAAGGACATCACACACACCCATGCCCGAGGCAGGATTCGAACCTGCGACCGTAGCAGTCCCGCGGTTCCGGACTGCAGCGCCAGAACCGCACGGCCACCGCGGCCGGCTTAAAGGAATCAAAATGAGTTAACGGCACCAGAACTGCATAATAAGAATGCGACCCGGCCACGGATGTTGCTCCAGTTACCTTTATAAAATTAAAATTATCGCTGCACTAATGTGCAGCCATGACAACGAAGAAAAAGCCAACTTAAATCACATAGTATTAGCATGGAACAGATACTAGACACTGCAAACGAAATTATTTCGCAAGTTGAACCAGCTGAAGAGTCCATTTTCGACATACATTACTGCCGTATTAAGTGCGAATGATATAAGGATTTATCATATTACAGTTACACATCTATCTTGAATGGTTATATATGAAAACATGTCGACCACATTAATATTCCATTTCAATTTTGTTATAGATGAGTATATCAGAATATGTAACCTGAGTATCTTGAAAGTGTGCCTTATGTATAAACAGAGCAGCTAGTTAACAGGTGGATATCACCAAATAAATAAGCACGGAGATACAGTCTCTGACTGGCGCTATGAAGTTTGTGTTTTCAACTGTTCACGTGAAAAGTGATTCTTTGCTCTGCCGTGTTGCGAGTGAAATGTCTCGTGATTTACCGTATTCCTTCGTTAACTACATATATTAATGCTCTAAACAAACATTAAGTAAATAATTGGTCGCAATTTTCAAGTTTCCGATCGTCTGATTGCTAGCTACATTCTCGCAAATCGTCCGTGACAGCGGTTTAAAGATGTGACACCTGATACATTGCCGCAGTAATAGACCACGCTGGAGTGAGTAATGTGTTGGTCATCGTGCTGTTACAACCCATCGTGACAGTTCTGTTTTCCAGAGCTAACAGAAGAGAGATTTTCTGCAGACGTACATATATTTTTCTCCTTTCTCGTTGCATCTGGTCTCAATTAGTAACAGTACTTCTGTCATTCTTAATTTCTCGAAATTGACTGTGTAAATGGTGTACAATCATTTTAGTTCCGCTTTGATTCATTTTTGCATTGAACAATCTGTGTGATGTTGCAATGTGTGTAAGAAGACTATGTGACTATTCGCTATGAGGCCCGAACACGTGTTTTGGTTCAGCATTATTACGAGTTCTTCTCTACTCTCGAAAGTAGCAACATCTCTGGCGCATGGACAAACTGAAACAAACTTTAGTTTGCAAGGTGGAGCGGAAATATCATCAAACATTACCACCTTCGGACCACAACTGGTGCCCAGTGATATCGTAAGTGAAGTGCAAGACATAGTCAGCTTTTTACCAAAACAGACTACCAACTTGGATGTAGATTTCAATGAGGAAAGGTCAGCAGAAAGTAATGACGTCCCAGCAAATTCTTTAGCCAGCAAAAGTGATGCTTTTGGCGAAGTTTCAGAGTCATTTAAGGGTAACAGTGAACATGGAGTGAAGAATAGCTCTTCTGGTAGTGTAGAATCTACGAACAACTATGGGACTCTCTTACTAGGCAAGGCTGACACCAAGGTTTTTTTTGGACCGTCAACAAATGAACATGTTTCTTCGGGGAACTCGGTAGACGTTGATACAAGACCCATTCTCGCTGATGATGTTTCGAACTACTATGATGAAGAGGAATATGTTACAGGGAGCGAACTTGAAGAAGAAAGTGCTAAAAAAGAAGCAACTGATAATACAGAGATTAGGTACAACAAAGCGTCACTGTTAAAGAGTGAAGCTGATAGCTTACCTTTGTCAGAGCCTTCAGTACGTGAAAAGAACACTGTGACTTACACCGCAGACAGCGGTACTCCATATATACCCATAGATGACGAAATTCAGGATGGTTATATCACAGGAACCAATCCCACCATGACAATAAATAATAGAATGAAAACTCCAGATGACACAGGCAAGGCAATAAAGAGCGAGCCGGACCATGCTGCACAACATAGACCTTTGGAATATGCAACTACAGACAAAGTTTTGACCAACTTCATTAAAACAAATTACTCAGGAAGCAGTACCACCGCTACAGTCACTAACAGAATGAAGATTTTAAGCAGTATGGCGATATGGGGAGGAATTCTTTCCGCAGCTACGTCAGAAGAACCAAGAGAGAGGAAACGTACTTCGAAGCATACGCTCAGTAGGGGCACAGAACCTAGTCGTTCTCCATATCAATTTCGGAATAACTACGCCGATGACTATTACGAAGTGTGGGGGCAAAACAGTGACCGAAGTACAACAATGTCAGTGACTGACAGTAAGGAAATCAAGACTACAAATGACAAGAATCAAAGAACTTACATCTCATATTTACCGACAGGGCAAGATGGAGTACACACATTCCGTGCTGAGACTGTTTACACTCTTGACGAAGTCACAAACGCCGCTGTTGATCACGACAGCACAGTACACGAAGAGGCTGAACGAGCCACAACCGGCGCTAGGACGCTACCGGTATCAATGCAAGATGCTGCCACTTCAGTAGATATGCAGCAGACTGTGAAGATGGAGCCCTTTCGAGTTTTGAAAAAAGGCGGTGTTGTGAATAACACTGCAACCCCGAAACACTGGGAGGAAAAATACAATAGTGTAACAATAACTAATAAAAAATACAGTAGTGTAACAATAACCAATAATGGAAGCTTGGCTGCGTCAGAGCCACCAACATCGCGTTATCGTACTTCGCGGAGAACATCTTTTTCGAAGACAAACAAGTTTAATTGCTCAACCGTCGAACCTGAGGGCTCGGTCACTCCACAGGGCTTGGCGGCTTTCAAAGAATATAAAGAAGAGTCTACAAAATCAATTCGTAATTTCGAAAGCGCTAGGGGTTCTGAGTTTCGAGCGCAGCGAAAGAGTTTCCGAAAAGTTTTCACGACTTCGAAGGATTCCGTGGCATGTGCACACCGTGATACAAACCCCACGGACGCAAAAGCCGATTACGAAGAGTCAAGTGTGCTTGAGTTACCAACAAAGCAAACCCCTGCATCAGATATTTCCACTATTCCAGAGAACTACGATGTGTGCGTAGATTGTTTGGAAGAGGAAACTGACACGACATTATTCAACAACGAAATTACAACCGTGCCGGAACCGCGAGAACAGCAAGGCAAAGATTACAGCAAGGAGCGGGACGAAAGTATATTAGAAGAATGGGAGAAGATACCACCGGAAATTGTGGCAAATGAGAATATCGAACGCAAAATGCAGAATTTTCAGCCCAAGATAGTGTCAACAGCAATTAATCGTACCAGTATACGAGAAGTGTCCTTCAGTGACTATCCTTGGTTTGTTATTATAGAGACATCAAACAAGGGAGTGAGGTGAGTAGTCTACATCATCTATTCCTCTATCATAGTAAGCTTATCCTGTGCTTTGTTTTTTAGAACCGGTTGCGAACTTGGTTCAGAAGTTAGTTACAAATATTCACCTGTGCAGGGCGAAGATAAATCAAAGTTGTTGCTAGCTTCAATTACTTTTCTTTCAGTCATGGCCTTATAACATAATGAATTGTTATTTTAATGGATCTGTCGATCTCTCGTTCGTAAGCTGCTTCTTATGAACCAATGAAAATGAGAGAACTACGTATGTCCCACCATATTATTAGGAGCCAATTTTCGTCTTCCTGAGCTAACAGAGCATTTTCGTGTTTCTCAACACTTTATGAAACACTACCGAACCCGGCAATGCTTCGCAATTGCTAAATATATATGGGAATTGTATGCACGCCCTAATCTCCTTCCCGCCCTCTCTCTCTCTCTCTCTCTACCCATCTCCTTCTCCTCCTCCTCCCCATCTTCCTTCTCCCCCCTTTTCTTTTTGTTCATTTCCTCCTCCCCTTCCCTATGCCCATGGCTTCCTCCCCACTCTCTCTGTCCACCTCCCCCTTTCTCTCTCCACCTCCTACTCCCTCTTTCTCTGTCCATCCCCTCCTTCCCCCCACCTATATCCATTTCCTCACCATCCTCTTTTTGATCACCTATTCCCATCTCTCCCTGATCTTGAGCCTTGTTATAGTTATTGCCAATGAAACCTTTATGGAAAGTGAACTCTCATAAAATTAATGGAAAAAACTGTTAGGATCATTAGTGGGCGATTTCATCTCAAGACTGAATGTGTTATATCATTATTTCAAAGTTTACTAAAAAAGTATATGTTGAAGTTCCGCAAGACACCTCACAAAAAATAAAATATTTTGATTTTCTAATAATTTGTTAAAACGTTATAGGCCTCTCTAAATGGTCTATTTCTGAAAATGTCGTCACGAAAGTGAAAATAAAAAAAATAGTAATAAGAAACTGAAATGATAGAGATCTGAAATTATTTTTAATAAAAACCTTGTTCACCGTACTACCGGACATCATTAACAGATACACGCTTCTGAGCTTTTTTCAGCTTTAAATTGGAAAAATAAACTACAATGATTTGTAACCTTTAGCAAACTTCAGAATAATGTTTTGAAAATATTAAGTCTCAGGGTGTTGACTGTCTTTAGAAATGATAAAGTGAAAATACTGGTAACTGTCAGCTATGACATTTATGCCTGAAATTCTTAAACTATCAAAATATTCCTACGTAAAGATGAAAGAATTTGAAATTTTTTGATTCTCTGAAAACTATTTTTTCCAAAACCCCCATCCTGAATATTCAAAAACTTGCATGATATGTTAGTTGGTCATAGTACTTATGAATCAGAATGGGCAATGCTTTGTGGTGCAAAAGTTGATACATTTTTGTGTTGATCTATTTACCGTCAAGCTCAAAAATTCCTTGTCACTTAAAAATTTAAATTGATTGTTGATGTTGAGTAAATGTAACGCAGAACTAGTATACCTTATAAAAATAATTATTTTACAGGTTTATAAGTAAATAGGGAAACGGAAGATCATTTTTTTCAAGCATTTTATGAAAAATTAAGTATAGAAAATAACTTTGTATATACATTTTTCTGTTTCTGATATTCACAAACTTCTGTCGTGATTTTACTTCTTTATGATATTCCACAAATCAAAGTTGTCTACACTGCAACGATCAATACTACGCTGTTGAAAAGATTTCATTTTTTTTTTTTTCATCCTACTGAACTTGTATAGCCAAGCTGAATTTACACATGAACAAGTATGATCCAACAAGAGCAGTACTTGGGGAATGGGAAATCCACACTGATCTGTTGATGCCGACCACTTGAAAGAATTTTCCAGACCATGAAGTGCCATAAAGGAGACGGTTACATCTTGCGGATCATGAGAGACACTAATTATTTGTCCCACCTACCGCTGATTGTCATAAACACAAGAAATGAAGCTCCTCACAACAAAGTCTTCTGAAGTATACCGAGGTATCTGCATTTCACACACAGTATCAGGCTGCTTTCGTGAAGAACTATTCTTGCACTGCCCGGCCGAGGTGGCCGAGCGGTTCTAGGCGCTACAGTCTGGAACCGTGCAACCGCTATGGTCGCAGGTTAGAATCCTGCCACGGGCATGGATGTGTGTGATGTCCTTAGGTTAGTTAGGTTTAAGTAGTTCTAAGTTCTAGGGGACTGATGACCTCAGAATTTAAGTCCCATAGTGCTCAGAGCCATTTGAACCATTTGTTCTCGCACTGCACATGCCACTCCGGTATGCAACCCAGCAGAGACTTGACTGAACTCGTACCACTGGCTTCAAAACAGACCACCCTTGTGTCTTTTTTAAACGGAATTCCCCTGATGTACATTCATTTAGAAGAGCTTCGTGTTCTTTAGCACTTTTGATATGGTCTGTACAAATCCAATTGCATATTTCATAGCATCAACAGCTTCGTTCTAGAGATCAAACCTTACTGCAAAATGTTCACAGATAGTCCTACGCCATCACATGCACTTTTTCCGTGACCCACTGCTGAAAATATCCATTTTTTGTCTTAATCCCTGAACAGTGTTTTCCAAGCTCATTAAGCTGAAAGCGATTTTTAAAATGAGATACTACACCATCAATCACACACACATGTTTAGGAAACATATGATCTCTGAATGGTATGTCATCAATTATCATGCTGACAGCATGCATGTACACTGTCATGAATCAGATCATCACTGACAATAGCAAAACAGTTTGATGTTGAAAAGAAGTAAGTAACCCATGTGAATATTGAGAATTTCATTCTGCAAAACAACAGACCAGTTCTCAGCAAAGTCGAAATGTAGAACCAATGTGTCAGTATTCCGGGACGTGTCTGATTTTACCCCTGCCATGGCCCGTCTCTGAATTCTGCCGAAATGATGATGATCTATTCCTTTCATGACCCAATGCCTAATTTCTGTAACAAACTTCCCTAGCTCCACTGTCTTCTTCACCAGCTCTCCTCCCTCCCACAATGCATAGTTTACGTCATTGTCAGTATCCTGAAGGTGTAATGCTTCAACTGTCATCTCTTCATCACCAGGACGTACTGCACACTCCTATAACCAACTTTTATCTTGCGGCTCTTGGTTTATACACGAAAGCATCAGGTATATCTCTGTGTACTTCTTCCCTGTGATACGATTTATGGTGAAACAAATGAGTTCAAAACTAAAGCAGTAAATACATGTGCATACTTCCTTCATTGGCTGGCATTTTATCAATTTTGGTCCTAAGCAATAGAGGTTTGTGAGAGCAATTTTCAAATTTCGGTAGGAGATATGCTTTCAAATGGTTCAAATGGCTCTGAGCGCTATGGGACTTAACATCTGAGGTCATCAGTCCCCTACACATAGAATTTACTTGAACCTAACTAACCTAAGGACATCGCACACACCCATGCCCGAGGCAGGATTCGAAGCTGCGACCGTTGCAGCAGTGCGGTTCCGGACTGAAGTGCCTAGATATGCTTTCTTACTGATCTTGTCATATCTCTTTTTATCTATTTATCTTTGCCGGCCGGTGTGGCCGTGCGGTTCCAGGCGCTTCAGTCTGGAACCACGTGACCGCTACGGTCGCAGGTTCTATTCATGCCTCGGGCAGGTTTAAGTAGTTCTAAGTTCTAAGGCACTGATGACCACAGATGTTTAGTCCCATAGTGCTCAGAGCCATTTGAACCAATTTATCTTTTTCACCATTTTCACTAACAGAGGAAACATCATTCTGATTAGGACTTTGCCTGCTGCTACCTCTCTCATCACTTAGGTAACATTCCAGAGCAACATTATGCGTATCATCTTGCAATGGATGCTCATTAGCTTTTGAAATTAAGTAACGTGAGGAAGTGGGTATGTATTTCTGTATCTGCTGCTTGGAGTAACTATTTGGTGTCGTTAGTAATTGTGCCATCTCAGTATAGATGGCTGCCGTGACAGCATTGTTTAGGTTCTGAAACCATATATATCAGATTGGGTGTACATGTCACTTTCTTCAAGTTCTCCACCAAGTGCATCCACATTATAAACTTCACAAAGTGGGTGCACATGTCACTTTCTTCAAGTTGTCCACCAAGTGCATCCACATTATACACTTCACAAAGGTTTGAAAATGTTGCCTGTCCTGGTACAGTACACATTTTCAGTTGTCGCCTCTGATTCCGCGTAATGTCCCAATGCAGATGACATCAGTAATCCTTTCCCCTACCATCAGTTTCCATATACTGTATCACAGCTGCGGATTCTTTTGGATATGTTCTTTCGAACATGTGCCACAACCACAACGCCGCGTGATCTGGCGCAGCTGCATGTCATGTCACCATCACGTCGCGTCCCAGTTCGTGTGGTCCCACTCGAACCTGTTAAATTACAAAAATGCGCGCTGCCCTGCGTCGCGCCACATGCGCTATGCTAGTCTCAATTTCCATGTAGCCAAACTGGCCGTGCTCATATCCTATAATGCATGGTTTGAACCTCGATGAATTCCTACCATTGTAAGCTTGCAGCAGGTAGTTCATACTGCAATCTGATCTATTTTCTAAATATTCTTAAGGGGAGGTTTACTATCTTTGGCCCGAGAAAAGCATGTTCTTTGAGAATTTTTTTCTCGGGATGTGTTATAGATATCAATGTCAAATTTGGTCAAAATGTTTCTTGATATTTCCTCTACAAACTGGAATTTTTCGACTGGAAATGTTAAAGAGCAGAGGCAGAAGTGCCGTCGGAACGGAACCATATTTCGATGTAGACCTCCACGCGTGGCATGTCACAGGTCAGCCGGCTCATCTGCAATCAAAACTGAGTTGACGTTAGCGAAGTATATAAGACTCTTTAGGAATTGTACCTCGCTTAAGTTATTTGGACCATAGGAAACAAAATGGCGGCCATATGAAAAAAATAGGGTTTTTTCATCGATTTTTCGACTTCGTCGGCCAAGTAAAATTATTTATAGTTGATGGATCGGAATAAAAGTGGTACAACTCCTAGAAAATTTAGAGTTAGTTTCGTCGGAAACAAAGAATCATGCCAATAGATTCAGTAGATTTGAAGTTACCATACCGCGCGTAAAAAAAAGTCATTTCTAGAAAAACGCGTTTGAGGTTTTGACTACGTATAAATGCAATAATATGAAACTTACGTTCAATCTGCTATTCCGGGTCCATAAACGAGCCTTCCTTTTCCTCACAGAGGGCGTTCTGCTCGATCTGGTCCATCCGGCGCTGCTCCAGAGCCGCTCGTACGACCGGTGACAAGCGGTTTTCGGCGGCTTGAATCCAGTGGTCGTCCGAATGCTTGGCGAACTGGGTCGAATAGAGTCCCAGGGTGGCGCCCATTGTTGTCATGGTCTTCAGAATTGCTGAATACCCTTCGTTGATGCTGCTCACTGCCAGGAAAGCCGCAATCTCTACAGTCTTCGCACCAGAATGCAAATGCTTGGGGGCTAACTTCCAAACACACTCGTTCAAACTTTCATTTGCATTTTGTGAGTTTTCTCCCAAGCACCGGTACAATAACTCGTCCTCCGAAAGAAAAAAACTGGTGCGTGAAAAAGGCCGATTTCAGGCAGGTGCATTCTTTTGTTCAACCGCGAATAACAAACATTTCCGTTCCGTATCCCGAAAAACCGTTTCAGGGGTGGATTCTAAACAGTTTTATGGATCCAAAAATTCAGTTTTAAAAAATCGATTTTTTGAACCAAAAGATAGTAAACCTCCCCTTAAATCAGGAAGCCATGCGTTGCATGTATATTGTCATTGGAAGGAGCAGGGTCATATTGTGTAAGAAATGGACAAATCCAAATACATTGACATGTCCTCTGCTTAAAGACTAATGTGTTCAGAAATGATAATTAATGTTGAGACAGCGCTAGTGCCACTCACCACTGTGTGAGAGATCAAATGTTCAGATGTGTGTGAAACCTTATGGGACTTAACTGCTAAGGTCATCATTACCTAAGCTTACATACTACTTAAGCTAATTATCCTAAGGACAAACACACACCCATACCCGTGGGAGGACTCAAACCTCTGCCGGGACCGGCCGCACAGTCCATGACTGCAGCTTCCAAACCGCTCAGCTAATCCCACGCGGCTGTGAGAGATCATATTATTCTGAAAATATTATCAGCGTAATTTGCAAAAAACCACCTTTGTGGGTATCATTCTTGTAAGATTTTGTTTGCACTTCAGTCTTCACGCCGGTGGAGCTAGTGACCTGGGATCTTGAACTCAATGTTGGCAAGCTGGTGTTTTCTAGGTTTATGATTTGTACCAGTACATTTTCAGAATTCTATTGAAGATATATTGTACATGCAGTTCTTCTTGTCATGGTGTGTTCCTCGTTGTGACCACGTGCGTCTTATGTTTAATAATAAATGTTCTTTTAGAATAACTTGTTTGCTAATCTGATTTGCAATCACTTAATATTGTTCTCGCATCCTCCGCCTGTCCATTGGCCATGTGCTCATACCTTCATCCAACCTCCAACATTGTGCACGTAGGATAACGCTATCCACTCACTGGAAGGGACTATGCGAGACTGTGACAACAAGCGTTTATGAGCGCAGTCAAGCGGTCGATACCCATAGGAACAGTGTAGTGGAACAGTGTCATGGATCAGTGTCGTGGAACAGCGTCCATTACAAGCGACTATTCCATTCATCTATAGACGACCGATTTGCTGGGACCAGGATTCGTTGCTTGTAGTCAAATGTTAAAATGTGCGTGAAATCTTATGGGACTTAACTGCTAAGGTCATCAGTCCCTAAGCTTACACACTACTTAATCTAAATTATCCTAAGGACAAACACATACACCCATGCCCGAGGGAGGACTCGAACCACCGCCGGGACCAGCCGCACTGTCCATGACTGCAGCGTTTTAGACCGCTCGGCTAATCCCGCGCGGCTGCTTGTAGTCGCTCGTCGCTAGTACACACGCTGTTACACCCATAATCGTCATGGCTGTAGATTGTAAAAAATTGATCAGTATTGTTTACACAAAACTACGCTTGTGGAACTTGAAAGGCAGAAATTGTCATTCTTGTAATATACAACGAAAACTGGGTTCAAAATGGTTCAAATGGCTCTGAGCACTATGGGACTTAACTTCTGAGGTCATCAGTCCTCAAGAACTTGGAACTACTGAAACCTAACCAACCTAAGGACATCACACACATCCATGCCCGAGGCAGGATTCGAACCTGCGACCGCAGCGGTCGCGCGGTTCCAGACTGTAGCGCCTAGAACCGCTCGGCCAGATCAGAAACAAATGTGTAGCATATTTCATAGGAAGTGAACCGAATACTACTTCAGTATGCGTGTGTTATGTATCTCACTATTCAATTAACTACCCGGTAGCCTTTCTGCACTATTAAAATGATATGTGCACAATACAGAACTGACTACATACTTAACCTTGCTGCCACCCAATTCCTCTGCAACTAGCGCCCAGTTTTCGTTAGTTGCAGAGGAATTGGGTGGTAGCAAGGTTAAGTATGTAGTCAGTTCTGTATTGTGCAACTAGCGCCCAGTTTTCGTTAGTTGCAGAGGACTTGGGTGGTAGCAAGGTTAAGTATGTAGTCAGTTCTGTATTGTGCACATATCATTTTAATAGTGCAGAAAGGCTACCGGGTAGTTAATTGAATAGTGAGATACATAACAAACGCATACTGAAGTAGTATTCGGTTCACTTCCTATGAAATATGCTACACATTTGTTTCTGATCTGGCCGAGCGGTTCTAGGCGCTACAGTCTGGAACCGCGTGACCGCTGCGGTCGCAGGTTCGAATCCTGCCTCGGGCATGGATGTGTGTGATGTCCTTAGGTTGGTTAGGTTTCAGTAGTTCTAAGTTCTTGAGGACTGATGACCTCAGAAGTTAAGTCCCATAGTGCTCAGAGTCATTTGAACCATTTCTGAACTCCTTTCAGTTTGTGGTTGTTCTTGTAATGATGCTGCATATTATTTGGTGACACTATTATTCAACATTTACACCTATTTAATAACTGTATTAGTGAAATCGAGGTTGACATGTTTGAAACACTCGTTTCTTGCTGGTCATAACAGAGAACTACACTCAGTAGCTTACTGTTTCTATTAAAGTCACTTATTAAGTATTATATTTGATGGCCCAAGTTGTCATATGGGAAATGGATTCATTAGGTATGTTTTAAGAACATACAATGGCATTATTGTCCGTCTAAAATTAGATACTTTCACGATGTTAGCCACTATTTCGTACAAATGTGAAACATCTCTGGATGCATCTGATAATAATCAAAAAATTTCTGGCTGCTGCTCTACAAATCTTCGTGAAGATGATAGAAATTCTCCTGCCTACAGACACAAGTAGCGTATCACTGGGCGTTCTGGCCAAAATCGCTAATATCAGCATCAAAAGTCGTGGAATTGCAATGTCTTTCCCGGAATTCCCTGCTCTCTCCCCATCCACCGTGCACTTACCCTCTCCCATTCTTGGCATTAAGCGAGTGTATAAATGTCATCTAATTATCTGCCAGTCGGCGTGGGATCCCAGGTCCCAGAGCACAGATGCCGCAGCCGGTGGCGTGCAAGCTCAGCCCCCCCCCCCTCCCATCAAGCAATTTTAATTTTTATAATTCGACTGCATGAACGCCATCAGTCGATATCTGCACTTTGTAGTGAGATGGCCAGTACGAAAAACCAGCAGCGAGCAGCTGCACGGAAGAAGACTATCAGTAAATATTTTGTCCAGCTATCTCTAATTATTATTATGTGTGTGATTCGTTATACTTAGGTCACTTGTTACTAACCATGATCCGATGCTGGTTGAGGACTCTCAGGTGTTCCATGGTGTTCTGGTGCCTGAACCACCATAGCAGTGGCACCAGTCACTGTCCATAGGTTGTCTTACTGGCCTGTTGGACCTGTTGTCATTTGACTGCTGGACCAGTACACTAAGATGTTCAACACCCTATTATTGCTTGAGCCACAGCAGCAGCAACAACAGTACACAAGCAAGTATTCACAGTCTTGTACTCTCTGCACAGAAATGGTTGGTACGAGCCTGGTGAGTTGTGTGGTTATGTAAATTGCGAATGTACATATGCAAATTAAAGCTAATAATAATAATAATAACAATAATAATAATAAAATATACCCTAAAATTGTTTTTAATTATTTTTTCACACCTATCAACTAATAATGTGAACTAATGCAGGACGCACGTAGTAGGGATTTGGGGTTATGAGCGCAATTTTGATATAAAATTGATATGCAAATCAATTACATTGATCAATAAATCACCAACGCCTCGCCAACCCACACCCCCGACCACGCCCACTCCGCTCCCAGATGATGTCACATGCTTTTCTCAGCCTGCATGTGTGCCCCAGCCACTCCCCCTCCACTCCCTTACCCCTCCTCCTCCCCGAATTTATAATTTTGGCGGGAATTTCGAATTTTGGCAGGAATTTCTTTGTTCTAGGGATGTGCTGACCCCCCCCCCCCCCCCCAACCAGGAATTGACGGGAAATTAAAATTGGCAGTGCCCTTTCTGGGACTCGAACCCTCATTCTACTGGATGGAAAGCCCAAGTGCTGCCCCCGAACACATGGAAACTTTCCAGTTGCGGGAGAGAAAGGTTAGGTTAGACTTTATTTAGTATCGTCGGGAAACTGACACAAAGATCGACCTGAATTACGTAAATAATCGTAAAGATCGGGCCTACTTACACAATTATATGCGTAGTGCTACACAAGGATGACATAAAAGCGCAATATCACTCAAAAACTGACTCTACGATACAACTGGTCTTATCCTGCTGGGAAAAAATTTCGCAATACCACTCGAAAAACAGACACACAAGAACTCTACCTTACACCTACAAGCTGGCAGGGAAAAGGCAGGTGTGTAAGGTACTATCTTTATTCTTTTTGGCAGGAACAATGCTCAACTGATGAGATACTGGTATTGGACAGAGAGGAGTTTAAAAAGTACATTACCTGTGAGAATACAGCATCTATCATTGTTCGACGTTTAGAGTTCGCCACAGACGCCTGGTCAAAAACCACCTACAGCCCAGGTAACCAATTCCAATACACGATACCACAAATGATGAAAAAAAGTGCATCACAGTTTTAATTACACTTTGTAACTGTTGCGCAAAAACCAGCACTCGTAATGAAGGGATCATAATGCAGCACATGTTCTTTGGAAAATCGTCGTCCTAAAAGACTACAAAGGGGATGGTAGTTGAATATGTGTTCTCCTCGATGTACAATCACAAACTGTCGAAAATGGAGCCCTCTTTCTGCCTCCCTCCACCCCCTTTCCACCATCCAGCAAGAGGGGGGGAGTGGGGGGGGGGGCAATAGTCAGTTAAGCAATAGGAGATAAAAGGACAGCCGCCTCAAGTGCAACTTCTTCGTCTACTAAAATATACTGTGACCACCGCAGCAGACATGACCCCCCTCCCCCTTGCCCACAGCAGCCTACTGTTCGGTGATGGAGAACAATTATATTTGATGTCAACGCATCCATAATCAAGCATCTATTTAAAAAAGCAAAACACAGTTGCAACGATAACAAATGTCCTCTTTCCACGAAAATAGGCGCAGTCCATTAATTTTATTCCTATGATCAAAATCGGTATAGCTTTCACAGTTAACTGCATGATACAATCCACATCTATTTATTTTGCGACATCCAGCGAAGCCGATTACAGATGATCGGCGGAGACATGCCCACCCTGCGTAAAATCAGGAAAAAACTTCGACTATTTTGCTGCGAAAATTACCGATCACCACAAAATGTCCTCGTTATTTCGCAATCGTCATTAGAGTAAAGAAAAAGCGATAATTTAAACTCCAAAGAAAAAAAAAGCTATATTAAAGAATTTCCTCCGGCTTGTTGAACAAATTACACGACCTGAGAGCGAATCTTCCGTTCAGTGTTTCTAAATAAACTGTCATGCACGTGAAATAACATTAGAGAATGTCATGCCATTGGCTCACATGTCGGAAGAAACACAATCATTTTACATTCGACAACAACAAGCTACAATTCAAGAGAACATAGCTGTTTTGTACAATATGACATGTCCCTTTTTATGAATGCGATGCTATATCATACTAGCGTTTACAAAACAAATCGTGAGGGCCTGTCTCGCCCTGTGTAAGTGAGAGATTGAAATTTCTTTAAAAGGTATCGCCGCAACGAAAAAAGAAAGAAACGCTCGTCAAGAAAAAATCTGTGGCGCCGTAGCCATCTCTTCCACCCTCCAGGCGGCATGTTATTGATATCAATTTGATATGCTAGTTAATTAAATTGATCATGAGGGCCACTTTGCATGGCGAGTAATTTTTTTTTTCAGTAGTCGGATTACACTCACCAAGTGGGACAACTGGGAATCCATGGAAGGAACATGATGTCCTTTTCGAGGAACATTATTGACAAATGACTGAAGCTGACCACCGAGGGATTCTACAGCACACAACATGCACTTTGTGTAAGGACCGCGCTACGAAAAACACGATCATGACGCCTATGTTACAATCACCCTGCACAAAAAGTGGTCTTGATTCTACAAGCACACACGGGTCACAGATAGTGTTACGCTGTCAGGCAGAAAAGCTGTCCGAAATTTGGAATCAAGTTTATCCATTCAACCACATAATTGCATTGGATCCTGTAGAACTGTCTATTAGTGATTACAGCCTCTGGTGAATCATAATCATGCTACTCTCGTATCTCGAAACAAGTCACCTTTTCTCGAACCTATCTGCTAAGGATCCCATACATCAAGAACTCCAGCGCTTTTTTAGACAGTAACTCTGCATCTTGTAACTGCTCCTAAGTCTCTGCCCTGCCCTCCCTGCAACTTAGTCCATGTGGCCATCCCAGTTCAAGTCTGACCTTTACAGAAGTCAGAGAGCGCAATATCTAAGACCTTATGCTTTCTGTGGGGAAACAGGACGAGCTGAGCTAATGCGACAGGAGCGCGTTTTGACTACTCAGTGCCGGCCGAAGTGGCCGTGCGGTTAAAGGCGCTGCAGTCTGGAACCGCGAGACCGCTACGGTCGCAGGTTCGAATCCTGCCTCGGGCATGGATGTTTGTGATGTCCTTAGGTTAGTTAGGTTTAACTAGTTCTAAGTTCTAGGGGACTGGTGACCTCAGCAGTTGAGTCCCATAGTGCTCAGAGCCATTTGATTTGACTACTCAGTGGAAATGGGAAGATGGTGTTATAGCTCTACCAACTGTGTACAGAGATAGTACAAGCAGTTATGGTGGTGTTTCATGTAGAGAAAGTTAGGAAGACTACAAATCATACATGGCATGGAGGAAGGACAAATATTTTGCTACAACATTGCGACATATGTCCAAACTACATACAGGTACTGCAGTCTGATGGAGATCTATGTCTCTCAGATTGTATTCATGTCTATCACCCAAACATATGTGACGATCCTATTAAATATACTGGTATTGGTTCATTGGAGCAGGTGGTTTGTGATCCAAGCCGCTTCCACAGACTGGTGTAAAGTTTCATCACCTGCGCTGGTGGATGACCATATCCAACAGACTATCAATCACACGAGAGGGTGCTCCTGTAGTGCTCCTTCATAACCAGTTTAATACATTGCTTTTTTCGGTTGTAACACACCCAATCAGTGTACACCACCATACACTATGTCTTAGAAATCCGTGTCAGCTACTGCTAAACTGACGTTAACACATTTCGATCCTCTGGCTCTCACGTAAAACTGAACATCACATGGCATAAACTATACAGCTACCACAACACAGGCAGGTAGAAATAAAACACAGAGGCAATGTTTCTCATTGACAAAAATGTGGAAGACATCGCAACATATGGAAACTGGAAGATTTTGCGGTATTGTAGACCGCTTCCAATAGCTATTCAAAGGTGATTACCTGTACAGTTAATCACATCTTCCCATCGCGACAGTAGCGGATGCATTGATGCTCCATTTCGATTTTCAGTGATGGACATGATTAATACTCTGGTGTTGAAAAGGCGCTGTTCACAAAACTCGTGAGGTAGCACAAATAAAAAGAGGTACTGTTATCTTATTGGTGAAAAAAATAAAAAAAAACAAAAATAAAAATATGTGTAGGGCAAGGCAGCATATGAAATTGGATGAGTCTGTAGCAAGGAGGAATGCTTCCAAACA
The DNA here is from genome assembly GCF_021461385.2 of Schistocerca piceifrons. Lineage (NCBI taxonomy): Eukaryota > Metazoa > Arthropoda > Insecta > Orthoptera > Acrididae > Schistocerca > Schistocerca piceifrons. Next base: position 540,852,161 of record NC_060141.1, read on the forward strand.
ATCGTATTAAGGTGACAACCTCTACATTTAAGCCCATGTTCCACAGTGACAAGTAGCAGATATCCAGTGTTCCGCCAAGGCTCCCTCCATCTCAACAGAATAGTGTCACTCAATCATTGTGCGAAATCAACAGTGTGCCCAGTGGATGGTCGGCATGGGAAAGGTACCATTGATATGGGGCGATGTACTGTAATTCACACCGCACTTGATATCGAAAACGAATACCGTCTACGGCATCGAGCATATGCAGGTATTTATCCATTGGAGCAGGTGGCCAGTGATCGACATCATTTGCACAGACCGATGTAAAGTTTCATCGCCTGTACTGTATGAGAACCTTGTCCCACAGTTTATCAATCACAGGAGAGGGTCCCTGTTTCGTTGTTTGATACACCACTTTTTTGCTGTAACACGTTTTGTACACTGCCATACATTTTTGTTCTTTTTTTTCCGCCTCGACTTCAACGTCTGTGTCAGTTTCTAAACTGATATTAACACATCTTGGTTTATTGTCTCGCCCAGAAAACTAGACATCACACAATGTAAATCATGTTGGTGCTGCTGATCCCACAACATACCCACACTCTGGGTGATTGAAATAAAAGACAGTCACAACATAAGGAAACCAGAATAGTTTTGGGGCATTGTGGAGCGTTTCCAAACTGCTGTCCAAAGGTGATTGACGACCCCTTCATTTAAACTCATTACTTACAATGATGGGATAGCTGATGGTGCTGTGTTCCGTTTGATAGTTTCCTCATATTGCTGCCATGCACGCGATCACTGTTTCGGTGTTAGCTATCCCCGGAATGTATTACCTCCTCCATCAAGACTCTTTCTCTATCTCAAACAAGCGATGTCAGTCAATCATTATGTGGCAATCAAAAGCGTACCAGTGGTCCGTTAGGATGGAAAATAAGCATCATAGTTGATAGTGCGATCAATCATAGCAATTTTATCGTAATTTCAACACCGACCAATGACGCGGCAGCATGCTTACCAATTTCTGTATCATTGCTAAACAGCCCCTCAACTGCTTTGCGAGTACCATCGCAAATATAAGTAGACAGCGACCCACATATCTCTAGCACTTCTATCATAGTGTGTAACTTACGATCTTTCTCTATGTGGGTGGGAGTCGCAGGGCATTCTCGCATTGTTAGGATAAAGTTAGAGTCCGAAATATCTCCTCACATTCTCTTTGAGCAACGCTCCCTAAAGCTCACCAGAAGTAGACCGCTACACTTCACATTACGTGTAGAAACAGTATGAACCGAGGCTGTTACTGCTGTCCTGCACCCATCGAAGAGCACGAGATTTCTCCAGATGCGCGAATGTCGAGGAGTTAACACCCCTTTCCGGTGTATAGTAGGTGTGAAACGGTTGTGATGATATAACAGACGGTTAAGAACAGGAAAGGGGTGGTTTTTATGCATGCTGGAGCTCCAGACGGACGAAGTTTGTTGCATTTTATAGAAATTAACTGCGTTATCAAATGTCTGAAGTAATTACCAAGAGGGCACTGGCAAGAGAGAGCATAAACACATGCCCTCCTAAGACTACAATGTTCTGCTCTTAAAACACGCTATAATGCTAGATCGTTGCGGTTTTAGACCTATTAGTCGTATGGAATGCAGTGATGTAAGAAATATATTTCCAGCTCATGACACACATTCTCCTTGTTTCATTTCAATAAACTATGGTGGCAAACTGTAAAATGGAAAACTACTTCCTTAAAACATCGATTCCTTGAGATACCCCACTATTCACATCCAATAATGGTTCAGAAATTATACTATGCTCGCATCAGTTCTATATAAAATGATCGTCAGTAACAGAGAATGCGTCTTACAAAGAAAGAGACAAACGCTTAGCAGCGGTGTTTGACATGTGAAACAACATGCCATGCCGCTACTTACTCCGTAAACACGACATCTGTCAAGAAGATGTATACACGGGGATTGTACTACCTCACAAACATCTGTCGCTAAGAAACTTCATGGCAGATTAAAACTATGTGCTGGACCGAGACTCGAACTCGGGACCTTTGCCTTTCGCGGGAAAGTGCTTGGGTAGCTCAGATAGTAGAGCACTCTCCGCTGCAGAGTGACAATCTCATTCTGGATCTATCGCTAACTTAGAATCACGGCAGTTATGAAACTGAAGATACGATTTTATACCCAAGATCCACCCATAAAATCAAGTCTTCAGTTTCATAACTGTGGTGGTTCTAAGTGCATGACAGTTTATTTAGAGACACTGGACGCAAAAGACTCTGTCAGGTCGTGTAATTTGTTCAACAAGCTGTAGGGAATTATTAAATATAACTTTTTTATTTGCAGTTTAAATTATCGCTTTTTCGTTACTCTGATGACGATTTCGAAATAGCGAGAACATTCTGTGATGATCGGTAGTTTTCGCAGCAAAATAGTCGAAGTTTTTTTCCTGATTTTACGCAGGGTGGGCATGTCTCCGCCGATATCTGTAATGGGCGGCAGTACACTTCGCTGGATGTTGTAAATTAAACAGATGCGGATTGTATCATGCAGTTAACTGTAAAAGCTATACCAATTTTGATCATAAAACTAAAAGTAAATGGGCTGCGCCTACTTTCGTGGAAAGAGGACATTTATCATCGTCGCAACTGCATTTCGCTTTTCTTGAATAGATGCTTGATTATAGATGCATCACCGAACGGCGGGCTGCTGCGGGCAAGGGGGAGGGGTGAGCGCGTCTGCTGTGGTAGTCACAGGACACAGCCGCTCACTTGTCCATGGGGGCAGGGTGTGGGGGCTCTGTCACTATATTTTAGAACAAGTTGCATTTGAGGCGGCCGTCCTTTTATCTCCTATTGGTTAGTTGACTATACACGCTATTGTGCTAGCGTAAGAGCGTCGCCCCAAGGTGACGGCCAGATGATGAAAAGCCGAGTGCGGGCAGAGGCCTTAGAGGGGTGATAGCGGGAGCGCGAGACACTTGACGGAACATCTGGCTGTTTCAAGAAGCCTGTGCCCCCTCTCATTTGTGGACGAGGGTGGGAGGGAGGAAGAGGGCTTCGATTTTCGACAGTTTGTGATTGTACATGGAGGAGAACACTCGTTCAACTACCGCCCCCTTTGCAGTCTTTTAGGAACGACGATTTTCCCCAGAACATGTGCTGCATTATGACCCGTTAATTATGAGTGCAGGTTTTTGGGCAACAGTTTCGGAGTGTAATTAAAACGGTGACGAATTTTTTTTCATCAATTGTGGTATCGTGTATTGGCATCTTTTACCTGAGCTGTATGTGGTTTTTGAGCAGGTGTCTGTGGCGAAATCTGACGTCAAACAACGATACACACTGTATGATCACAGGTAATGCACTTTTTAAACTTCTCTCTGTCCAACACCAGCATCTCGTCAGTTGAACATTGTTCCTGCGAAAAAGAATAAAGATAGTACCTTACACCCCTACCTTTTCCCTACCAACTTGTAGGTGTAGGGTAGAGTTTGAGTGTGGCTGTTTTTCGAGTGGTACTGCGAAATTTTTTCCCAGCAGGATAATACCAGTTGTATGGTATCGTCAGTTTTTGAGTTGTATTGAGCTTTTATGCCGTCCTTGTGTAGCGCTACGCATATAGTTGTGTGATTAGGCTTTATCTTTATGATTAACTACGCATTAGGGTCGATCTTTGTGTCAAAAAAATGGCTCTGAGCACTATGGGACTCAACTGCTGAGGTCATTAGTCCCCTAGAACTTAGAATTAGTTAAACCTAACTAACCTAAGGACATCACAAACATCCATGCCCGAGGCAGGATTCGAACCTGCGACCGTAGCGGTCTTGCGGTTCCAGACTGCAGCGCCTTTAACCGCACGGCCACTTCGGCCAGCGATCTTTGTGTCAGTTTCCTAACGAAACTAAATAACTTACGGTAACCTAATCTTCCTCTCCCCCATCTGGACAGTTTCCATGTGTTGGGCAGGGCACTTGGACTTTCCATACAGTAGAATTAGGGTTCGAGTCCCAGATAGGGCACAACCATTTTTAATTTCGCATCAATTCAAGCGCCTCTGGTGGTGTAATTGTGTTTGGGGGGGGGGGGGGGTTGCAATTGATCTTTCTGACCAGGAGCACCACGGTTTGTGTTGTGGAAAGAGCACTGCCAGTTTCAATTTTCCGTCAATTCCCGGGTTGCGGGTCAGGTGGGATGTCAGCACGGCCCTGAGACAAAGAAATTCCCTCAAAAATTCGAAATTCCCACCAAAATTCTAATTTCCTACCAAAATTCAAAATTTTCGCCAATAAGGTAGGTTGCAGGAGAGGGGTGGTTGTGGGATGGGGGAGGGTGAGGGGGAGGGGCTGGGGCACACATGCAGGCTGAGAAAAACACGTGACATCATCCAGGAGTGAAGGTGGGCGTGGCTGGGGGCGGAGGTGGGATGAAGTAGTGGTGTATTATTGATCAATTTAATTAATTTGCATATTAATTTGATATCAAAATTGCGTTCGCAACCCCTAGTCCTTACTACTGAGACACTTGCAGTTTTAAAGATGACTGTGAAGTATGATGTAGTATTTGATATAAAATGTTATGAATCATCTCTGGATGCGTCCTATAATAATCAAAAAACTTCTAAGTGCTGCTCTCCAAATCTTTCTTCACACCAGGTGATCAAAAAGTCAGTATAAATTTGAAAACTTAATAAACCACGGAATAATGTAGATAGAGAGGTAAAAATTGACACACTTGCTTTGAATAACATGGGGCTTTATTAGAACAAAAAAAAAGAAAACACCCCATATTGCTAGACGCGTTAAAGATCTCTTGCGCGCGTCGTTTGGTGATGATCGTGTGCTAGGCCGCCACTTTCGTCATGCTTGGTCTCCCAGGTCCGCAGACCTCAGTCCGTGCGATTATTGGCTTTGGGGTTACCTGAAGTCGCAAGTGTATCGTGATCAACCGACATCTCTAGGGATGCTGAAAGACAACATCCCACGCCAATGCGTCACCATAACACCGGACATGCTTTACAGTACTGTTCACAACATTATTTCTCGACTACAGCTATTGTTGAGGAATGATGGTGGACGTATTGAGCATTTCCTGTAAAGAACATCATCTTTGCTTTGTCTTACTTTGTTTTGCTGATTATTGCTATTCTGATCAGATGAAGTGCCATCTGTCGGACATTTTTTGAACTTTTGTATTTTTTTGGTTCTAATAAAACCCCATGTCATTCCAAGCATGTGTGTCAACATTTCCTGTCAACCTCGATTTCACTAAAACAATTATTAAAGATGTGTACGTGATGAATAATATTGTCTTCGGTAGAGAAAGTGAGTAATATGCTGCATCATTACATAAACAACCACAAACTGAAAGGAGTGATGCTGTCATAAGTTTTGCTTCGCTGATGTTAAACTTGTGATGATGTAATAACAACTTCAGAGGATCAGGATCTCACAAATTCTAAGTACAAGGAGACTGTACAGTAGCACAACAGGCTGGCAGAGTCGTGTTGCTTCTGTTTAACTGCTAGTTGTACACTCAGCACAATCAATTTATGACAAACCCTCACCAAAATGGAGTTCTGATGGTTCAATATGTTCCAATAATAATAACTTTGCAAGGTAAATTGACATAAAATCTCTGTTTTGTTATTGTTGCTATTGATCTATGTGTGTTAATGAAATTAGAATATGACACAAATAGATGTTTAGTCTAAAAGATACGTAACTATTGATATATGTAGCACTAAGTTACAACCTGCAATATGCTTTGGTCCCACCATTAATGTATGTGGTGTAACATTGTGATCTGTAGATATACCATGCATAAGCTACATATTTTTTTAAGGACTGTAGTGTAATTAAAAAGTGTCAGTCTTATCTATGGAAATTTATGCTTATACACCTCGTGACAGGAGTCTTTTCATGCGTATTTCATCGAAATGAACGAACGGAAATGCCATGTCATCATAAAATTCTTTCATTTTGAGGGACAGACCTAAATGCAACCATAAAATCGGCAAATTGGACGTAAAATTGGCTGTAAAATTGGCAGAATAAACCATAAAGTGCTGGTCTGAAAAATTAGCTGTCTGACTTCGAGGTTAATTAATTCCAAGAGCTCTATTTGAGCAGTTGAATTAATATACTCTTGTAGTGAAGGGATTGGGTTCTGTTACAAATTAATGACGTCGTAGCATATTCTGCAACATGGCTGCCTGTAACATGATTAGGGACATTCGTCCACAATTAATGAACTTTAATGCGCTCCAGAAGATATATTTGAGAAAATGTAAACTTTTACTACTTAGCAAAGAGTCAGTGTAATGTACCTGTTCCCAACACCCCTAATGCAAGACAGCCACCATATGAATTATGAGAATGTAGTTGGAAAAAGAAATACTCAACTAATAATTTTCGTTCCTCTGGCTAAGGGAAGCATGTGAGTTAAAGGAGGGTAATTACCATTGCTCTAAAACTAGGAAGTAACCTAGCCAGACAAGTCGATAACTGTTGGGTGTGTGTGTGTGTAAGGATACTGTGCGTGCTATTAAACTAGAACTAGAGAGTATTCTGGCCACTCTAGTTTTGATATCTGCTGGATGTGTACCGATAGGGGCTGTCAAACTAACTTGCCCTGGCCAACGTAGGTAACAGCAGCCGGAGATGTGTGCACTCCTCCAACCAGAGTGTCTACGATGTGTGCACTTCTTCCAAGTGACCGCAGTCCACCACAAATTTCAGTGAAATCCGATTCATGCAGACGAGTTTGTCAGTAACGCTCTTCTTATAGCTTTATTGCTGTGCACCACTTGAAAAGAATTAATCTACAACCCAGCTCCTGCCACAGCTACTGCTCTACTACCGGACATCAATAAGAAAGGTGGATTGACGTATATGTTAGCATAATATCTAGTCACGAATCAAAGCGTTTCGTCTTCTACACAGGTTCTTCCACCGATAGAGATGGAATATGGGATTCCCCCGCTGAAGTAACATATCTTTTAATATTATCTCCAGCGTCGAAAAAACTTATTTTATTAACTGATGTGTGAACTACATTTTGTATATTGTAGCATTATGTTTACACATTATGGACGGACCAAGTACAAGAAGGATTATGTCATTAAAAAACTTCATCAAAGCAAACTGCAGTATTTAAAACTATTGTTACGAATAACAGCCATTCGAATACCGGGCGTCACAGCACGTACCTGAATTGCTGAATAGCGAAATGCACTTGGTGCATTTAGTCTTCATCCCCCAACCCTGCATTCAATGTTATACGTTAATATGATACACAGCTGTATCGATAGGTTTCCAAAAGGCAAGTTGTGTAGCTGCTTCCACAACGGTGGCAACCACATCACAGTACTTACGCATCGATGCATAGATGCCTTTGAGAAAACATTGGCACTCATATCAAACAACAGAAGTCATAGTCCACGGACTTCTCTGGTTAAATGGAGTTTTCAGATGGACTATGATAGCAGTACGCAGAATATCACAATTCTTCTTCTGCTTTCATATTGTTGCAAGGTAGGATACGTTCAGTGGAAGGAATGGTCATCTATGAGACAACGAAAACCCTGCCAATATAATTCCCATACATGATCCAGCCATTAACATGAGATCTGTCAACAGAAAGCATTGCTTTGGCATTCGATGAAGAGACTTACATTTAATCTAGTGCAGGAGGGCCACACATGTACAGATAACAAACGCCTGTAGTCATCCTGTGTTTCGTGCCTTAATTATCTGTGTAACTCCCAGCAGTGAGACTTTATTTTTATGGTATGGGTGAAACTCAATCATGTGGCAATTCCGAAAATAGCAAAATTCATTCAGAAACGATAGGCTTTTCCTGCATCTAAATTATATAATACCAACACTTTCATAGCAATCAGGGACTTAACAATCACACTATTGTATTACGACAGCTAACTTATAGGCTGGAGGAACAACTGCTAAAAAATCTGTACCATGGACAGTGATCTGCAGTTCGAAAAAAGAGCTGAGGTATAGTTGCTTAACAATATTACACACACAGAACGATCGTATATGTAGAGATTTATGGTAGGCTAACATATATATCTGTTCCATCCATTGTGGGAAACTGAACGAAATTATTTAAGAGGAGTCACCCCATTATTTCTTTCAACCGACTATCCACTTCTCCCATCCAAAAGACATATACGTAGACTATCACTTTTAAAGCGGTATGTAAACCGTGCTTACACCTCTGCAATAGCTTCTTCTTTTTTGCTTTGCAGCTTATACTCTCCCTTTATGGAAGTTGTCGCCCTCATTTAGTCCAGTTTTCGTTTCTTGACTTGGATCTCTTCCATTTCTAGTTTACTTTTACATGCACATCACACATTAACTGTACTTAAAGAATCAGTGTCCTTGACGAGGAATGCTTTAAGTTCATGGGATGCATTGATTCTTTTTCTTAGAACTCATGGAATTAAATTATTTGTGGGAACAAGATCTAATTCGGCAGTATCTATATTTTATGGTATTGTGGAGAATAATCTTCCTGACTGAAAAAAATGTATTTCTCCTGCTTTAATATAACTCTGCTGTTTAGCACTTATATTGTCTTTGTTGGAGTCATTGTGAAAAATCTCTCGTCTACGGGTAGATAATTAAAACTATATGCAGACAGAACATAGCTTATAAGCTTTTCTCAGTCCTGAATGTCTGGAAGACTTACTTGTACGCCAATCACTTCGTGTGTATTCGTATTACCCTAGCAGACAAACTGCAGAACCTTAACACCACACAGCAGTTATTCTGTAATTTATTGATTAACCGATACCTCATGGAAGCGATTGACATGGAGTACAGAGAAACGCATTGTAAATACTGTTTGTTGGTTTTTTAATGCAATTAAAGAGTGTTGCACAGAGTGAAACACTTGGTGCATTCTTTAGTTATATGCTGTAGCCTCCTACCTCGTAATGCCATGTTCTTTAGCCAAGGAAGATGCAAAAGTTTCTCACAGTTCCATGTCTGGGCGCTTTATGAATTATATAAAGTGTTTACTGATAACTTTGTCACTCTCGAACTTGTGATTTGACACATAAATTTGTTGTATATCGTTGCTACAATTGGAGCTCATCCAGTGTAAATAGTTAATCCTAACTCCCTTATCATTGTCAACAATCACAGGCCCCTTCCATTAAGAAGTCGTGTTTTGATATTAGGAAGTAGCACATTTCCATTTTGTTAAAAATCCCGTCAATATCTCGCAATATTTCCAAATCCAAAAGGTAATAGTTATTTGTATGCGAAGCTGCAGCAGTACTCCAGTAGCTCTTCCAGTAGAACATCTAATTTAACCTTGGCTAATTCCGTTTTATATGGTGTAGCCACAGCAGGATGTTATGGAAATCATCTGTAATGAGTGTATGCACATTTAAATTCTTCTTGCTGAGGAGCATACCATTTTCAGTGTAATAATATGTATTGTCAACTGTAATAGCAAGATTGTCCGGATTTTCCAGTAATAACCATGTACCAAAGTGTCAATCAGCCGGTCTCTTCAACCACCTATTAGCTAAAGAATGTTTAGCACATTAGAGGAAGTCATGTTGCCACTTTCCACTGTCACAGAAGACTGATCACTAGGGGCTCTCAGATCTCCTTTTTTACTCTTAAGATACAAGATGGCGACACAGTTGGATTGCGAGTACAACTAAATTTAGAAGGCTTGACCAGAAGATCGTGTGACTGGAATATGCCTTGTAATATTTACCTTTGCGGTATGAAACGTGCATACAGAAAAATACCCAATGCTTTGCTGCCAGTTGTGTTAATTAAGACACAAAACTTAAATGTGACCATTGCGAACCATTAATTATAGTAATATCGACTATCATTATTAAGTAGAATAGCCCCTAGAGTTTATTCAGACGAACTCGATGAAAGCAGTGCAACAGAGCTCGTTGTTAACATCTGCAAGAGCAGCGAGTGTATACTGCAAGTCCCACTGATGCACTGAACACATTCGTTAATGAACTGACGATTGCACGATACCGGAGTATGTAAGTCCAGATATCGCAGATATTCTGGAGCTAATTATATCAAGGTTTCGATGCCTACTATATGCTCGAGCGGTTAAACATTTTTATAGGAAACTTACTGAAACATTTCTGTAAGTCTATCTTTATACAGGACGGTTGAGGGACTTCGGCTGTTCAGTACAAATGTCAAATTAAAAAGACCTTCAGCTTTGTATGTTCACAGTTTTATTTTATCTATCCGGCTAGTTTTACTACGCCATCTTCATTCCCCTGTGACCGACGTGTAGGAAGAATGCAGCTTCAGGTTGGATTCTTGCTACAGGTCTGTCAGGATGTAACACAACCGGGGGTACAAATGGTGGGGGTCCCGTTAATTGGTTTCTCGTTTCGACCGTGCGCCCTGTCCACACCGCGTACCTGATACTCCCGCGGCGATCGTACTGTTCTGCACCACACTGCTGCTGACTTGCCTGAAATTATCCATGGAAAAATGTAAGCGGGTTTAGGGGAGCCACTCAACGTTAAGCACAACACTGTCCTTCGTCTGGTGTAACAACTATAGTCTGGGAGACGAGTCTTTGGTATTGACAGCTCGGTAGCGTCTTTCCGTTGCCTAGCGACCGCAGGCAGGCAGCCAATGACGGCCTGACTTTGAGCGGGTAGCAAGGGCTAAAATTGTAAACAGCACTGCAAGTGCCATCAGAGAGGCGGCCAAAACCGAAGGGGTTGTGGAAGAATGCATCGAAAATTTAATTGTACATCTGGGAGAGAGCAGTGATAGTTCGAGTAGTGCTGAGGAAGACAATGTCAAATCAGATTCTGACAGTGATGTGAGTGGTGTTTTTCCATTACAGTAACTACAACGTATTCAGGAATGTAAGGAGGGAGTTTGCTATCGATCTACAACCAGATCATCATATTGTGAGTACTTTCTTCAGATTATAACTCTTAATACACTGACCAATTATTCTGTAGCTTGTAGTAGAACAAATTAATAATGCTAATACTTAACAATGGAAACCAAAACTGCTAATGTTCAACAACTTGCGAAAATAGTTTTCATTTCAGTTGTGAAGTTTAACAAATAACTTTATTATGTTTCAGCATCTTAGATACTTGTACTAAATAGCTCTTATCAGTTTTCGAGTTAATATATTTCGATCATCAACTTTAAATAAATTCACGCGTACCAATACGACTTGTATTTTGTCTCGCTTTTATTTCTGTTGCTAGAGAATGCGTGTAGCAACAGACAGGGCGCCGCGTGCTGTGAGCCATGTTCGGCAACAGCGCCGTCTGCCCGCCGGAACTGTCAGTACCAATCACTCGTCTCACGGACTATATATTCTGAGACGATAAAAAGGATAGCAGGTTGCACTGTTTACATTCTAAGTCGTAAGTTTTGATGCCAACTTCTAGATGATTATCCATCCACAATATCACTTGGGTGCTTGTTGATGATGCGGAATTCGAATGATCGAACGCAAGTTCTTACGCTCGTCACCCATACACAGATATCTGGTACCAGCCCTCCTTGACACTTGTAATAATATAACACTGTTCATAAAGTTAATTTACAATTCGCAGCTCTCACTTGTACGAGCGTGTGCGTAACCGTCGCGGCGCGGCTGATTGTTGATGATGCGTAACACGATGACCGAACGAAAGTTCTCACGCTCGCTACAAGACACTGGCGTTTGAATGCTCTCTTTTGTGGTAAACTATATTGCTGATTGACATTAGTTCATTCTGAGAAGCCGAACACGGCGCGGATGATTGGTGTACGATACGATACAATACACAACAGGCCGATACTAAAAACTTCAGCGGCGGCACTGCTCATATTTCATTACTTCTTTACGCGCATTTTTTTTACCGATATTAAAAACTTTAGCGGCGGCACTGCTCATATTTCATTACTTCTTTACGCACATTTTTTTAATCACTTCCATATTTCAGTACTTCACTGTAATAGTACTTGTAATTAACACTTGAACTTCCATAATAACTATGCCTCTCACATGCAGAGCTACCCACAACACAACGTAACAGTTCCGTGTCCCGTGCTCGACTCTGCAAAACGCCGAAACTAGTCGCATAAATAAAATAAAATTCTGAAATATAGAAGCCTAAAGGCGTTTTTGATCTGACATTTTACTGAAACATATCGCGACTTGAATGCAAATCACAGCGTAGTCCATAGTGATACAGATTTCAAGTTTTAACGCAGGAAAGTATTTTTCCGTTAGTAGAAGGCGACATGTGTGCTGTGTCGCGGCACAGCAGTGTGCAGATTTTTTGGTTCATATACGGCAGAATGCGTAACTGTGTCTTGTTAACGAGAAGTGACACGCGCCAGACACGTGCAGGGTACCGTCTCCGTCGTAGCCACGTACCGCTGCTCATTGCCGGGGCATCGTCCGCGCGGCTTCCGGGCGACGCTGTGGCGAGGTTGCAGTGCGACTGTGGCCATGCGCTGGGGTTAAAATGTACAATTTTTACATAAAAAATATGGAAAGTCAGTTATCAATGTGTGATTACGGGAAAAAAATGTTTTGAGAGAAGTACACAGATTGTAGATATTCTGTTTGAAAGAGCACACACGTCTGCAGCTGCTGTTACAAAGATTGGCCAAAGCACTTTCTGGCGCTAGTTTAACGACAGCTATCCTCACACCTCCAACAGCTATCAAAACTAGACTCGCCAGAGTTTAACAGCAGCTACAGTATCCTTAAACCACACATCCAGCAGTTGTGGATTGGACTGGCTTGGATACTAATGTTAATGCTAGAACAGTGGCAGTTACCCTTCCCCAGCTTCCACACTACACACAGTCAAGAGTCAGAAAATTATTAGATAGGTATATTTTTTCCGACTACATCCTCAATATTCACAGGACAGCTGTCTTAAATTGGAGAATGTTGAAAGCAGGTACCTCACATCGACTCTTTGGTAAATAATAAAAGCTTGTTTTTTCTCAAATATACTTTCTAGAGTTCATTGTAGTTCTGAAATAACGGAGGCAATTTAGCCAATATCCTATTCGTGTTAAAGGCAGCCCGTTTTTCAGAATATGCTCTGATCTCATTAATTTTTAAAAGAACCTAACTCCTTCACTACAGATTATATAAATGCAATTTCTCAAAAGGAGGTCTTGGAATTAATTTGTTATCGTAGTGTCAGGCAGCTAATTACTTACACACATCTGCATTTTTTTGCCCTATTCTACCAATTTTACGGGCAATTTTACGGCCAATTTGCCGATTTTACGGCTGCATTTTGGTTTATCCATCCAAAGCAAAGAATTTTATGACAACATGTTTATGTTCGTTCATTTGGACGAAACATTGATCAGACGACTCCTGTCAAGAGACATATAAGCAAACAGTTCCACAGATAAGACTTAACACTACTGTCCTCATAAAAAATCTGTGACTTATGCATTGTATATCACTGAATCACAACGTTCCTCTACACACTTAATGGTGTGACCAAAGAATACCACCGATTGTAGCTTAGCGCGACACATAGTTGACAGATGTTTATCTCAGACTTCAGTAACATAGATACATCAATTGCAACAACTACAAAAAGGTTTTTTTTGTCCATTTACCTTAAAAAGTTACTATTATTGGAACATACTGCGTCGTCACAGGTCCAATTCGGAGGAGTTTGGTGTAAACTGACTGCGCTGTGTGTGTAGGTTGCAGTTACAGATAAGCAAGAAGACTCCGCTAGTTTGTTTTGCTACTGCACAGTTTCTCTTGTACTCAGAATTTATGGGACCCCGATCCCCTAAAGTTATTATCACATCATAACAAGTTCAACAAGTTATTACTGCTGACACACTGTCTCGAATGTCACAGGCTCTTTATAAACTGCTAATTTGTGCTGCCTAAGTTCATGTTATTGATTGACATGGTTGAAAATAATAATGAGAACAATTTGTAAAGCGTATTTTTCTTGTTTTTATTATTGTTAGCTTTTAGTTCCATTTATACATTCTCAATTTACATCATGACACAACTCACTGTTTGCGTGCCGGCCGGGGTGGCCGGGCGGTTCTAGGCGCTACAGTCTGGAACAGCGCGACCGCTACGATCGCAGCTTCGAATCCTGCCTCGGGCATGGATGTGTGTGATATCCTTAGGTTAGTTAGGTTTAAGTAGTTCTAAGTTCTAGGGGACTGATGACCTCCGAAGTTTAAAGTCCCATAGTGCTCAGAGCCATTTTTGAACTGTTTGCGTACCAACTCCTTCCTGTATAGACAATTGAAGTAACAGCCACTGATTGTCTTTGTGGGCTCAATCTGGTAATCCATCCTCAGGCCGTTTTATTAGACAATATTCTTCTTAATTTCTTGGTAGTCCAAATGAACAGTAGTGAGCCCTCCTTCCATTACCATGTCTTGATGCAGAAGGCTGTAAATATGAACTTGTATCCTATTGCTGCTGCTGCTGTAGATCAGGCAGTAGTAGGCCGCGGAACACCCCAGTGTCCTGGTGTTCTCCAAGAATTGGATAAAGGGCCCGTTAGGCTATGGGCAGATACTGCTCGACTGTGTTATCGCATAGTCAAATAACAACAGGTTGGATAGATCTGGAAGGCATCCTGTGGACAGTGTCTGCTGCTGCTGTGGTTCAGGCAATGTTTCGTTCTGGAACACCTGAGTGTCCTCATCGAGCATCAGATCATGGTCTGTAACAACAGTGTAAAATAATTATAATGAAACACACGCATAACAATAATTAGAGATGGCTTGATAACATACTTACTGATAATTTTCCTTTCCCCAGCAGCGACTGACCATTTTACTACAAAGTGCAGATATCGACTGATGACGCTCACACAATTGAATTATATAAATTCAAGGGGTGGGGGGCGGAACTTGCGCGCCTTTGGCTAAGACACCAATGCTCCGGGGCCCCACAGTAATTGGCAGACAGAACGATGATGTCCATCTAACACCATTGGCCATAGGGGAAGGGGTGGAGGAGGGAATTCCGAGAAAGACATTGCGGTTTCACGAATGCTGATACTGACATCAGCGATTTTAGCCAGAATTCCCATTGATGTCTTGCTAACACTTTGGGACATTACAAGAGATTGGCTCATGAGTCAAGAGGCATTTATAAGTATTGACGATGTGGCCAGTTGTGTGGCAGGTCGGCTGATAGGTGGCATGGGCTTTTTGACCATGTGCTTTGCGACCAGTGACGTCAGTTTTGTATTTATATTTTAGCTGTGGGTGTTCTGACCATCAAAGAAAGCTGCAACAGTAGGGAAGGATTTGCTAATCTTTTTGTGATAATATCACTTCACATTTTATCCAGGCTTATGATTGGCTGTGCACATGATACATAGAAATGCATAAATGTTTTTTTTAATTTTTTATCTCCATACTTTTTATTTTTTTAAATTTTTTATCTTTTTCTTTATACACCAAGGCTGCTGCAAATGTTTAACTTCTTGTCTTACTCCAGGAATTTTAAGTTTTGTAAGTAAGCCAGAGATTTTAAAAATGTTCTTTAACCCGAAGAAGTTATATAGTCTTACAATTTCTTTTAATCTTTTGTCAAAGTCTGTGTATCTTTTCTCCTTCTTGGAGAGGTACGCTGATGGGATATTTTTTAAATTTCAAATGTAGCATTTGCTGCTATCACCTACAGCTTATTCATCAGAATATATTAATTCTGATGTTTTTGATTTAGAGAGTAGTTTAGTTTTCTATGACAATCTTCGATAGCATTCATGGTCCTCTGCCGCTGGTTAAAAACATTCCACATTTCAGTGGGATTACTATGAGTTACCATCCACTGATTGACCGTATAGTACACGAATTTCATTACCTTTTCAACACTTGTTATTTCCTTCGTTATTACTATCCTCGCTTCACCAACACTGTTTAGTGTTGCAGCACACATATGGCAAAACAATTAGACTTCTTCTCTATCACTGTATTCGTACTTTAATCCCAGTTCTGGGGGAAGTGAAAATTGCAACCGAAAGCGGATTTTTCAGGGAACACTGTTTTCATAGCATTAATTGTAGCCATTTCAGTCTAGCCCTGCAGTTCTCCGTGACCTTATAGGCATCTTATTATTCACCCTAGAAAATAGTATTTCATATGTACCGGCTGGTTACTATTAAACTTTCCCTATTTAACACGTTATAACACGGAAACTAATTACCATACAAGAACCAAACTTGGTGGCATTGTCAAGGACACAGGGAAGAGAAATAATGCAGAATCAAATCAATTGCACCACTTTTACTGTGCTGCTATGGTACATCACAACATTACATACCGGTACCATTATTGCTACAGAAGGGGCTCAATAAGGCGCCCATCACTGTCCAGAAGAGTTTGAAAGCGCATGACTGCATTCTGCACAGCAGAACGAAGCATGTCTGTAGGTATGCTGACTACCTCTCTGTATATGCTGCACTTCAGATCAGCACATGTGTGAATGTTCCCCTGGTAATCCCTGTCCTTTCAGTAGCGCACAACCAGAAATCACAGGGGGTGAAATCAGGTCATCGTGCCGACCAAGCATTTGGAAACGATCGGCTGATAATTCGATCGTATGCAAATGTGTTTAGGAGAACCGGGTGAACATCAAGAGCGATGTGCGTTGGGGCCCCATCTTGCTTGAAAACGGTTGAGCTCAATGTGTCTCTGTACAGCGGGTATGACATGCTGACGAAGCATATCACAGTAAAGCTGGCCTGTAACACCGCACGTCTTTGGTCCTTGAGCGCCAACCTGTTCAAAAAAGAATGGGCCAATTACGAACGTAGCCATGAAGCCACACCATACGGTGACACGTTCAACATACACAGTGACTAGAAATGAAGATCTCACACTACGCAATTCTGTGTGTTCACCCGTCAGAGAAAAATGAGCTTCGCCTGTCCATAGGATGGTCCAGGGCCAGCCCTCGTCGACTTCAACCCTTGCGAGAAAGTGGAGAGCGAAGTCAACACGTCGTTGTGCGTCCTTCGGTGGATCTTGTACGGATACCGTTTGAGAATGATCCGAAGAACCTTCCGTACAGTGGACCACGCGATGTTCAACTGTCGTGACACAGCATACGCACTGCCCGGCGATCGGGAATTGCGCACAGCGTTGTCTGCCATGACAACAGTGATTTTATCAACCACCTGTGCTGCAACCGGTCGTCGGCCTCTACCCGGAGGGACGCCCAGTTCTCCAGTTGATTTGAACTTCTTCATCAAGCTTCGCACAGCAGGTGGAGAAAGAGGACCCTTCTGTAATCCTTTCAGGCGGTGATATTCTCGAAGTGCAGCTGCTGAATTATTGTTGATTTGATAATAGAGATTCACCAATAATGTCATGCTCCTTTCGTTTAAGCTCATGTAGACACGTCAAAACGTGCAGTGCGACTAGCCAGGTGCGTGAGACTATGGATCACAATGACTGATGCGGGCTTTCAAAAATGAAAATGCATGTGTGGATGTGGCCCTCAACTACGTACCCTCCGACTCAACGTTGAAATATTAAATTTTTGGCTGGTTTCGTTGTCTAGGGGCATTACAGGCCAAATACTGCTGAGTCTGCATTATACGATAAGAATACACACATGAATCGAATGATCGAAGGTTTCTATCACTCGACAATTGCGAATTATGAAAGTAACGTATAAATTTATAAATGAAAGATTGCAGTTAAATAAAATCTGCAGGTACTATCTTAACGACTTTAAATGATGAGTACGATAGAAGAAGTAATTTTGAGAATGCGATCTATTTCTGCAAAACACTTATTGATGTCGATGGTCCAGCAATTAAATAAAATATAAGCTGAATAACAGGTAAACAATAGATTCCTACTGCACGTAATTAGTTATGAACGGCAACATAGCTCGCGAGATATTCACTTCTAAACGCACACTACGTCTTCACTGTAGAAACCTCGGAAATTTCACAAGTTCACAAGTCCGCACTCCGAAGTACGAGGTGATCAAAAAGTCAGTATACATTTGAAAACTGAATTAATCACGAAATAATGTAGATAGAGAGGTACAAATTGACACACATGCTTGGAATGACATGAAGCTTTATTAGAACGAAAAAAATACAAAAGTTCAAAAAATGTCCGACAGGCGGCGCTTCATCTGATCAGAATAGCAATAATTAGCATAACAAAGTAAGACAAAGCGATGATGTTCTTTACAGGAAATGCTCAACATGTCCACCATCATTCCTCAACAATAGCTGTAGTCGAGGAATGATGTGAACAGCACTGTAAAGCATGTCCGGAGTTATGGTGAGGCATTGGCGTCGGATGTTGTGTTTCAGCATCCCTAGAGATGTCGGTCGATCACGATGCACTTGCGACTTTAGGTAACCCCAAAGCTAATAATCGCACGGACTGAGGTCTGGGGACCTGGGAGGCCAAGCATGACGAAAGTGACGGCTGAGCACACGATCATCACCAAACGACGCGTGCAAGAGATCTTTCACACGTCTAGCAATACTTTGCTTTTTGTTCTAATAAAACCCCATGTCATTCCAAGCATGTGTGTCAATTTTTACCTCTCTATCTACATTATTCCGTGGTTTATTAAGTTTTCAAATTTATACTGTCTTTTTGATCACCCGGTATTTATATCTCTCGCGCAAACTCGCTCCACACTCCAAGTCTGTCTCGCGACTGTGCGTCCGTCGCACCTTACCGTCCCGGCACTTCCCCTGTCCTCTCTCGAAACGATCCTCCTCCCCCACTTCCATACAGTCTACCGATTAACGAGCGCTGTGATTGGCTACAGCGCTCCCTCCATGTCTCCAAGCTAACGTACGCTCACAAACATATTTAAACACATACGAAATACTGGAGTTACATTTAAGTAACTTGAAAGTAAATAAATATTCTTGCGGCTGGACCACAAACACGCTCTAACAAACATCATTAAATACCTAAACAAATCAAATAAACATATATCAAAGGAATAGAAACAAAAGGTAGGCCAGTAGCCTAAGTCTCTGTGCTTTCTAAAACACAGTAAATATTTAACCAATTTCTTCATGAATAGTATATCTCGGATATAAACAACGACGTAGACGAATAAATATATTTATAAGCATGCTGCTACCGTTTTTTCGTGTCACTGTGGAGTACTTATGGCCTGAGGTGATCGACAGTAATCTGCCACTTTGACCTCCAATAACTCATGTACTATTCAAGTTATATGCCTGTAATTCATATCAATTTAGGTTTACCCTAATAGCTTTCTAAAGACACATCGATCGACAAAATCTGAAGAACAGTTTAGCTCTTGGAAATTCGTTGCTGGGTGTTACTTGTATAATTTACCGTCAGATACTAAAATGTAAAATAATTAAGATATTGAAAATCTGATTACACCATCAGAATCGTCGTGCAAATAATAGCAATGTATATGTTTCTTTTTGAGGTATCACGATTCATCTGGCTACTATTGATTTCTATACGAACTGTGAAATGTCTGCCATGAAGGTTTCACAAAGTCCGCCATCTTTGGCCCTCCAGGCGCACAGCATCACCAAGGAATTCCCAGCCACGCGGCTGGACCGGCCGTTGTGCGGCATCACGCGGTTGCTAAGCTAACGTTCGGGACCACGTGATTGCTGCCGGGCCGCGGATTTGACGAGCGTCTTGTGCGGCCACGCCAACTTAGAGTATTTTCAGGGCGCCACAATTCGCCCGTTACATCACACTGATCTCAGCACGTGGTGGCCATAGCTGGAACTGGACGTTCGCGCTGTGACGCATGGAAGTCATGCACCCCATACTCTCGACATTAATGCTACCAAGTTTGGTACTCGCACGGTAATTAGTTTCCGTGTTAAATAGGGAAAGTTTAATCATAACCACCCGGTAGCTCGACTTTCGTCTGGGAGTATAACAAATAAAACAGAAAATACGTTCGTCTGTTCCTCTGTTCTTCCAATGTTTCGAACTGTCAAAGCCGGCCGCTGGTGGCCGAGCGGTTCTAGGCCCTACAGTCTGGAACCGCGCGACCGCTACGGTCGCAGGTTCGAATCCTGCCTCGGGCATGGTTGTGTGTGATGTTCTTAGGTTAGTTAGGTTTAAGTAGTTCTAAGTTCTAGGGGACTGATGACCTGAGATGTTAAGTCCCATAGTGCTCAGAGTCATTTGAACTGTCAAATATCCTGTCCAGACAAGCTCAATTTTCACACAGGATTTTCTCCACGTCTTCACAATTGGGCACTAGGATTCTTTTGTTAGGAACAGATCTATCGTCAGTTTTCGAAAAACTATTACTTTTACTTAATTTCGAAGCGTCTTTGCTCAGTTGAATCTCCAAACTAGTGCCAGGTTCTGGGTCGTCCCAATAGCTTCCCTTCTTGCTTTACACAATACAGCCGTAGAACTTTTATAATTATGTATATTTGAGACAAAATCGAAACCTTTATCTTTCAAATCTTAAAATCTGTCTTTAAAAATTTGGTAAACAGCCACTGCCTTTTGTTCATGGACACTCTTCCTGCAGTTATGGATTCATTTATCAATCTGCATATCTGCTTCGTCAGTTAGGCAAGAACGTTGCTGTTCAGCCATAATTCTCCCCATTTTTTTAATGACCTTGGCACATAATCCATTCAGAATTCACACACGACCAGTTCGTACACCGATTATGTTTTCTGTGCACTTGGTAGCGATGACTGTCCTCGACAAGACATGGCTTACCTTTCGTCGGCCGGAGTGGCCAAGCGGTTCTAGGCGCTACAGTCTGGAACCGCGTGACCGCTACGGTCGCAGGTTCGAATCCTGCCTCGGGCATGGATGTGTGTGATGTCCTTAGGTTAGTTAGGTTTAAGTAGTTGTAAGTTCTGGGGGACTGATGACCACAGCAGTTAAGTCCCATAGTGCTCAGAACCATTTTTTTTTTTTGCTTGACTTTCGTTGTTTTAATTATTTCTGTTACTCTCACAGTATGGCTTAGGCCAATGTAAGTATACAGAAATGAATACTGTCAGTCTGGTACCGCGTGCCGCGGAATTTGAATCACCGCCAGACGTCATGGACGTAGAAGACACCTAGAGGCCTCTGCACCATCGCGCCATAAGCTGTGGCGGTGCGCGCCTCCTGGCCCGCATTTAGTGTGAGGGCGCCACAGTGGAACATGTGGTTGCACGGCCAATAGCGGCGTCCCCGATAGAGTACTTAAGCGCCTGCCTCCTCGCTGCCGCCGCCGCCTGCCGGTGCTCGCCGCCGCCGCCGCTGCCGTTCGGTCGCTGCCTGCTGCCGCCGCCTGGTCACCGCGTGCTGCCGCGCCGCCGCCGCCGCCGCCGCCGCCGCCGCCTGCCGCCGCCGCCGCCGCAGCCCTTCTCGCGCGCCGCCACCATGTCCCAACCCACCACCACTATCATTTTCACCTCTCCCTCCGCTGCTCCAACCACCATCACACGGAGTTCATCCTCCGCCCCCCCCTTTCCGTCCTTCCTTCTCTCCCTGTCCACCCCACCCCTGCGCCACTTTCAGCTGTAACCACCCCAACTTCCCCTCCCCTATCACTGTCGCCCCATCGACAGCTACTGACTTTCCGCCGCTCCCTGCACCGCCTCCGACGGGCTCCAAGCCAGCACGGATTTCGGCTCGACATTCCACAGTCTCTGTGACACCCACGCCCCCTCCGTCTGCGTCATCCGCTGCTCAGGGTGGTCCTGCCCCCCGCCATCTAATCCTGCAACCCGTCCCCCAGCCCCCCTCCACCCGGTCGTGACCACGAAACCTTCAAAGCGCCCGAATGTTGACCCTTCCCCCGAAATCTCCTCCAAAAAAACCCCCAATCCCCATGACCCACCCACCCCCATGGACGCGACCCCGACCCCCACCCCCACCACGCCTACCACCTACACCTTTGTCCTCTCCAATCCTGACCCTCAATTCCTTGATGCCCGCTCCCTCACCCTCGCCATTTGGAAATACTACCCCAATGCCCCCATCTCCCTTCTGATTCCTTGCAAGGACTCGGTCCTCATTAAATCCCCCAATTCTTCCTTCCACACCGATCTCCTCTCCCGCATCCCCTGTATCCAATTTGGCCAATGTGCAACCCTCACCCCCTACCACACCTCATCCTCTCCCCGTCAGCCTCAACCTCCCCGACGTCCGCCAACCTTCACCGCTGTGATCACGAAGCTTAGCCCTGTGATCACGGAGGCTGAAGTGTTGGCAGAACTCAACTCCCGGCCTGACATTGAAATCCGCTCGGCCTGTCGCATGTTCAATGACACCGGGCCGACTTTTCTCATGCGGATATTCACCGAATCCTCCTCTTCCATTGACTGCCTCCTCACTGAGGGAGCCCTCACCTACAATCGCCATCATAAGGTGGACCCCTCCCGTTTCCCAGTCCAATCCTACTGCTGCCAACGCTGTCTCACATACAACAACCACGTTACCTCTGCCTGCAAGAATCCCCCTACTTGTCCCCACTGCAAAGCTTCACACTTCTTCAAGAATTGCCCCAACTTCACCTCTCCCCCCTCCTGCAACACTTGCAACGAACCACATCCTACCTACTCCTCGAACTGTAAAGCGAAACCTCCCCCAGTCACCCTTGAACTCACCGTCCCTGTCTGTCCTGTTGATGACCCCATCCCCCCAACAACTCGCTCCACCATCCACCTACTGCCGAGGACATAATCCGTTTCATCACCATTGTGCTCCAAAAGGCCACCCCTTCCAGCGCTCCCACACCCTTTCCCAAATCGCCCTCGCTGCCTGTTCCATCTTCCATCTTACCACCTATGCCACATACTCCCACAACCAGGCACACTTCACCTTCACCCCCCTCACCACCCTCGTCTAACTCTCCCTCCCATGGTACAACAACCCTACCGTATCCTGTACCACAACATTCACTCCCTGCCCACCCACAAACTCCTCTTCCTCCACGCCCTCCGTCAGCACTGTGTGGATGCCTTTGTCCTAAATGAAACCTTCCTTCAACCCCATATCTCCATCTCCACAGCTCCTTACACCCTTCACCGCACTGATAACCTGTACCCTCTGGCGCATGGCGGAGTTGCTATAGGCCACCTCAAGCACCTCCCTGTCCGGCCCCAACCTCTCCTTAACAATCCTGCCGAGCATCTCACCCTCAGCCTCTTCTTCCCCACCCTTACCATCACCTGTGCCACCATTTATGTCCGCCCTCGCACCCCCATCCCGTACGATTTCCTGGCCCACCTTGACTGCACCTTCTCCACCTACGTGATTGCCGCTGACCTCAATATCCACAGCCGTGATCCTGCCGACATCCAGCGGTGGCATCAGTTCCTCACCACCCTCCAGGGAGACCTGGTTCCCCTGCCTCAGCACATCCGACCCGAATCCAACACCACTCCTGATGTGGTCCTTGCCTCTCCCAACCTCCTTGGGCGCATCACCGCAGATGTCCTTGACCTCATTGGCAGTGACCATGCTCCTGTTCTCCTCACTATCTCTAATGGTCGCCATCCCCGCAACGCTCCTCGCCCTGACGTCCCTCCTAAACGTGTCCATGATTACTCCCGTGCCAACTGGGATGCCTACTGGGACTCCATTCACACCCAGGTTGATGGCCACGACCTTACCCTCCAATCTCCTGATGACATCTCTCGCACTGCTGCCTTCCTGCACCAGACCTTGTCTGACGCCGTCGCCACCCATATCCCCACCAAAGCCATCCACCCTCACAGCCCCGCCCTGCCTCCACAGGCCGTCCTTCTCCTTCAAGAGTCCGGCCGCCTCTACCGTTCTTTTCTCCGCACTCGTGACCGGGCTACACTTACCCACCACCGGCAATTACAACGACACATCCACAACCTGCTTACTGCGAAGAAATGCCGTGCCTGGCGCCAGACACATACACACCTCGCTCCCCATAAACTCTTCCAAGTATTGGTCTGCTTTCCACCACCTTATTGGGAACCGCCCCACCCCCCAGTACCCTCTCCTCCTTAATGACCGTCCCTTTCCTGACAACCTCAGTAAGGCCAACCACTTTGCCTGTCACCTCTCCGATGTTTTTTCCATCCCAGATGATCCCCACTTTGATTATTCCCTCTTCCCTGATGTCATGGACTGTACGAATACCTCTGTATCTCCCCTTGCTCCCAGCTTCCAGTACTTGGGCCACACACTACCATCTGAACCTAACACTCCCATCACTACACAAGACATCAGCCTCACACTTCGCACTAAACGCAACACTGCTCCCGGCCACGACTGCATTACCTACCGCCACCTCAAACACTGCCCTCCCTCCTTCCTTTCAATCCTTGCCACCCTCTACAATGTCATCCTTGCCACTGGCTTCTATCATGACCTGTGGAAAACCTCCTGTATCCTGATGTTCTCCAAACCCAACAAGCCTCCATCTGATGCCTCTTCCTATCATCCTATCTGTCTCACAGCGGTGTTCAGCAAGCTCTTGGAATCCATCCTTTCCCGGCGCACCTCCGCCAAAACCACCTCCTCCGTAACACCCAATGTGGCTTTCGACCTTCCTTCTCTGCTGATGACCAACTCCTCTGCCCCACTCATCTCCTCTCCCTCCAGCTTAACTCCTGTCGCTCCGCCATTTTTGTCTCTCTTGACCTCGAAAAGGCCTACGAGTGTGTCTGGCATCCCGGTCTCCTGTTTAAACTCCAAACCTATGCCCTTCCTATCAACTACATCTGTCTGATGGCCTCCTTCCTCTCCCACCGCCCCTCCTATGTTACCATCCATAATGCCAATTCCCACACCTTCTACCCCTCTGCAGGTGTGCCCCAGGGCTCTGTCCTCTCCCCTCTCCTCTGCCTCCTATACACGGCAAATATGCCCCAACCCCCCCCCCCCCTCCAGTACACCTCTTGCAATATGCTGATGACACTGCATTCCTCGCCCTTGCTCCTACCCTCCAACAGTCCCAACGCCTTCTCCAGAATCACCTTGACCTTTTTGCTGCATGGTGTAACCAGTGGCCCCTGAAAATCAATCCTTCCAAGACCCAGGCAATCATCGTAGGTCGTACCACTCACTCCTTCCAGCTCCTGGATTTCTCCCTTACTGTATGCGCCCGTCATGTCCGCCTCACTCCCACCCTCACCTATCTTGGCCTCACCATTGACCGCCACTTCACCTGGATCCATCATCTCCGCTCCATCCAATCCAAAGCCCACCACTGCCTCCGACTCCTCAAACTCCTCTCTTGCCAGACATGGGGATTGCACCCCTCTACCATCCTCCACATCTACAAATCCTTAATCCGTCCCATCCTTTGTTATGCCAGTCCTGCCTGGATACCTGCCCCCCCCCCCCAAATTCCAAAAGTCCCTCCAGATCCTTGAGCGTCATGCACTCCACCTCGCCTTCCGTATACGCCTCCCGTCCCCCACACGGATCCTCTATGATCTCATTCCTTTCCCCCACCTGCTCCTATTCCTCGAACATATCCGCATCCTCTACACCTCCCGCCGCCTTGAACCCCATCACCTCCTGGTTGCTCCTCTCCTCTCCCATCCCCGCCCCCTGCCATGTCTTCACTGTTGTGTCCCCCCCCTACCCTCCATCTCTACACCCTACATATCCTTTCCCAAGGTGGCTTCCATCAACTCCCCCTCCCGGATGATGCCCTCTCTCCCTCGATTTATCCCTCCTATCAACTCTGATCCTGACTCCCCCTCCTTTCCTCTGTCCTTTTCCCTTCCATCCTCTTTCTTCCCCCCCTCCCCTCTCTTTGCCCCCTTCTCTCCCCTGAGTCCTTTTACATTTCCCTCCTCTGCCTCCTCTCATCCCCTCTTGCGTCTGCCCTTCTCCCCCTTTATTAGTCCTCTCCCTCCTTGGCTCCCCCCTTTTCCGCTTTTTTCCCTTCCTCCCTCCTTGTTCTTCCGCCTCCTCCAACTCCCCCCCCCCCCCCCGCCCCTCCATCTGCCTTTGGCTCGGGAGTGTCATCTTTGTGCCGCCACTTTCGTGCAGTGTTCTACATTGAGTGTTCTACGATGAGTGTTTTACAGTGGGTGTTCCGTGTTGTGTTTTTTGGGAAGTGTTGCGAACGGCCATCATACTGTTGCTGAGTGTGCCTTTTATCTCTTGCGAACAGAAACCAGACTGTCGCCGTGTTTTTTTAATTGTCTGTGTGCTATGTTACTTGCCTGATTCCTGTGTCTTTTATTAACGTTGCCAACCCCTCTTGCTTTCTGTTTTAACTTTCTGCATTTTTCCGCCATTTTACACTTGACGTCATCGTTTTATCGCCTATTTTTCTTGTTTCTTTTCTTCTTCCGTTTTTTAAAATAAAAGTCTGTAGGATGTAGAGCAGCATACTAAGCTGCTGCCAGCCCGCCCCCTTCGGGGGGAATTGAAAATCACTAAAGGAAAAAAAAAAAAGCTCAGCCAGCCAGTCTAACCTTGCGTACGTCTCTGGACATATCGCCTCGCCTTAGACAGCGTATTTACTTACGTGTTTTTTTTACGAGTGGACGTGGTTGTGTAGTTAGGTTTTCTCGACTCTGTTGTTTCATTCTTGTTGTTGTCGTAAGGTCCTTCGTTGGTCGTGTCCGTCCTCTCCCGTTGTGTTGTTCGCGGGCCGCTCCGCGGGTCCCGCCGCGTTTTCCGTCACTTCAGCCCCTTGACTGTTCTGGTCGCCGTTACAACATTTTGGCGACAAGGTAAACGGTGGTCGTTGTCGGTATGGAGGCGAAGTTAGTCTGTCTGCTGGAGCAACA
This sequence comes from Schistocerca piceifrons, assembly GCF_021461385.2. Taxonomy (NCBI): domain Eukaryota; kingdom Metazoa; phylum Arthropoda; class Insecta; order Orthoptera; family Acrididae; genus Schistocerca; species Schistocerca piceifrons. The sequence continues at coordinate 540,878,905 of NC_060141.1, forward strand.
GCAGCAGCTCATGCAGCTGCAGCACGAGTTAGACATCTTACAAAAGTTGCTGCAGTTGCTAACGGACAAAGTCGATGCCTGGGACACGTTACCACAACAGCTTCAAAGTCCTCAGGTGTCCGATGCTTTCCCACGTCTGCCGTCGTTTCCACCCTTTAATGACGCTAACGAGGACTGGGAAACCTTCTTACATCAGCTGAAACAACATTTCACGGCTTTTCAAGTCACAGACGACTCCTTGCAGCAGTCGTTGGTTTTTGTCTTGGGCCTCCCTGGACGCGTTCTTTCTTCTTCGCAAGTTGGCACCGTTGCCCGATCCTGTGGCTCTCTCTTTTCAGGAGATCTGCCTTTTTGCTGACAAACTGCTGTTCCCAACGCTACCATGTGGTCGCCTCTCAGCTAGAGTTCCACCAGTACCATAAATAGTCTGGTCAATCTTATCGTTCCTGGGTCACGGACTTGGAGGGTCTCAGCCGTCGATGCGATTTTACGTGCACCAATCAACAGTGTAAAGCTGCGTATGTGGATTCCCTGATCCGGAATGTGGTGGTTCAGCTGGCTCCAGATCCTCAGGTCCACACTGCAGCGTTGAAACTCGACAACCCCTCCTTGGAAGAGATTCTCCGCATTGCCCACTCCTTTGAAATTGCTCAAGCGGCTAACAAGCGTCTTATGGCGCGACCGCAGGCGGCGGCGATCGCGGCGACACGGCGGGTTCCGCCCTCGCGACATCGACGTCGACGTGGACCGGCCGACAGAGGCCAGCGCCTTTGGGACTCCTCGTTGTCCAACGTCTCTATGGCATCGGCGCCTTCGGCCGCCGCTCGTCACTGGTCGCGCAGACCACTCCATCTTGCCCACAGTGCTTTACTGCACATTCGCGGGCAGATTGTCCTCACCGCTGGAGAACGTGCATGCTGTGTAGCAAGGAGGGCCATATCCGATCGGTTTGTCGTAGTCGCTCGACTCGCTCCAGTCCTGCCCCTCCTGGTCCTCAAGATAAAGTCCGTGCTCTTGCAATCGGTCGTCCCACAGGATGAGCCATTAGCGCGGAAGCTTTTCCTCACGCTCCGCATTTTCACTGAGGATGTCGGTTTTCAGGTTGACACTGGGGCCACTGTCTCCCTGATTAATATGGCGACATATACCTGGCTGGGCTCTCCTGCGTTGTCGCCTCCCTCTCGCCGTTTGGTCGCCTACGAAACGGTTCCATTCCCCTTCGTGGGCAGATCGTCGTCCAGGCGACGTACACGCGTGTTCCCCGGCTCCTTACCCTCATTGCCGTCGACCATCCGTCGGCTTCGAATATTTTTGGCCTGGATGCGTTTCAACTGTTTGGCTTTTCAATTTCCGACGAAGTTAAGGTCGTTTCCACGGCTGTTCCCTTTCAGGACTTGGACGATCTGTGCTCTGCTTTTGCGTCGTTGTTTGCAGCAGATATCGGATGTGCTTCCAGCTTTCAGGCGCACATCACCCTACGGCCGGATGCACAGCCTCGCTCTTTCCGGACTCGGCCCCTTCCGGTGGCCTTACGGCCAGCGGTCAAGCAGGAACTTGATCGGCTCCAGGCCATTGGCGTGCTGGAGCCTGTAACTTACAGTGCATGGGCGACACCACTGGTGGTCATACAGAAACCCAGTGGGTCCCTTCGGCTGTGTGGGGACTTAGGCGCTACAGTCAATGCTCAGACCCTCATTGACATTTACCCCATTCCCCGACAGGAAGACCCTCTTGCCAAGCTTGCCAGGGGAGAGTATTTTTCCAAGATCGACCTGGCTGAGGCAAACCACCAGTTGCCCTTGGATGCCGAATCTCAGAACATCATGGTTATCAACACGCCTTCCCTTTGGTGTCTCTTTGGCGCCGGCTATTTTCCAGCGACTCCTGGAGCAGCTTACACAGCCTATCCCTGCCTGTGTGAATTATCTGGATGACATCTTGGTCACCAGGCTTTCCCGCCAGGAACATTTGCGAAACCTCAGCGCCTTATTTCACGCTTTGCAGTCTGCTGGTTTACGCTGTCAGCTGGACAAGTGTTGTTTTTTTCAACCAGAAGTGGTTTTCTGTGCACTTGGTAGCGATGACTGTCCTTGACAAGACATGGCTTGCCTTTGGTTGTTTTAATTATTTCTATTACTTTCATAGTATGGCTTAGGCCTATGTAAGTATACGGAAATGAATACTGTCAGTCTGGTACCGCGCTCCGCGGAATTTGAATCCGCGCCAGACAGTATGGACGTAGAAGACCCCTAGAGGTCTCTGCACCATCGCGCCGTAAGCTGTGACGGCGCGCGCCTCCTGGCTGGTATTTGGTGTGAGGGCGCCACAGTGGAACACGTGGCTGCAGCGGCCAATAGCGGTAGAGTACTTAAGCGCCTGCCTCTCGCTCAGCCAGCATAAACTGTTGCGAGCCCGCCCCCTTTAGGGGGAATCGAAACTCAATAAAGAAAAAAAAAAAAAAAAAAAAAAAGCTCAGCCAGCCAGTCTAACCTTGCGTACGTCTCTGGACATATCGCCTCGCCTTAGACAGCGTATTTACTTTTTGTGTTTTGTTTACGAGTGGACGTGGTTGTCTAGTTAGGTTTTCTTGACTCTGTTGTTTCCGACTTGTTGTTGTCGTAAGGTCCTTCGTTGGTCGTGTCCGTCCTCTCCCGTTGTGTTGTTGTTCGCGGGCCGCTCCGCGGGGTCCCGCCGCGTTTTCTGTCACTTTAGCCCCTGGACTGTTCTGGTAGCCGTTACAACAGTCAGCGAGTGCACTGAATTAGTGACAGTGACAACACATCCGCCGCTGGTGAATGGTGTTAATGAGTAGTGGCGAGCCTCCAGTCCGAAAACCCAGGTATGATACTTGTTTGTTAGAAGTCTCAAAGTACCTGCGGTCCCTAGAGAAGGGTCGGAAACACCACGATCGGAAAGCCCACATAGCCGGGTGAAACAGGTGGGAAAGCATAGAAAAGGCGGGCGTCAGGCGCAAGCACGGCTGACTAGCGGAAAAATCTCAGGAAAAGGGGACGTGGCTATTCTCTGGCTGGATAGAGAGGGTTGTGGCGTCCATAGTTGGTTAAAAGAAAATGGATATTACAACAAGAATATGGGATTGGGTCCGCCTTGATGCAAAATACTTTTGCTTAATTTTCTCTCCGAAACTAGTTTCAGCGATAATATCGCTATCACGAGTAGGTTTTTCTTGCTTCTGAAACAAGCAAAATTATCATAGTTATAAACATTACAAAACGTTATTATATGAGTTCTGTTTGGTTCCAGATACGGTATTGTGTGAATAGTTTTATAATGTCTAATTTGCTTTAAGTCACAGCATGGTTTCTACGTTCGTTCCGTTATTTCCGGTATATTTTCTGTGTTTTGTGGCCGTTTCTTAGGCTTACAAATGGTTCAAATGGCTCTGAGCACTATGGGACTTAACTTCTAAGGTCATCAGTCCCCTAGACCTTAGAACTACTTAAACCTAACTAACCTAAGGACATCACAAACATCCATGCCCGAGGCAGGATTCGAACCTGCGACTGTAGTGGCCACGCGGTTCGAGACTGTAGCGCCTTTAACCGCTTGGCCACACCGGCCGGCCTTAGGCTTACAGCCTGTCTCTGTAACTGTAGGAGTAGCTATTATCAATAAATATGAACATGTGAACTTGTATACGTCAATGCTATACTATCGGGAATTACGGGAGTATTGTGGATATAGTTTCGGTGTGCACTAAGTAGAGGAGTAATCCGTCATGTACTCACTTTCGTTGGTGAGCTTGTAGTTGCTTATAAAAACAGAAAAACATAACTTTTACACCTTGGTCGTAATTCAAAATATTACGCCATCAAGCTATTCCCGTGTGTCTGGAGAAAGTATCACATATTGCGACTCCTGCCGGAGGTTCGAGTCCTCCCTCGGGCATGGGTGTGTGAGTGTTGTCCTTATCATAAATTAGTTTAAGTAGTGTGTAAGTATAGGGAGCGATGACCTTACCAGTTTGGTCCCTTAGGAATTGACACACACTTGACAACATATTGCAAGAAGATTTTGAAAAAATATAACAGGAGTTCTGACGCCTTCTGTTCCTTATTTATGCCTCGGTGCGTGTGTGTCAGCGCGCGCGTGTGTGAAAATTGTGTGTGTGTGTGTGTGTGTGTGTGTGTGTGTGTGTGTGTGTGTGTGTGTCTTGGGGGGGGGGGGGGAGGGGCGGGGTCGCATCTGTGTATTTTAAGACAGTATTGTGTCCTGTGTCAGTTCTCTTAAAACCGTAAAGAGTGTTGTTGTAAAATATTCTGTTCTCATTTATTGCGTTTCTGCCCTCTGCTACAGCCTTCTGCATGTAGCGATATTAGTTTTCACTCTAAACACTTCCCGTGTTTCAGGATGGGTAGCTCAGTTTCGATGTTAGTGGTGTGGTGATTTTCCTTTATTATGTATTCTTCGAAAGTGGAGTGTGTGCCGTCAATTTTCAGAGCTCTGATGTGGTCTGTGTACCTTGTTCCAACGTTTCTGCTCGTTTGTCCTAAGTATTTGGCTTGACAGAGTTGCATGTGAGTTTGTATACTCATGCAGTGCCGAATTTGTCTGAGGTTCTTCTGTCTGATCCCCTTTGTGACTTGGAGTAAATAAGAATTGCAAAACTGTTCATACAATACAGTATCTGGAGCCAAACAGTACACATGTAATAAAGTTTGTAATGTTTAAAAATATGCTAATTTTGCAAGTTTTAAAATAAACAAGACCTCCTGATGATAGCAATATTGTAGCTGAAACTTGTTTGGAAAGGAAAGTAAAACAAAAGTGTTTTGCCTCAGGACAGACTAACAACCCTATATTGTTGTTGTTACAAGGAATGACTATTATATTTCCACGAAAAATACGTAACATACATTATGTGCATGCTACACAAAAACCAGATACACCGGAGAAATCACAGTGATAAGACGACCTCGTTCCAACTTTAAAATTAATTCTAAACCCTTTTACTTAAAATAGTTTCATTTACAGTAGTTTACAAAATTAATACCAAATAAAGCAGTCAATCACAGATGCGTGTCATATGAAAGCTGAAGATGACAACAATCACTTCCATATCTTGCTTTTACAATCATGCATGTGTAACGGATAGGTTTTGCCAGTTTACGAAATTTGTATGCAAATTACACCATTACAGCGAATACTTCACATATGCACGTAAAATAACAACTGCATGAGTGTCCCATATCATTACTCAACATCCCCAATGAGTGAGCAATCATAACTGTGTTATTTAAAAAGTAATAGTAAATTGAACGTAAACATGTTGCGTGGCCGATGTAAGCCTGCCTTTGTATAACAGGTGATCAAAAAATCACTATAAATTTGAAACCTGAATAAATCACGGAATGATGTAGATAGAGAGGTACAAATTGACACACATGCTTGGAATGGCATCGGGCTTTATTAGAACCGAAAAAATACAAAAGTTCAAAAAATGTCCGACAGACGGCGCTTCATCTGATCAGAATAGCAATAATTAGCATAACAAAGTAAGACAAAGCAAAGATGATGATCTTTACAGGAAATGCTCAATATGTCCACCATCATTCCTCAACAATAGCTGTAGTCGAGGAACAATGTTGTGAACAGCACTGTTAGCATGTCCGGAGTTATGGTGAGGCATCGGCGTCGGATGTTGTCTTTCGACATCCCTGGAGATGTCGGTCAATCACGATACACTTGCGACTTCAGGTAACCCCAAAGACAATAATCACACGGACCTCGGAGGCCAAGCATGACGAAAGTGGTGGCTGAGCAAACGATCATCACCAAACGACGCGCGCAAGAGATCTTCCACGAGTCTAGCAATATGGGGTGGAGCGCCACCCTGCATAAACATCGTACGTTCCAGCAGGTGTTTATCAGCCAGGCTGGGGATAATGCGATTCGGTAACATATCGGCGTACCTCTCACCCGTCACGGTAGCAGTTACAAAACCAGAATCACGCATTTCCTCGAAGAAAAAAGGTCCGATAACGGTAGATGTGGTAAATCCAACACATACCGTGACTTTCTCGTCGTGCAATGGAGTTTCCACGACTGTTCTAGGATTTTCGGTAACTCAAATTCTGTAGTTGTGGGCGTTGACAGACCCTCGGAGCGTGAAATGAGCTTCGTCGGTCCACAACACGTTACTCAACCAATCGTCATCTTCCGCCATCTTTTGAAACGCCCACCTCCGCTTCACTAAATCGCCAGGTAACAGTTCATGATGCCGATGGATTTCGTGCGGATAGCTTCTGAACAGTAGTGTATGGAATGCCGGTGCGACGTGCGACTGCACGAGCACTGACTTCCCCGTGCAGAGACGAACCCACTACAGTCTCCATTTCTACCTGAACTGTCTCAGCAGCATTACGCCTTGTGCTCGGGCGGCCACTATGGGGTCTATCGTATAAACAACCTGTGGCTTCGAACTTCGAAATCACTCTCGCCACAACTGCATTTGTCAACGGACCTTTACCCGTTCGAATCCCCTTCCTATGGCGATAGGATTGTAACGCTGAACTAGCACATTCCCCATTCTGATAATACAGCTTCACTAAAAGCGCCTTTTCAGGTAACGTCAACATGCTGCGATTGCTGGCGCATCTGATTCTCTCTCTCATTACAGCTCCTTTTATACACGATTATCATGCGCAGTCACTGACATTTTACTGTCCAGCGCCATCTGTCGGACATTTTGTGAACTTTGTTTTTTTTTTTTTTTTTTTGTTCTAATAAAACCCCATGTCATTCCAAGCGTATGTGTCAATTTTTACCTCTCTATCTACATTATTCCGTGGTTTTTTAAGTTTTCAAATTTATACTGACTTTTGATCACCCGGTATTTTAGAGGGAGGTCGCAAATTGACGATAAGATTTTTCTCTGTCTAATAATGTATTGCGTATTTGTAACTGAATGGTGATCATTTCAGAAACGTTTAATATGAACCCTGAAGTCATGATGTCTCAAAAAGCTATAAGCGAGAGAAGAAGCACGTTAGTCGTGTCTTGTTACCACTCTTGTCTTGGTTATGACATGGTTTGATGGGCTGGTGAAGTATTCTGCGGCCAGAGTGTCCATGTCGTAGGTAGCGTTCGTTGGACTTCGAGAAAGTTTGTTGAGGGCGCGGGACGAATACTTTGAAATTTTACGAGGCATAGAATAATTTCGCGAGCATAGGTTTCGGATTCTAAAATCTGGTGGGTCTTGGAATTAATTTTGTCGTTTTCGGTATTGTTTTTCAGAGCGCATAAGCTGTAACGCTGTTTAAGCAATTTAAGGCAGATGTAACTGTAACGTTTCACTGCACCTATTATTTACGATACTGTGACGAACTTATTGGATACTTTGTCATGATAGTTATTGAGATTTATGAGCTTCAGTTTCATATGGAATGTAAGTGAGATGTTCACCCTATAAAACTTTAAGTATAAACTGCTAATTTCCGAGAGTTACTGCACTGTTGTATGAACTTCATTCGTGCGTGCTGCCCTAAATGATCTCACACTACATGACTATAATTTGCACTGATTGGTTAATTATTATTCTCGTAATTTCTTATTTTCAATCCGCAAATCTATATGAGACTACCATTCTCATATCTCTGCGTATTTAATAAGCGTTATTTAGAACTGGCCTCTGGAATAATTGGTTTAGCCTAAATAGAGTAGCAAAATACAGGCATGTGTACATTTCTGGGCTCCAAGAGCCCATAATTTCACCACATGAAATATCTAAAATAACTGCAAATGAATTTTTTTTGCTATTTTCAATATACCACAAGAACTTGTTTCTCCTGCACCGAGATGACATTTCATTACTTCACCCGAGCAGTGAGCAACGATGGCAGGTCCAATTTTCTCCCTATACCGCCGGAACAAGTCAAGGCAAAATTTTAATATATTTTGAATGGCAAAATAATTACATATTTATTATTATTACATACAACGTGATTAATAGTGTTCATATTAAAAACTGACTGAAGTCTCTTTTGTCTTTAAAAAAGTCTAGTTTACTGCCTGGGGCAGGACTTTTGATTTGACACTACTTCAGCGGTTTGCTTTCGATTTTGCTGCGTATTTTACGAAGCGGCCTTTGAGTTTACAGCATGAGACTGAGTTGACTCAGTTCTAGATCTTTCACCTACACAAAATTCTGAGATGGCCATCAGGAATCGAACCCGAGATACCTCCAACAGCGTCTAAAATGTTAAGCACTAGAAGACAGCCGCCCGGCGCGGCCGAGCGGTTCTGGGCGCTTCAGTCTGGAACCGCGCGACCGCTACGGGCGCAGGTTCGAATCCTGCCTCGGGCATGGATGTGTGTGATGTCCTTAGGTTAGTTAGGTTTAAGTAGTTCTAAGTTCTAGGGCACTGATGACCTCAGATGTTAAGTCCCATAGTGCTCAGAGCCATTCATTGGTGAGCCATCAACAAGTGTCAGCTTTCGAACCATTCAACGATACATCATCGACATGGGCTTTTGGAGCCGAAGGCACACTCGTGCAGCCTCAATGACGCCTCGCCTGAGCCCCTAAACACCGACATTTGACTGTTGATGTCTGGAAACATGTTGCCTGGTCGGACGGGTCTCGTTTCAAATTGTATCGAGCGGAGGGACTTGTACTGGTATAGAGACAATCTCATGAATCCATGGACCCTGCAGGTCAGCAGGGCACTGTTCTAGCTGGTGGAGGCTCTGTAACGGTATGGGGCGTGTGCAATTGGAGTGATATGCGACGCCTGATACGTGTAGATACGACTCTGAGAGGTGACACATACGTAAGCATCCTGTCTGACCACGTGCATCCATTCACTTTCATTGTGCATTTCGACGGACTTGACAAATCCAGCAGGACAATGCGACAGCCCACACGTCCAGAATTGCTTCAGAGTGGCTGCAGGAGCACTCTTCCAAGTTTAAGCGCTTCCGCTGGCCACAAAACTCCCCAGACATTGAAACGTCCCCTTAGAAAAATTAATGAATTACTGTGCTGATAAACCTCTTACATTATTTGATTTTCAAACAGCTGAGCAGAACTGAACGTACTTCAACATTTCGCTCTTTACCTATTCTGATCAACAATAAACTGACAGCCAATATTTTTAGCGCAACGCAATCTGACTTTCAAAAATCCCTACAAAAGAATGGCCCTGACTAATATTAACCTATACGTTTCACAAATCACTTACCTCATAAAAATTTTCGTTACTCGAACTACTACAATACAGCGAGCACCACTACTGCCAGCTAAATAAAAGATTCAAACTACTGAAGGCACTAACTACTGATAGTCATAGTTAGCAAATGAAAGATTTTGATAGAGAAAAAATAATGTATTTACCTTAATATTGTTCTTTCTGATGGACACACGTCCAGATCGTCCGCTCTCAAAATTCCGCCATCTCTCTCCCCACATCCACCACTGCTGGCGGCTCACCTCCAACTGCGCAACGCCAACTGCCCAACACTACAATAGCGAATATTACAACAATGCCAACCAGCCACGGATTGCACTCAGCACAACCAGTGGTTTTCATACAGAGCGCTACGTGGCTATCAATATAAAAACCTAAACAGCCTACTTACATAGCCCCCATGCTCCCCACAAAAAATTTTACAAATTGTTTTGGGCAGTGGCCAATACAGACGTGAAAATTTTTTTCATAATTACAATAATAAAGAAATCAAATGAACACACTTATCGATACAATGTTGGTCAAGAGCTAAAATTTTCTCACAGTCCATAAAGACAGTCCTGATCATTCATCACAGTATAATTGCAGTGTTTTTTTTCTCAAAGAAAGTGCACACAGAAGTAGTAAATTTCCATGCAGTCTTGAAGAAGTAGTGTTGTCCTTCCAATGGGAAGACTGTCCTGACTCTTGACATGCAGACAGGTAATGGGCCACAACAGAGCAAACCCACAGCAGAGTCAGTCGAAGTTTTGAAGAATATTGGTAGGTAGGTCATCACAGAGCAGACCCACTGTAGTCCTGGTAGAGAGTATGATATTGGTGGGCCATCAAAGATGCAGACCCACTGTAGCCCTTGTAGACACGGCCAGCAGCCATCTGTTACGACTGTGCAGGTGCACAATCCTTGTCACGTCGTGTTGCGGCACTTCTGCGTTATCGCGGGGGCCCTGCACAATAATAGGCAGGTGTACCAGTTTCTTTGGCTTTTTAGTGTAGATCGATACGTACTGGGGTCGGGCAAAAATGTGGGAACACTGCGAAAATGAATGTTTGAGCATAAATGCAGATGCTAGCCAAGCCTGCTGGTTGCGCTATGTTTGACGACGAACGGCACCTGTGCAGTGTGTTGAATGCATTGGAAGAGACAGTTGTAGTCGGAACAGTGCCCTATGTAGCAGTGAGTCCGTTATGTCGTATATAAGTAAGTTCGAACGTGGATGGCCGATGGTACTGAATGGGCCCCATGGTAACTCTTTAGGGTGCATTACTGCCATGGATTATGTGAGAAATTTGGCAGTCCGCAGCTCGTGGTCGTGCGGTAGTGTTCTCGCTTCCGGCGCCCGGGTTCCCGGGTTCGATTCCCGGCGGGGTCAGGGATTTTCTCTGCCTCGTGATGACTGGGTGTTGTGTGATGTCCTTAGGTTAGTTAGGTTTAAGTAGTTCTAAGTTCTAGGGGACTGATGACCATAGATGTTAAGTCCCATAGTTATCAGAGCCATTTGAACCTTTTTTTTTAAGCAATTTGGCTGATTGATAATGCTGTGTCCCAAGAAAACAGGGCACCTGTTATCACAGCTCTGGTGGTCCAGGACTGGTTGCACTAAGCTGAATTGTCGTATTACCATTGGCCACTACAATCACCAGATCTAGGTGTTACTGAGCCTTTGTGGTCTACTTTGCAGAGGAGAGTGCGTGATCGTTAACCACGTCCATTATCGTTACCTGAGTTTACCATGATTTTGTAGCCAGAATGGTATGATTCCCTTGAAAACCGTACAGGACCTGTTCGTTCCGAGACGACTGGAAGGTGTTTTTAATACCAAAGCATTGTAACGTGTTGTGTTTTTGGTGTTTCCATATTTTTATCCACCAGCTCTATCAAAAGACAAAATTTAAGCTTTCTCATTATATAGAGTTTTGCGATAGAAATTAATATTAAAAAGCTAAACGTGTTTCAATACTCACTTAAAATTGATGATAAGCGAAATTCAAAACATTTTCTTGAGAATTTATTGAATATTTATGATTCATCAGATTAACAAGAATTTTTTTAAACAGAGTATAAAAAATAGTCTCTTTTTAAGTCACCATAAAAGGAAATATAGGGTACTGTGCACTAAAAACTCAGCACAAGTTCTTCTTACAGCTATTATGGTCCTTCTTTGTATTTTCATGTTTATAAAAAAATTGTTATAGTCGGTTTATTTGTATATTTTTTATTTAGTTCCCTAGAAAAAAAAATCGAGCTGCGACCTTGAAACTTGATGGTGTTAACTCTTCTCTGCATATTCACCGTTCAGTGTGACACACTTACTGGGAGATACAGTGAAGTTGCTACAAGATACTGAAAAACTATATGAATCAGTACAAGCGGATACATCAGTATATATGTATGTATAGATAATAATGAAACCTGGAGAAGAGCCAGTAGCTAAAAGAAGTTGAGATGCCCGTTTTCCATCATAATTGGGTATTCGTATGCCCCAACCAGTTAACTGCTGTAGGTGTTGCGTCTACGAAGTCTTTCCCAGTTACCAATGAATTTTCTTTTTGGGCAATTGTGTAAAATGTACTCTAGTGTCTGTTCCGATGTTCCGCCGTCACATTGGTCATCGTCGGTGATTCCCCACTTGTGTAGCAGTGCTTTGGTCGCAGCGTGGCCAGTTCTGATGCGGTTGGTCGGTTCGTACTCTGGAGCTGGCTGGTCGGATCTATATTACCTAACTTCTTATGATCATGGAAGGACGTCCACTGATTCCTCCATCCATGTCTTAGATTATATCTTTCCGGGGGCGAGTTGGCCAGTGTTTACCCAGACTGGCTATTGTAATCGGATGTGTGGTAAGTTGTTCAGCGTTGTACGAAATAGTAAGTCGCCAGATCTTTTGAGTTTCGTCCATTCATGTGTTACTGCTTGTTGTCGGAGGTCTGGAAGGGTAATACTGGCGAGTACTTGTGGATATAAGAATTCCTGTCACGATCCTCATTGCATCATTTAGAAGTATATCTATTCTGTTGACATTGCTACGTCCACTCCAAATAGAACAGTAATCAGTGACTGACACACACAAATGCTTGTGCTGTAGTTCTTAAGGTGTTTGTATTAGATCCCCAGCGACAGGATACACAAATGCTTATCCTGTAGTCCTTAAGGTGTTTGCATTAGATACCCAGCTAACACCAGCCAGTTAACTTAATACGTTATTTCTGGATTCCAGTTTCTGGGTTGTTAGTTCTAGATGTTTTCCAAATGTCAGGAATCTGTCAAAAGTCACACACCAGCTATTTAGGGTGTCGACAGTGTAGTAATTTTTTTGTTGCGGAAGATTACATTCAGTTCTCTGTTTGCCGTTTGTTGATTAGTCTTCACGCATGGCAGCCGAATCAAACGTGATCAACAGGTGCAACATTTCCGCCGCCTGTCGCTCCGGCGGGATTTTGAGCGAGTGTGAGCAGTCAGGAAACACCCTGGGCGACCACCTTTGTCATGCCGCATACGTCATGCAAGATGCTGAAATCCGACCCATGACTGACTTTCATTTTTTTCACCATCATCTCAGTTGTCATACGCATAGGCGTCTTCATTTCTCCTTCGGGTCGCTGTTCTTCACAGAGAAATGATCTGCCACTGTGTTTTCGTCATTCAGATACGGGAAGCGTCTACTCCAACGTACATAACGCGGTGAATTGGTTCAAATGGCTCTAAGCACTATGGGACTTAACATCTGAGGTCATCAGTCCCCTAGACTTAGAACTACTTAAACCTAACTAACCTAAGGATATCACACATATCCACGCCCGAGGCAGGATTCGAACTTGCGACCGTAGCAGCAGCGCGGTTCCAGACTGAAGCACCTAGAACTGCTTGGCCACAGCGACCGGCACGGTGAATTGTTATACCCTTCCCCCAATGCAGAATGATATGTTGTATTGCTGTTCCCCTTCAATTGGGGAAACGAATTACCCCACAATACTCCATTTTATCAATGGATTCTAACATCTTGTTATATCAATCGGCTGTACCATTTTCTTCGTCACCTACAGCGGCGTCCTGTATTGCAGAGATACTGGTTTGTGCTGGAATTGCAGGCATGTACCTGTGATCAAAGAAAATATTAACTACTTAAATTCATTTTTTTGATGTGGTGAACTTTAGTTCCCACTGCAAGAAGGCATCCTGCAAGAAGGCATCAGTATCTCTCAGTGCGTTACAAAAATGTAAAAGACTCTCCCGTTTGGACCTGAAAAACAAACTTAGACAAACACTTAAACTTCCAGTTATTGATTACAGCGATGTTATCCTACAGTCATTCTTAGGAAAGCTCACAGCGCCTGGAACTTGTTATTAATGCCTGTGTACGTTATATCTGTGGTGTTCGACTCTTTGATCACATCACCATCATAAGCACAACTATCCTGGCTGCATGCAGCCAGGCTCAGAGATTTCCATACCCTTTGTCTTCTCTACTGACTTATCAGCGAACATTGTCCCTCGTTTCTCTCCTGGACCTTAGCGTTCTTATCTGAACAACATGGTAAAAACACCCGTTCCCATCAGAGCTAAATGCTTTTTGCCCCACTCCATCGTTCAGCCACTTTCTCGAAGTCCTTCACAGTGTCAGGAACTTTACTCTGGAATAACTTCCCGCGTTATGCTAGAGAACTGAATATTATCTCCAACTTCTGAGGACAGTTAATGACATATCTACTAAAGCAATAATAATGATTACCTTTGTCTCTGTATGCATTAGTTAGCGTTCTATATCCTTCTTTCCAAACAGATCTTCCTCGTTGTCCAGTATTCTTAGCTGGTGCAGTCTCCATTTATTTTCTTTCCGCAGAATCCATTTTGTACACCTATAAATTCATTTTTTGTCTGCCACTATCATTATTTTTATTAATGTCATTGTTACTCTTCTTCAGATATTATTATTATTTTTATTTTTCTCAGACCTTAGGTCTGGTTAAAAATGGAATGTGACGCGGACCTTCATCAAGCGTGACTTCCTTTTAACTGTATGGTATATGTTACATCGTATTTAGGAACTTTAGGGTTATTGAACTCGTATCAATAATTACGGATTTCTGTAGTTGTATATATACGTTTGGATGTAGCTGTATTGCATTGATGTACTGGTGGATATTGTGTGGTATGACTCCTGTAGTTGATAGTATAATCGGTATAACGTCAACTTTATCCTGATGCCACATGTCCTTGACTTCCTCAGCCAGTTGGATGTATTTTTCAATTTTTTCTCCCGTTTTCTTCTGTATATTTGTTGTATTGGGTATGGATATTTCGATTAGTTTTGTTAATTTCTTCTTTTTATTGGTGAGTATGATGTCAGGTTTGTTATGTGGTGTTGTTTTATCTGTTATAATGGTTATGTTCCAGTATAATTTGTATTCATCATTCTCCAGTACATTTTGTGGTGCATACTTGTATGTGGGAACGTGTTGTTTTATTAGTTTATGTTTTATGGCAAGTTGTTGATGTATTATTTTTGCTACATTGTCATGTCTTCTGGGGTATTCTGTATTTATTAGTATTGTACATCCGCTTGTGATGTGATCTACTGTTTCTATTTATTGTTTGCAAAGTCTGCATTTATCTGTTGTGGTATTGGGATCTTTAATAATATGCTTGCTGTAATATCTGGTGTTTATTGTTTGATCCTGTATTGCAATCATGAATCCTTCCGTCTCACTGTATATATTGTCTTTTCTTAGCCATGTGTTGGATGCGTCTTGATCAACGTTTGGCTGTGTTGGATGATATGGGTGCTTGCCATGTAGTGTCTTCTTTTTCCAATTTACTTTCTTCCTATCTGTTGATGTTATATGATCTAAAGGGTTGTAGAAGTGGTTATGAAATTGCAGTGGTGTAGCCGATGTATTTATATGAGTGATTGCTTTGTGTATTTTGCTAGTTTCTGCTCGTTCTAGAAAGAATTTTCTTAAATTGTCTACCTGTCCATAATGTAGGTTTTTTATGTCGATGAATCCCCTTCCTCCTTCCTTTCTGCTTAATGTGAATCTTTCTGTTGCTGAATGTATGTGATGTATTCTATATTTGTGGCAGTGTGATCGTGTAAGTGTATTGAGTGCTTCTAGGTCTGTGTTACTCCATTTCACTACTCCAAATGAGTAGGTCAATATTGGTATAGCATAAGTATTTATAGCTTTTGTCTTGTTTCTTGCTGTCAATTCTGTTTTCAGTATTTTTGTTAGTCTTTGTCTATATTTTTCTTTTAGTTCTTCTTTAATATTTGTATTATCTATTCCTATTTTTTGTCTGTATCCTAGATATTTATAGGCATCTGTTTTTTCCATCGCTTCTATGGAGTCACTGTGGTTATTCAATATGTAATCTTCTTGTTTAGTGTGTTTTCCCTTGACTATGCTATTTTTCTTACATTTGTCTCTTCCAAAATCCATATTTATATCATTGCTGAATACTTCTGTTATCCTTAGTAATTGGTTGAGTTGTTGATTGGTTGCTGCCAGTAGTTTTAGATCATCCATGTATAGCAAATGTGTGATTTTGTGTGGGTATGTTCCAGTAATATTATATCCATAATTTGTATTATTTAACATGTTGGATAGTGGGTTCAGAGCAAGACAGAACCAGAAAGGACTTAATGAGTCTCCTTGGTATATTCCATGCTTAATCTGTATTGGCTGTGATGTGATATTATCTGAATGTGTTTGGATATTAAGTGTGGTTTTCCAGTTTTTCATTACTATGTTTAGGAACTGTATCAATTTAGGATCTACTTTGTATATTTTCAATATCTGTAGTAACCATGAGTGGGGTACACTATCAAAAGCTTTTTGGTAATCAATGTATGCGTAGTGTAGCGACCTTTGTTTAGTTTTAGCTTGATATGTCACCTCTGCATCTATTATCAGTTGCTCTTTACATCCTCATGCTCCTTTGCAGCAGCCTTCTTGTTCTTCATTTATAATTTTGTTGTGTGTTGTATGTGTCATTAATTTCTGTGTAATGACTGAAGTTAATATTTTGTAGATTGTTGGTAGGCATTTTATGGGGCGATATTTAGCTGGGTTTGCTGTGTCTGCTTGATCTTTAGGTTTCAGATAAGTTATTCCATGTGTAAGTGTATCAGGGAATGTGTATGGGTCTGCAGTGTAACTGTTAAATAATTCAGTTAAATGTGAATGTGTTGAAGTGAACTTCTTTAGCCAGAAATTTGCTATTTTATCATTTCCAGGGGCTTTCCAATTGTGCGTAGAATTAATTGCTCGGGTGACTTCATGTTGCAAAATTATCACTTCAGGCATTTGTGGTATCATCTTGTATGAGGCTGTTTCTGCTTGTATCCACCATGCATGCCTGTTATCTTGTACCGGGTTTGACCATATGTTGCTCCAGAAGTGTTCCATGTCTGCTATGTTTGGTGGATTGTCTATTTTAATGTGTGTGTTATCTATTGTTTGGTAAAATCTCTTTTGGTTTGTGTTGAATGTTTGGTTTTGTTTCCTTCTATTTTCACTTTTTTTGTACCTTCTAAGTTGTTTGGCCAATGCTTGTAATTTCTGCTTCTTTTCATCTAATTGCTCTATTGCTTCTTGTTGTGAGATTTTACCTAACCTTTTTCGTTTTTTGTCTGATATTTCATTTCTTATAAATTGTGTTAGCTGTCCGATGTCTTTTCTCAGCTTTTCTATTCTGATCTGTAGCCTGTGTTGCCATGCTGGTTTTGTGGGTTTCTTCTGTGTGTTGGTTTGTTCTGATCTCTGCCTAGTGTGTATATTTAGTGTAGTGAGTGCTCCTATATAAACCAGTAGTTGTAACTCTTCCATAGTTGTATTTTCATTTATTTTGTTGCATATGATTGTGTTGATAGTTGTTATTGTTGTTTCGACTTGTGGGTTATTTGGTGGTCTATGCAAGATTGGTCTAATGTCTGTATTTGTGTCTTTGTATTCTATATATGTCAGCTGAAATTTTTCTTCTATATCTAACATGTGTGTCACTTCGTGTTCTATTTGTGCTTGTTCTTAAGATTTCGTTTTCCTCTGATTGTTTAATTGATGCGTGTTGGTCTTTGTTTGTTTTCTCTGGGATGTTTGAGTCCATTACTGTATTTTCTTCTTCTTCTGATTGCACGTAATTTTGTTCCAGTATTTGTTGTACTTGTTGTTTGATGTTTTCTAATTCTGACTGGGGTATCCTGTTATTTTTGATTATTACACGGATCTGATCAGCTAGTCGTTGTTCTGTTAAGAATTTTAATTCGGGGTATCTGGTAATAAATGTTGTGTATACTTGTGATCTGTATCCAGTTGTGTTGGTTCCTAGGTTTGTTGCTTGGTAATAACAGAACATGAGGTGTCGATTAACTTCATCTGACCATCTCATCCTCTGTCTTTGTTTTCCTTCTAGGGTGGTTGCAGGAAGCATATCCTGCAAAACACCTCTATTTGGATTTAAATCATTTTCCAGTGTCGTTACCATTGTGGGCGGGTATAGGGTTCAAGCGTCGTCCCCGACCATGACGGCGCTTGTCCGAGGCTTCTTTAGTTCTGTCCTGAACCAAGTAATCACACTAAAAGGGGGGTTAGCCCTATTAGTGGTTTGTTCTTTTCGTCGCCTTTTACGACTGGCAGAACATATCGGAGGCCTATTCTTTTCCCGGGCCTCCACGGGGATTATTATTATTATTATTGTCATTATTAGTGGCTTCAGCCGCAGCAGCAGCACTGCCAGTATTAACTTTTTCAGTTAATAGTCAATATTAATTACTTACATAGTTACTACACACACTCAAACCATTTTAATAGCATTTCTCATACTGAAACTGTTATTTCTTAGGTAACTATGTTGTAGAAGTCGTACTATAGTGTGAAACCCTGGTCAGATGCAAGAGAGGGCCTGATGTCTGTAATCAGAACAGATTAAAAAATATGAATAAATGAAAAATATTTTATCATACCTTTCTGACTCTGGTGCTTATTGTAAACTTCTGCCAGACTCCGTCTCTCCTTAAGGTTATGTCTTATTTTCATAATTCTTTGTCCATTTGACTCACCAAATGCACAAAGCCAGACCTTGTCTCCCATTGCCAATATAATGATAATAGCTCAATAAACCTAATTGCTGTAAGGGTTGAGTCCACTTGGAAATTACGAGCGGAGGATGAGGATCTCTGTTGTCCACAGGTGTGCTGGGGCGATGGTGGCCCCACGGTGGCTGCTGACGGCTTCCTCCTGTCTGCGGTCAGACGACTCCAGGACCGATGCCTACTCCGTCCCTGTGGAGGTCAGCCGGAAATTTTGAGCAGTCAAGTTACACTATGTGAGGTCAATTTGGTAAATCGGGCTCTTTAGTTGTGCCAGAATCTCAAATCACATGAACATCATGGCGTCTCAGTTACAGCATTTATTAGGCCGCAAAACTAATTTATGACCTGGACAGAGTACCAGCACTGTCGTTCCTACGTTCGAGAAACAGGCCGAAGAGGTAGTAGTAACAAACCTTCAGTTTTCTTTCGAGTGAAGCGCTGTCAGATGCTGCAGGCCCATAGCCTACGTCCTGCATAGCACAGCAGTTACACATCGACAAGCATCTTTGATTGACAACACTCCTTGCGCAAATAGCTTTGCCAGTATTTATTCACAGTGAAGTCTACATCTACATCTACATCTACGTCCATACTCCGCAAGCCACCTGACGGTGTGTGGCGGAGGGTACCTCTATCGGTTCTCCCTTCTATTCCAGTCTCGTATTGTTCGTGGAAAGAAGGACTGTCGGTATGCCTCTGTGTGGGCTCTAATCTCTCTGGTTTTATCCTCATGATCTCTTCGCGAGATATACGTAGGAGGGAGCAATATACTGCTTGACTCTTCGGTGAAGGTATGTTCTCGAAACTTCAATAAAAGCCCGTACCGAGCTACTGAGCGTCTCTCCTGCAGAGTCTTCCACTGGAGTTTATCTATCATCTCCGTAACGCTTTCGCGATTACTAAATGATCGTGTAACGAAGCGCGCTGCTCTCCGTTGGATCTTCTCTATCTCTTCTATCAACCCTGTCTGGTACGGATCCCACACTGCTGAGCAGTATTCAAGCAGTGGGCGAACAAGCGTACTGTAACCTACTTCCTTTGTTTTCGGATTGCATTTCCTTAGGATTCTTCCAATGAATCTCAGTCTGGCATCTGCTTTACCGACGATCAACATTATATGATCATTCCATTTTAAATCACTCCTAATGCGTACTCCCAGATAATTTATGGTATTAACTGCTTCCAGTTGCTGACCTGCTATTTTGTAGCTAAATGATAAAGGATCTATCTTTCTGTATATTCGCAGCACATTACACTTGTCTACATTGAGATTCAATTGCCATTCCCTGCACCATGCGTCAATTCGCTGCAGATCCTCCTGCATTTCAATACAATTTTCCATTGTTACAACCTCTCGGTACACCACAGCATCATCTGCAAAAAGCCTCAGTGAACTTCCGATGTCATCCACCAGGTCATTTATGTATATTGTGAATAGCAACGGTCCTATGACACTCCCCTGCGGCACACCTGAAATCACTCTTACTTCGGAAGACTTCTCTCCATTGAGAATAACATGCTGCGTCCTGTTATCTAGGAACTCCTCAATCCAATCACACAATTGGTCTGATAGTCCATATGCTCTTACTTTGTTCATTAAACGACTGTGGGGAACTGTATCGAACGCCTTGCGGAAGTCAAGAAACACGGCATCTACCTGTGAACCCGTGCTTCCACCGATGAGCCAGAACGTTGTGACAGCTGGCCACCGCGAGACTGAATACCATCTAGTGGCGTTACAGGCGCATGACGTGGTACAGAAAGTACACTGTCCGGTGATAGTAATGTCATCACGTTCAGAAGCCTTTTGAATCGTGGACTGCTGCAAGACATGTAGAGTCAGATTGTGAATGGTACTGACAGGGATATGGAGTGATTCCAACTCCAGTGTTGTGGCCAGCTGGTTTTAAATCCGAGGAGTCTAGCGACCAGGGAAGTATGATAAACTCATCCTGGTAGTCTTCAAACCATGTACACTACTGGCCATTAAAATTGCTACACCACGAAGATGACGTGCTACAGACGCGAAATTTAACCGACAGGAAAAAGATGCTGTGATATGCAAACGATGAGCTTTTCAGAGAATTCACACAAGGTTGGCGCCGGTGGCGACACCTACAACGTGCTGACACGAGGGAAGTTTCCAACCGATTTCTCATACACAAACAGCAGTTGACCGGCGTTGCCTGGTGAAACGTTGTTGTGATGCCTCGTGTAAGGAGGAGAAATGCGTACCATCACGTTTCCGACTTTGATAAAGGTAGGATTGTAGCCTATCGCGATTGCGGTTTATCGTACCGCGAAATTGTTGCTCGCGTTGTTCGACATCCAATGACTGTTAGCAGAATATGGAATCGGTGGGATCAGGAGGGTAATACGGAACGCCGTGCTGGATCCCAACGGCCTCGTATCACTAGCAGTCGAGATGACGGGCATCTTATCCGCATGGCTGTAACGGATCGTGCAGCCACGTCTCGATCTCTGAGTCAACAGATGGGGACGTTTGCAAGACAACAACAATCTGCACGAACAGTTCGACGTCGTTTGCAGCAGCATGGACTATCAGCTCAGAGACCAGAGTACACTGGTGTCGCAAACGTTTTTCAGAGCACACATTGTTTAACATGGGGGTCCACAGCAGACAACTCCTATTCGTTACCATCTTGACCCAATGGCATTGTCAATGTGGTTGCAGTGTGCATCTCATCCAGATTAGACTGTGGATCAGTGGAGACCCGTTGCTTAGTCGGATGAATCACTTTGCTTGTCGATGGTAGTAATTCAGTGAATGGCTGCTAGAAACATGCATCACGCCATGGACACTGGCTGGTGGGGTCAATAATATATGGATCACTCACAAAGGCATCCATGAGAACAGTGCCAGTAATCGAAGGCACCGTTATAGCTATGGACTACGTGAACATATCTGCAGACCGTCTGCATCCCTTCATGTTTGATATCATCCCAGATGGCAATAGTCTCTTCCAGCACGATACCTGTCCTGGGCACAAGGTGAGAATCGTGCTACAGTAGTTTGAGGAGTTTGGTAGTGAACTCACATTGGCGTCTTGGCAACCAACTATGCCTGATCTGAAACCGGTGGAACACATCTGGGATGCTCCCGGACGTCAATTACGCGCCGAAAAACCACTGGCTGGGAAATTAAGGGAAGCATGTGACCAGCATGTAGACATCTGGTGCCACATACTCCAGAAACCTACAAAGGATTTGTCGAAACCATGTCACACAGAATCGGTGCAGTACAGTGCTGCAAATGTGGACCAAAACCCTATTAAACAGGTGGTTGTAATGTTTTGGCTGATCAGTGTACAGGGTGGTTATAATTAAACTGTCGCTACTTGAGAGGGCCTCCACGACAGACTAGTGTTCGAAGGACAATGAAACTTTGTGGAAATAGTTGTAAGCACAAGCGGAAGAGAAATAACAAATAAACCATCTAAAGAAACACGTTTTAATTTCCAGTTGAGAGGATAGAATTTGTTGCTTGTGTACAATGTTTAGTCTACGGCGCTGCAGTCGTGGACTGTGCAGCTGATGCCGGCGGAGGTTCGAGTCCTCCCTCGGGCATGGGTGTGTGTGTTTGTCCTTAGGATAATTTAGGTTAAGTAGTGTGTAAGCGTAGGGACTGATGACCTTAGCAATTAAGTCCCATAAGATTTCACACACATTTGAACATTTTGTACAATGTTTACGTCCAAGCTACAAATGTTGCTCAATGTGACAACCATCTCCATCCACGGCATGTACATCTACATTTGTACTAGGGCTATTGATAAAATGCCGACTTATCGATACTTACCCAGTATATATATATATAAGCGATATTTCCCCCCTATGTATCGATATCAAAATGATGGCAGTATCGAGTGCCAATGTTTTTATTTCACACTATATTTTATCACAATTTTTGGCAAATACGAGGGCATTTTGAAAAGTAAAGATACAATGGTTTGCAGACCTTAAATAGAACATTTATTTAGAAAACGTCAGTTACATCTTATTAACTGGATTATTTGTTATTTTTCGACGTAATCACCCCCGTTATCCAAACATTTGTTAAGTCGGTGCACAACCTTTCATATCCCACAGTCATAGAAGGTTGCCTCCTGTTGTCGGAACCGTCGGCCGCGGTGGTCTAGCGGTTCTAGGCGCGCAGTCCGGAACCGCGCGACTGCTACGGTCGCAGGTTCGAATCCTGCCTCGGGCATGGATGTGTGTGATGTCCTTAGTTAGTTAGGTTTAAGTAGTTCTAAGTTCTAGGGGACTGATGACCACAGATGTTAAGTCCCATAGTGCTCAGAGCCATTTGAACCATTTTTTGTTGTCGGAACCACATTTCAACTTCATCTTTGATCTCTTCATCGTCGTGGAATGATTTTCCACCAAGATGTGACTTCAGGTAACGGAAGACATGAAAGTCAGTGGGTGCAAGGTCCAGGCTGTATGGTGGATGGTCCAATACATCCCATTCGAATTGTTTGAGTAGTGCTTTGGTAACGAGCTCTGTGATGCCAAGCGTTGTCATGAAGCAAGTGGACTTCACCTGTCAGCATTCCCCTGCGTTTGTTTTCAATTGCCCTTTGAAGACGTTTCAAAATCTGGCAATATATAGCAGCATTCATTGTCGTTCCAGCACCAACAGAACAACGCCTTATCTGTCCTAAAAAACAGAAGCCATGATTTTCTTCGCTCAAATCGACGTTTTGTATTTCTTGGCTTTTTGTGAATTTGAATGGCGCCATTGCATTTGTTGTTGCTTGGAATCAGGTGTATGGTGATAAACCCAAGTCTCGTCACCTGTCACAATGTGATCAAGGAACTCGTCACCTGCTTCAGCATAGCATGTGAGGAAGTCGAGTGCAAAGCCCATCGTTTTCTTTGCAAATCCCATCCTTTTCTTTTTGTGTTCTTCCATTAACAGTTTTGGAACCTAGCACGCACACAATTTCCTGTACCCTAACTTGACAGTCACAATGTCATAAAGAGTTGTCACTGACACATCTGGTATGATCTGATGCAATTCGTTCAATGTTAGACATCTATTCGCACGAATTGCTTCCTCCATTCTCCAAAGAAGGGCATCAAAGATCACAGATGGCCGACCTGTTCTTTGTTCGTCATGAACATCGATCCTACCTTCAGAGAAATGACGACACCTCTTCGTTACAGTTTGTCGATTCAAAATATTTCCATAAACAGAAACAATTTCTTTGTGAATATCCGCTGGTCGCTGACCTTTTCCATGAAGAAAACGTATGACGGAGCACATCTCGCATTTGGCGGGATTCTGAATCGGCGCAGCCATTTTAAACACGACCTATTCCAACCAAAAGTAACGTTCAACTGCCGAACGACCGCGAGGAGGAAGCTAACGGTTCAAGGTTAACACCAGTGTTGCCAACTTGCTCGCCAAAACTCTTCTGTTCCTCTGGCGTACGGTGTATATTTACTTTTCGAAATACCCTCGTATTTGAAGTTGTTCTTTTGAAATTGCAGTAGAACAGAATTTACTTTCGCTGTGTGAAGGAGTCTTACTACTTTTTGAGCTTTCATCACGTCCAATCTTTTTCTTTGGCTGTGTGAAGCAAGTATATGTGGCACAAAACAAGTTCGATAGCACTGGTGGGGTGGCGGTATGAATGGAATAACAAGTTTATTATGTGAAGAAATAGTACACCAGCTGCGTAAAAAACTATTTTTAACGTAACTAGTGCGCTATTTCTTCACACTGCAAGTCTTCAAAAACAGTTGCTGAAAGTGATGAACAGAATTCTAAATGACAAGATTGGTCTTTTCTGTGGGCGGAGTCGTGTGAGGGGAATTGCGGGCGTAATGGGCGGTCTGCGCCACCAACAGAAACTGCAACGTTTAACTTCACCATACTATTTTGGCATTGCAACTGCTTGGTCGCAGGCGTCTGCAGAAATGATAAAAACAGAAGTCGACGTGAAGTGTTCCGGACAAATCCGATATGTGACGAAACCGTGCGACGGACCCATTGGACACTTTATATTGTGCCACTTGTATGCAGTTACCATTGTTAGCAAAGTGGTCATCGTCAAGCGTGAATGTGCGCTATTTTCCTTTCAGTTCTTGCTGAACTAGGCAGGCTGCTAGGTTGTTGATGTACAGAATATCTAATAGCAAATTAATACTTAAGTATACAGCTCTAAAACCGGCAGTATATTAACAATGTACAGACGATATTTTTATAGGTAGATGCGTCGATATATTTTCCGTATGTTTATCGATATCTTAACGACATATCGAGAGCCGATAATGATATTTCTTACATGTCGATATATCGGATTCCCGATATTTTTTAAAATCTCAACAGTCCTACATCCTTCCCCGCAAGCCACCTAATGGTGTGTGCTGGAGGGTACTTGTCATACTACTGATTGGTCCCTCCCACCCCGTTCCACGCACGAATGACGCGTGGGAAGAATGATTGTTGGTAAACCTCTGTGTTGTCTCTAATTTATCGAATTTTCTCATCGTGGTCATCACACAGGATGTATGTGGGACATAGTAATAGTATCCGGCTCTCCCCGGAAATTTAAATAGTAAACCTCTCCATGGTACACGGCACCCTGGAACGGTCTAGAGATTCCTCTATTACTGCCCAAAACAACTGTGGACCATGGAGTCTGCAACTGTCGTGCTCTGCTTGAAAATCGCCATTACGTCCAGCGTTCTCAGCCATGCCAACAGTAACTTTTTAATAATTTGTTTCACAATTGGCCATCAGCCTCTCACAGGAGTAATTCCCAAATCACCAGATAATTCGAACTTCCGAATCATGTTCTCCAACACCAGTGCGGAAAGAGGACGATTTCTATTCCTTTAATACGTCTATACTCGCGGAGCGCAAGAGAACTGTTGCTGTTGTTTTGATAAAACGGCTTTACGAGTAAAGCCATGCTCGCCTTGTCCAAACCCACGTTGTTTGTGAGCAGCTGTAATGCACACTGTTCCTCTTGTTTTAGCTCTATTTCGCCGTTCCAGCACCGGCCCCTAACTACAAGACATGACACTAACACTACTAACAACACAAATCTTGCAGCACACGGTCTAAACGTCGTACCTATTAATTTTTCCGTCTAAACAGGCTCAAGCACTGCAAGTTTAATTATAACTACTTCGTATTTTGTTTCAACTTCATCTACATTTGTCTTTAAACCATTGTGAAGTGCTTGGCAGAGAATACTTCCCATTGTCCCAGTTAGTAGAGTTATATCACTTTACATTCACATATTGAGTGTGGGAAGAATGATTATTTAATGTCTCTCAGCCTGCTGTAACAATATAATCTTGTTTTCACGATCCCTGTGAGAGCGATACATAGGGTTTGCAGATACTCCTAGATTCATCACTTAATGTAGCCGTCCGCCCTCGGTATGTGAGTGGTCAGCGCGACACAATGTCAATCCTAAGGGTCCAGGTTCGATTCCCGGCTGGGTCGGAGATTTTCTCCGCTCAGGGACTGGATGTCGTGTTGTCCTACTTATCGTAATTTCATCCCCATGGACGCGCAAGTCGCCGAAGTGGCGTCAGATCGAAAGACTTGCACCCGGCGAACGGTCTACCCGACGGGAGGCCCTAGTCACACGACATTTACATTTTACTTAATGTAAGTTCTAGAAACTTTGTAAATCTTCTTTAACGGTATAGTTTGGACTAAGAGAGGAGAGATGGAGAGAACAGCAGCACGAATAGCCCTCATTATGATCTGTATTCTAGGATAGGCCACATGAGTTTTGTATGCAGTCACATGTGCAGACTGATTGCATTTCCCTAGCATTTACTAATGAACCACAGTTTGCCACCTGGTTTATCTGTAACTGAGACTATGTGATTGTTCCATTTCATATCGCTGCAGGTTGTTACCTCTTGACATTAGCGAGAGTTCTCTGACACGGCAGTATAAATCAGTGACACCAAAGATAGGTGGCGCTCGGTGGGAGTGTGGATCGGTCATGAGGTGTACTGAGACAATCCAATTGCGATAACTCTGTGTCCTGGATGGCGTAATGGTTAACGCACCTGCCTAGTGAATAGGTGATTCTGTGTTCGAATCCTGGTCCGATACGCATTTTCGCCCATGGCCGCTGATTCCGCTTAATGTCCCGCTGCAGCAGACAGTGATCGCCCCCTTTATTTACAAAGATAATGTCATTGGCATGTCTACGTCATCCAAATGTATGTAGCTCTGATAGAGTTTAAGTTATAAGCAAAATTATGCAATAATCTAATTATTTAGTCAAAAACATCAATTAAAAATGGTTCAAATGGCTCGGAGCACTATGGGACTTAACATCTATGGTCATCAGTCCCCTAGAACTTAGAACTACTTAAACCTAACTAACCTAAGGACATCACACACATCCATGCCCGAGGCAGGATTCGAACCTGCGACCGTAGCAGTCGCGCGGCTCCGGACTGAGCGCCTAGAACCGAAAACATCAATTAAACGCTGAAAACTTACAATATGAATATTGTTCAGAAAGTGAGTTTACATTTTCCCAACACATTCTGCAATGCTATTTGTATAACTGTTTAATTAAGTGCATAAATAAAATCTGGGTAGCTCGTATGATTCACCTCGATGAGCGCTTGCATTTGATAGGTTATCTACTCTGTGGCTTAATTTCTGTATATATTATTATACACGGAAGTGCCTACAAACTGGTATAGGCATGCATATTCAAATACAAGGATATGTAAACAGGCGCCGACCGGTGTGGCCGAGTGGTTCTAGGCGCTTCAGTCTGGAACCGCACGACCGCTACGGTCGCAGGTTCGAATCCT
This sequence comes from Schistocerca piceifrons, assembly GCF_021461385.2. Lineage (NCBI taxonomy): Eukaryota > Metazoa > Arthropoda > Insecta > Orthoptera > Acrididae > Schistocerca > Schistocerca piceifrons. The sequence continues at coordinate 540,906,035 of NC_060141.1, forward strand.
GCCTCGGACGTGGATGTGTGTGATGTCCTTAGGTTAGTTAGGTTTAAGTAGTTCTAAGTTCTAGGGAACTGATGACCTCAGATGTTAAGTCCCATAGTCCTCAGAGCCATTTGAACCATTTTGTAAACAGGCAGAAAGCGGCACTCCGGTAGGCAACGTCTAAGACAACAAGTATCTGGCGCAGTTGTTAGATCGGTTACTGCTGCTACAATGGCAAGCTGTCAAGATTTAAGAGAGTTTGAACGTGGTGTTATAGTTAGCGCACGAGGGATGGGACACTGCATATCAGAGGTAGCGACGAAGTGAGGATTTTCCCGTACGACCATTCCATGAGTGTACCATGAATATCAGGAATCTGGTAAAACATAAGATCTCCCATATCACCGCTACCGGAAAAAGATCCTGCAAGAATGGGACCAACGAAGACTGAAGAGAATCGTTCAACGTTGCAGAAGTTCAACCCTTCCGCTAATTGCTGCAGATTTCAATGCTGGGCCATCAGTAAGTGTCAGCGTGTGAACTATTCAACGAAAAATCATCGATATGGGCTTTCAGAGCCGAAGGCCCACTCGTGTGCCTCGACTGGGCCCGTCAACACCGACATTCGACTGTTGTGACTGGAAACATATTGCCTGGTCAGACGAATCTCGTTTCAAATACTATCGAGCCGATGGACGTGTACGAGTATGGAGACAACCTCATTAATCCATGGACCGTGCATGTCAGCACTGGACTGTTCAAGCTGGTGGAGGCTCTGTAATAGTGTGAGGCATGTGCAGTTGGAGTGATATGGTACCTCTGACACGTCTATATACGGATCTGACAGGTGATACGTACATAAGCATCCTGTCTGATCACGTGCATCCATTCATGTCCATTGTGTATTCCGACGGACTTGGGCAATTCCAGCAGGACAATGCGACACCCTAAATGTCCAGAATTGGTACAGAGTGGCTCCAGAAGCATTCTTCTGAGTTTATACACTTCCCTTGGCCACCTACCTCCCCAGACATGAACATTATTGGGCATATATGGGAACATGCTGTCCAGAAGAGATGTCCACCCCGTCGTTCTCTTAAGGATTTATGGACGGCTCAGCAGGATTCATAGTGTCAGTTCCCTCCAGCACTACTTCAGACATTAGTCGAGTCAATGCCACGTCATTGTTGCGGCACTTCTGCGCATTCTCGCGGGGGTCCTACATATTAGGCAGGCGTACCAGTTTCTTTGCCTGTTCCGTGTAGGTATTGGGAAAAGTCGTTACCGATTCATTTTCCAATCATTAACTAATGAAATACTTCAGTTCCATTTCCATAGTCAATCTATATATCAAAACAATTGTCTTGTTCAGATCTTTAATTTGATTTATTGTGCTTTACTGTATTTTTAGTGAGCTACGCTGTTTTTGTGCGAACTGCTAATGGCGTTTGTGACAAAGCATGTTGGTCCCGCCGGTACTGCCACGCTCTGACACCGTGCTGCCCAGTATCGTGTCAAACTTTGGAAGAGAGTGCAGATGAGCGGTGGCGTGTACAAACCAAAACAAGTGACCTCGCAGTTTATTTCTGTCTGTCATGTCACAGATTCATTGATACGCGTTTTTATTCTGTGAAGTAAAAAATTTATATTTCTAATGATTTAAAGGAAGTTACCAATCTTTACACCAATTCGAAATCTGGAACCGCACGACCACTATGGTCGCAGGTTCGAATCCTGCCTCGGGCATGGATGTGTGTGATGTCCTTAGGTTAGTTAGGTTTAAGTAGTTCTATATTCTAGGGGACTGATGACCTCAGATGTCCCATAGTGCTCAGAGCCATTTGAACCATTTTTGAAGCGCTTCGAAATCTTATCAAGACCTGCATGGATATTTGTGCAGTATTTTTCAGACAGTACTTCATTATAGATAAATGTATCATCTGTGAGAAGTCTGAGGCTATTGTTAAAATTGTCTGCAATGTCATTAATATACAGTGTGAACAGCAAGAGTCTCAACATTCATATCTAGGGCACACCTGATGTTACTTCTACATCTGTCGATGACTCCTACTCCAAGATAACATGTTATATCCTCCCCATCTAGATTTTCTCAGTTCAGTCACAAATCTCGCTTGATACATCGTATCATTGTAATTTTGATATTAGGTGTATGTGCTTTGAACATGTGAAATGCTTTTCAGAAGTCAAGAACACTGCCTCCATCTGAATAGCTTGATCCATAGCTTTCAAGAGGTCATGTGAGATAAAACGCAAGTCGGGTTTCTCATGATCCATATTTTTGGAACTCATGCTGGTTGACATGAGTAGTAGGGCACTGCTGGTATTGGTGTAGAATGTGCTGACATCAGCATCAGCGTTCCCTTATCTGCACTGTCATATTATAGCTGAGAAAATTCTGCACATCATATTTTGCTGATGTCAGCACGGACTGATGACCTCAGATGTTAATTCCCATAGTGCTCAGAGCCGTTTGAGCCATTTGTCATTTCTTTCCCTTTCAAACTATTATAAATTTAATGATGTTTACAGCAAGCCGACGTACCTGCCCGTGAAGGTAGCTTTTGTGATCACTTTTTATTCTTGCACTGCAAGATTACAACTCGCACTACTTTGAACTAGAATGTGACAATACCTACACTAATGTCGATTAAAACTGCAACTCCTAAAAAGTTATTAAAATAATGAGATTTTGCTTGTTGTGCATACACAGTGCAGTAGGAAGAATACAAGTCTAAAAATTTGTAGGTGATTTGGAAATATAAATGTGTCCGTGAAGTCATAGTGCAGTTTTAATCGGTCACAGAAAAGCGATGAATCAAGATAGAAATGTGGAAAAAGATGGGAATGAAAGAGAAACTCTCCAAGTGCCAAACGATATTCCAGTTCTTCTCACACACGTGTAAGGACATCTGCAGTAACAGACTGAATAGCGTGTGTGATTTTCTGTTTTAAATAATTAATGTGGTTGATAAGTTGAGTGTAGACGCGTTGCTTCACATAATCTCAGAAGTAAAAGTCTAATGGTCTGGTGATCGTCGTGACCATGATCTAAAACCTTCCCTTCCTATCCACCGCTGGGGGTATTTTGAATCCAGAAACTCGGGATCATTATTGGCGTAGTGTGTGTGTGGCGGGGGGGGGGGGGGGGGGGGGGAGGAGGCGCGCCATCTTGTTGAAAGATGATACTTTCTGGAAACTGTGGCACATCCAAGGTAGTTGTTTGATGTCGCAGCCTGCTCTGCAAAGAAAAATGGGCCTGTAACTTTATCACACATTCACCTTGGGGGGGGGGGGGGGGGGGCGCCTATGTTCGTACCCAACGTGGATACGAGAGTTTTCAGAAGCCCGTATTCTGATGATATAGTGATGAACACGACCACAGACATGGAATGTGGCCCTATCGCTAAGCACAACCATTTTCCAAAATCGTTCAACACAGTCGATCTCATTAAGAAAATTTGTAACAAACTAGAATCAGTTGGGTCTATCAGTCGGTTTGATAGCGTGCAACAACTGCAATCTGAAACCCGAAAAATGAGACGTTTCTTTATAACCTTATGAACTGTATTCATTTTTGAGCCTAAAGTTCAAGTGCACCGACTTTTTTGGACGCCTTAGTTAGTTATCCTCCGTAACTTCTACGCTATCGCCACTTACCGAATGCCTACCAGAATGGAGTTTGTCCAACATGCTGTCAGTCTCCTTTAATTGCCCTTTCGCACCGATTAATGTCGTTTCTATGTCGTGACGATATTCATATTGAACATTGGTCACGGATTCGAATTTACCAAGCCACAGAACACACTGAACTTTCCTCTGTTCCGACCACATCAGACTGATGGGGCCTCATTTGCTGCTACTACACAGTATGTTGTGTTGCATCATCGCCTGCAAGCGCGCACCAGTGAACAACATACTACAGAAACTATTTGCGATACTGTCCAATGTAGCTCAGGTTTCAACACTTCTTTTCGTTTCCGTTAGCCACAACAAGCATTCATAACCGGACCATGACTTTACCGACACACTGTACATCCTCGTGTAAACTGCGCCAGTTGGTTTGCAAGTCCTGTCATTCAAGAAACTTGACAAATGAAGTATAAGCAGTGCCAGAAGAGTAGCATTGTAATATTGAGGATCTAGTATATCGGGTAGTACTGTTGAAATTCTTAAAAATATCGGGAATCCGATATACTGATATTTTAAAAATTTCATTACCTGTCTCGATATAAAGAAAAACATTATCGATATATCGACGGAGATAATACCGCCATACTGGCCGAAAAAATATCGGTTGCACATTGTAATTATATGGCCAGTTTAAAAGCTGTATGTTTAAGTATGGATTTATCATTAGATATCCTGTACATCAACAAGCTAGCTACCTGCTTATCCCTCTTAGAGCAAGAATTGAAAGGAAATGGACGCACTTTCCGCGCGTGACGGTAATCAATTCGCTAACAATGGTAACTGTATGTAAATGGCAAATTAAAGGTAATTGATGCGTCAATCGTTCGGTTTCGTCACTTATAAGATTTGCCTGGAACATCTGTTGTCGACTTACCCGTTCTTTTTTTTTATTTCTGCAAACGCGGAGAAGCTGAATGATGCAGTTTCCGTTGGTAGCGCCGGGCGCTGTTTACGTTTGGATTTTCCCACACATGTCTCCGCCCACCGCGAAGACCAATCTCAATCTCGTCAGGTTTTTGTTCATCACTTTCAGCAACTATGTTGGAAGAGTGCCGATGTGAAGAAATAGCCCACTACTTTCATTAAAAATTGCATTTTATCGCAAGTAGTGTGCTATTTCTTCACGTCGGAAATCTTGTTATTCCATTCACTCCGCCCTCCCCCCTTCCCCCTCCCCCCCCCCTCCCGCCCCCCACCAGTGCAGTAGAACTTCTTTTGTGCCGTATACACTCGCTTCACACAGTCAAAAAGAGAGACTGGACGTGATAAAAGCTCAATAAAGAAGTAAGAATCCTTCACACAGTGAAAGTAAAACTACTTTCTACTACAATTTCAAAAGAACAATTTCAAATATTTACTGGAAATCGTGGAAAAAAAATATAAAATAAAAATATCAGCACTCGACATTGCAATTCATATAGATATATCGATTTGTCAGTGGTAAGAGTATCGCCGATATCCTTGTTTTTTGGAGAAAATGTGATATATCGATACTAACCAACACCCCTAATACGGGGATAACTTTCCTTTGTTGTCTGAAAATATGCGTGTTACGAGAGCAAGAAGAAAACTTCTCTGCCTGGCATAGCAATGGCACTGATATCTGAGCAGTTTTATTTTGCTTACGTTGGTACATGTTGTTCAGTATTGCAAACGCGCGAGGAGAATACGGGAATTTCCATAACCAAACTGTCCAGAAAATTCGCTTAGTGCAAGTGGGTTTAAAATAATACGTTTATATTCGTATTCGTAGATATCCAGCCGTTACTGAGAAAACGACGATCACAGTTTTCGAGCAACGTTATGTACCTTTTAGCGAATGAGTAGCTCATCCACAGCGGTGACACATTTTCACGACCAGTCTTCCAGACTCGATTATTACTTTTATTTCTGTTTCTCATTTATCTACCCATGTCTGTGGAAGATTAGTACTACACGAATGTTTTACAGCGTATATTGGAATAACGTTGTCTTATTCATCTACTGATTGCATATCTGGTGAATGAATTAAAATGAAATGTATATAAATGAATGGAAAAATTGTTCGAAATTGTTTTCAGTGAAATTGCTGTAGTATATCTCGACTCATTATCAATTACAACCACCATTTTTCCGAAAAGTGATCCATTATGCGTTGTTTGCCGCGAACTTACTGCCAGCGCGTGATATCTTCAGCAATGTTAACGGCGTTTCTTTCCCGAGTGAGCGTCATACGGAGAAAGGTGACTATGGCAAACCTCCTTTGCGCGATGCTCGTGGTGTTAGGAATTTTTTTGTTTTTAATGTTTCTACGATCTGGATCATCCGAGGGAATGCAACAACACTCCTGAAAAATAAACGTGAGAATAAAATATAAGAACTAAGAATTCATCCAAGAATAAAATACAAGAACATGAGGATTTAAAAAGACTGTTTGTTGTTGTTGTTGTTGTGGTCTTCAGTCCTGAGACTGGTTTGATGCAGCTCTCCATGCTACTCTATCCTGTGCAAGCTTTTTCATCTCCCAGTACCTACTGCAACCTACATCCTTCTGAATCTGCTTAGTGTATTCATCTCTTGGTCTCCCTCTACGATTTTTACCCTCCACGCTGCCCTCCAATACTAAATTGGTGATCCCTTGATGCCTCAGAACATGTCCTACCAACCGATCCCTTCTTCTGGTCAAGTTGTGCCACAAACTTCTCTTCTCCCCAATCCTATTCAATACCTCCTCATTAGTTATGTGATCTACCCATCTAATCTTCAGCATTCTTCTGTAGCACCACATTTCGAAAGCTTCTATTCTCTTCTTGTCCAAACTATTTATCGTCCATGTTTCACTTCCATACATGGCTACACTCCATACGAATACTTTCAGAAATGACTTCCTGACACTTAAATCAATACTGGATGTTAACAAATTTCTCTTCTTCAAAAACGCTTTCCTTGCCATTGCCAGCCTACATTTTATATCCTCTCTACTTCGACCATCATCAGTTATTTTGCTCCCCAAATAGCAAAACTCCTTTACTACTTTAAGTGCCTCATTTCCTAATTTAATTCCCTCAGCATCACCCGACTTAATTAGACTACATTCCATTATCCTTGTCATCTGTAAGCCATCTGTAAGCTTACAGTCATCTGTAAGCGGTATATATATGTGGACGAGGTCTTTTATGTGTTAAATATTTTATTTATGACTAACCTTTTATGATGTGCTGTTTTTATCCACATGGCAACCTTGTATGAGGTCCAACTTAAAATGAACACCTTTCATAACAAAAATATTTTTAGGTATGGAAATGTACAGCTCCACTTGCGTTGTTTATAACGCCAAACTAAAACTTTTGTCTCAAGTATTACGTCTTTGTTCTGAGACATAATCCATTTATATGCACTTCGTTACAGAGCTGAAAGTGACAGCAAAGTCTATCGAAACCTATTGTTTTCAATAAAGAAACATTTTGCGATCTTGAGACAGTCCAGTCACAGGGTGTCACATGAGTAACAAACCCACCAGGGATAGTTCAGTCCCACTAAAGCTGCCCAAGTCGGTTGCTGGTTATGTGACCGTGAAGTGGAAACGCGAAGGAACAATCACAGCTAAATCAAGACCACACAGACTTAATGTACTGGCAGATGGGTGGCTGTAAAAAATCATATAAAATCTGCGGAAGGAATAACTCTTGAGTTCCAAAGCGCTACCAGAAGTCCAACTAACACAATGACCGTGTGTCGTAAATTAGAAATAGGGTACAGCGGTGGAGCAGCTCCTCATATGCCGCACAATCCCGTACTCAGTGCTAAGCGTCGCTTGATACGGAATAAAAAGTTGGACAGTTCAAATGGTTCAAATGGCTCTGAGCACTATGGGACTTAACATCTGAGGTCATCAGACCCTACAACTTAGAACTACTTAAACCTAACTAACCTAAGGACATCACACACATCCGTGCCCGAGGCAGGATTCGAATCTGCGACCGTAGCGGTCGCGCGGTTCCAGACTGAAGCGCCTAGAACCGCTCGGCCACTCTGGCCGGCGTTGGACAGTTGATGACTGGAAACAAGTGATTTGGGGCGACGAAGCGCTCTGTGCCCTGTGGCAATGTTATGGAATGCCGGGAAAATGTTACCTGCAGTCATGTGTAGTTTCAACAGTGAGATACGGAGTAGTGATATTACGCTATGGGGAAGTCCATCTATTACGCTTAAGAAAACGTTGAACGCGAAAGGATATAAATACATTTTACAGCGTTGTGTATTGTGTGCTGTTCGGAGGCGATGACTGTATCTGGATGACAATGTACTATGTTATAGAACAGCGTGTGAGCTATGGTTTGTGGACTATAACGTTCCTAAATTGGAGTGGCCTGCTCAAAGTCTCAACCTGAACCCGTTGGGACACCTTTGGATGAGTTAGAACGTTGGCTTCGCTCTAGATCCCAGCGACCAACAGCACTAACTTCCCTGATTTCGCGCCATGTCACTGACTAGGCGCCATGTCACTGACTACGCGGCCCCTCCCGCCGGCGGTTCGAGTCCTCCCTCGGACATGGGTGTGTGTGTTGTTCTTAGCATAGGTTAGTTTAAGTTAGTTTAAGTAGTGTGTATGCCTAGGGACCGATGACCTCTGTAGTTTTCGTCCCTTAAGAACTCACACGCATTTGAACATTTTGGAGTTCAAGCCGTCATTAAAGGTAAAGGATAAACTCGCCCCCGACAATTATTGAACTACATGAAAAAAAAACGTAAGTTAGCTACAAACTACGGCGTGCACACACTTTATTCAACATATAAACGACACTAGAGATATTTGGATTTAGTTTATGACATGTTCAATGTGCCTGCCATCACTGACGATGATGTGGCGCAGACGAATAGCGAAATTATGCATGACCCGCTGATGTGTCGAAACATTGATGCTGCTGATGACCTCCTGAATGGCTGGTTTCATATCAGCAATGGTTTTGAGGTTATTGTTGTACACCCTGTCTTTAATATAGCCCCACAAAAAGGAGTCGCATGTGTTCAGATATGGAGAATATGGCGGCCAATCGAGACCCATGCCAGTGGCCTCTGGGTACCCCACATCCAGAAAGCGGTCCCCAAAATGCTCCTCCAGAACGTCAAATACTCTCCTGCTTCGATTCGGTCGATCTCCGTCTTGCATGAACTACATCTTGTCGAAATCAGGGTCACTTTGCATAATCAGCTTCCAAAACCTTCTCGTACTATTCGCTAGTCATCGCGCCATTTACCCGTTGAGTGTAAAGAGACTTCTCGATCTCGAAATGAGGATTCAGTCCCCCAAAGGCGTGTATTGACGAACCCATCCAAATGAAAGTGGACTTTGTCGCTAAACCAAACCATAATGCGCATATTATCATCATTCCCCGCGGCCAACCGTGCAGTTTGAATGTCCTAACGAAAACAGTTCAGAAGTTATAACGATTTTATTTCAAGTAGTTCAATGATTGTGACCCTTTAGATGTCAGGATACTTTTGATCAGCCCGTGTACAATAGTGGCAGTACAGGTGTCGCAGGGTTCTCGTAAAAGCTTTTCATGAGAATCACCTTACCTTGCTTCCAAGGATTTCCGTTTTAGTTCTTGGAGCATCTCTGCTACACTTTCGAGTAGTGCAGAGAGTGTTTCACAATTCATGTTACACTCTTATGGAGGGTGTAGAGTGGATTTAGTAGATCAAGTTTTACATAGCAATTCCTGTCCGCAAACGACATCCAATAACGCTACATAGCCTCAAAATTACAGACGTCGGAGCCTGTAACTGTACGTATATATGGGGTGATACGTGATGATGTTACATAATTTCTAGGTTTATGGACAAGGATAAATGAATCAATTTAAGGTAAGGGTCCCTGTACCGGAAACGAACGAGTGGATAGTTAAACGTGAAACAAAGTTGTTAAGGTTTACGTGGCCACTTGTTGACAAACTGCCTATTGGCTTCTGTCTCGGGTTCTTCGGCCGACGTTCACCTGATGATTTTACTGACGTTTCGCCAGCGCGAGTGGCTGGAAGAACGTCAGTAAAATCATAAGATGAATGTCGGCCGAAGAACCCGAGACAGAAGCCAATAGGCAGTTTGTTATACGCGAAAACCGCTCTGATTGCTCTGACAGCAGAATACGTGTACTGGTACACTTGTTGCTAAGCCTCTAGGGTAGGCAGCTCTCAGAAGTGGTAGTATGGACCAAAACAAGGAAAAATGCCGAATAAACATGGGCTGTAAAATGCATACCCTAAGAGCTACGAGCGCTTGTTCATCTTTGCCACTGTGAAAACCATATCGAGCGGAGTGGTTAGCACACCGGGATCGCTTTCAGGACGATGCCAGTTCAAACACCCGTCCGGCTATCCTGATTTAGTTTTTCCGTGATTTCCCTAAATCGTTTAAGGCAAATTTTGGGATGTTTCCTTCGAAAGCGCACGGCGGCTTTCCTTCTCCATTTTTTCCCTAATTCGAGCTTGTGCTCCATCTCTAACGACCTCGCTCTCGACGGGACGTTAAACGCTAATCCCCTCCTCCTGGTGTGAAACACTTCTCCTCTATTGACTTACGGTTTCCTAATATTCACTTCTATTATCGTTTGCCTTCCTTGGAATAGCAACTATTACATCTTTCATGGAATCTGAGGATATTTCCCAGGCAGATTAGTTTTGTCATGGCTGGAGAATTAAAGAGCAACTAAATGTGTGTGTACCAAAAAAAGAACATTAACTTTAAGATACGAAGGAATTACAGACATTGGCTGTGAGCGGGCATTCATTTAAAGCAATGGGGAAAGATGAAAATTTTTGCCAGACCAGGATTCAAATCCGTGTCTCCTGCTTAGTAGGCAGATGCTCTGACCATTGCACCATCCGGTTGCAGTGGTCATCGCAACAGTATGCACGCTTCCTTTCACACCCATATTCTTAACTTATTCACACACTACAGATGTAGAGCTCCTTGCCCATTATCTTCATTACCCGCGGCATTTCGCCGATTCTCGTATGATTTCGAGACTGGTGTGCGTCCGCGGTGAAGAGATCAGTGGGCGTTCTCGCCTGAATTATACAGGGTGGTCCATCTGAAGTTTCGGATGAGATTATCTCGAAAACTATACATCGGGTGAAAATAGTGGGTAAGACAAGTTCGTAAGCTCAGAGGGGGACATCAAATGATACTACACGTGACCCCCAGCCCCCGCCCCCTTGGGTGGAGTTGGGGGGCAACTTTTACATCTTAAATGGAAACTCCATTTTTTATTGCAGATTCGGATTCTCCATAAAAATGTAATCAAGTTTTGTCTGAAACATTTTTTAAACCATTGACAGATGGCGCTGAAATTGAGGAAAATTAAAATCGGAGAAGAACTCCGATTTATTTAGAATGATCCGAGAAAGACGCATCAAATCGATACAAAATGTGCACCAATTCTTTCATTACGCCAAATTAAGCTTTTTTTTTTTTTTTTTTTTTTTTTTTTTTTTTTTTTTTTTTTTTTTTTTTTTTACAAAATGTACCTACCCGCCACAGTTTTTGATGGAGGGAGGCGGAATGGTATTAAAATCTCGTTAGGGAACTCTTCACAATCACATTGCTCACTCGACTGTCGCGCTACCGTGGCCAAACTGCGAACAATGGCTCAGTATAAAGATCGATGCAATGCGATCAGACGTCACTTCATTTTCAGATTATGAACCGTAAACATCAACTGACGGAAGTAAATTGTTCTTTAGCGAAACGTGGCTCAGTATCCTCCTACAGAGATTGTTGCTATGATGTTAATATTAGGTGAACGCCATAACAATTACGCTGCAGCTGCGCAATTGTATGCTGATCGTTTCCAAAACAGACGACATCCAAGCGAAAACATTATTCGAAATCGCACTCAACGAGCTCGAAATGGATACATGCACCATCCATCTCGTCATCGCGAATACAATGAAAATGTCGCTCGTATCTTTACCGCTCTCGCCTGTGTTCAACTGGATCCCGAAATGAGTAGTCGTGCGATTCAGAGACAAACTGGAAAACAGAAATCAACTGTTTTGAGGATTTTGAAGGCACATAAATATCATGCGTATCATATCACACTGACACAGGCATTAATGCCGAAAGATATGCAAATACGCGTGCATTTCTGCCAATGGGCCTTGGAAATGATAAGAGGTGACAATGATTTTTTTAGATACGTTATGTTCACCGATGAAGCCACATTAAAAAACAATGGCGAATTAAATCGTCATGATTGTCATTATTGGTCCCCTGTCAATCCACACTGGCACAGACCCGTTGACAAGCAACACAAATGGTCGTAAATGGTCTGGTTTGGAATTTTAAATGATTACTTGATAGGACCGTATATTTTTGACCGAAATGTTACAACTTCTCGACGATAATTTGTTGGAACTAATGAAAGATGTTGATTTAGAAACTAGGCAACGAATGTGGTTCCAACAAGACGGAGCAGCTCCCCATTATGCTAAAAATGTGCGGAACGTTTTAAATTTACGGTACCCTGATCAGTGGATTGGACACGGCGGACCAGTTCAGTGGCCTCCACGTTCACCAGACCTGACATCTCATGATTTTTTCTTGTGGGGTTATTTAAAAAATATTGTTTATGACAGACGGACCACAACCCGGAACGATATGGAGCAACGCATTCCAAGAGCGTGTGCAGCCATACCACGTGATGTACTGCTCAAAACTGTAGACAACGTTCGCAGACGACTGACTTTATGCACTGAAGCAAATGGGGATAATTTTGAACAATTTGTTCGTGGCTAATTTCATTAATTAAGCACCCCAAATTGTGAGAGGCAAGGGGCTCACACTGATGAAGCACCCATGGGAACATCATTCTACTACGTCCATGTCGTTGTTCCTGGGTAACGCTAAAAGTGGGATAAAGTACATTTTGTACAAAAATAGCTTAATTTGGAGTAACGAAAGAATTGGTGCACATTTTTTTATCGATTTGATGCGTCTTTCTCGGATAATTCTAAATAAATCAAAGTTCTTCCCCAATTTTAGTTTTTTTCTCGATTTCAGCGCCATCTGTCAATGGTTTAAAAAAATGTTTCAGACAAAACTTGATTACTTTTTTTATGGAGAATCCGAATCTGCAATAAAAAATGGGTATTTCCATTTCAGATTTAAAAGTTGACCCCCGCCCCACATAAAGGGGTGGGGGCTAGAGGTCACATGTAGTACCATTTGATATCCTCCTTTGAGCTTACGAACTTGTCTGACCCACTATTTTTGCCCGATGTATAGTTTTCGAATAATCTCATCCAAACTTCAGATGGACCACCCTGTATATATGTCCGAAAGTAAAGATGCCGCATATATGTAGCTTTCACTGGCACACAGAAAATGTGAAATCTCTGTAGACAGCTGATGCAAACGTGTAATAACTGTTACGTTTGACTTTTGGCGCCTGCAGGTGACGGTGAATATCACTGGCAAGAAGTACCGGGCAGAGGGAGCGGTGTTCGCTCCAGGCGGCGGCGTAGCGTTGGCGCGCCTGCAGGAACCTCCAGAGTCTGCGCTGGTTATGACGGGCAGACTGGACCTGGCGGACCCTATTCCAGTGACGCTGTGGACGCGCTGTGTCGTCCTGGGAATGGGCAGGTCAGTGACCGGCTTCTAGCTCGCCTCAGCTGTTTCCTTCACATTAGCGAACTTTGTTCTCGACCGTCGAAAATGGAGGATGCCACAGCTGTGATGTAAATCGAATTATCACAGACCTTCGTGCGTAACAGGTCGATCACACGCAAATGATAGTAAACTGGTTGACACTTGCAGGGTAGAGCATACACCATGTGATCAAAAGTATCCAGATATATGGCTGAAAATGACTTACAAGTTCGTGGCGCCGTCTATTGGTAATGCTGGAATTCAGTATAGTGTTGGCCCACCCTGCGACTCTCGCAGGCATACCTTCAATCAGATGCTGGAAGGTTTCTTGGGGAATGGCAGCCCATTCTTCACGGAGTGCTGCACTGACAAGAGGTATCGATGTCGGTCGGTGAGGCCTGGCACGAAGTCGGCGTTCCAAAACATTCCAAAGGTGCTCTACAGGATTCAGGTAAGGACTCTGTGCAGGCCAGTCCATTACATGGATGTTATTGTTGTGTAAGCACTCCGCTAGAGGCCGTGCATTGTGAAGAAGTGCTCGATCGTGTTTAAAGATGCAATCGCCATCCCCGAATTGCACTTCAACAGTGGGAAACAAGGAGTTTAAAATATCAGTGTAGGCCTGTGCTGTGATAGTGCCATGCAAAACAACAAGGGGTGCAACCCCCTCCATAGAAAACACGACCACATCATAACGTCATCGCCTCCGAATTTTACTGTTGTCACTACACACGCTGGCAGATGACGTTCACCAGGCATTCGCCATACCCACACCCTGTCATCGGACCGCCACATTGTGTACCGTGACTCGTCACTCCACACAGCGTTTTTGCACTGTTCAATCGTCCAATGTTTACGCTCCTTACAACAAACGAGGCGTCGTTTGGCATTTACAGGCGTGATGTATGGCTTTATGAGCAGCCGCTCGACCATGAAATCCAAATTTTCTCACCTCCCACCTAACTGTCATAGTACTTTCAGTGGATCCTGATGCAGTTTAGAATTCCTGTCTGATGGTCTGGATAGATGTCTGCCTATTACACATCATGACCCTCTTCAACTGTCGGCGGTCACTGTCAGTCAACAGACGAGGTCGGCTTGTACGCTTTTTTGCTGTACATGTCCCTTCACGTTTCCACATCACTATCACATCGGAAACAGTGGACCTAGGGATGTTTAGAAGTGTGGAAATCTCGCGTACAGACGTATGACACAAGTGACACCCAATCACCTGACCACTTTCGAAGTCCGTGAGTTCCGCGGAGCGCCCCATTCTGCTCTCTCATGATGTCTAATGACTACTGACGCAGCAGTGGTGATGTGAGTATACAGTATAGTAGGAAGAATACGCGAATAAATATGTGAATGATTTGAGGGTATATGGGTACCAATTTTAGAAAACACAGCTCTGGCAGCAACAACGGCTTTAACCGGGCTGAGCATCCATTCGAACTGACCTTGTGACATCGGATGAAAGATGTGGGTACGTCGTTGCATACTGTTTCACGTCTTTGCCTGCAGGGCCGTATTCAAGATGAATAGGACCCGTGGTGCGGGACCTACCAGGCGTAACTTCGTGGTTACTAAACCTCAAAAGTTCCATTTTACAGTAATTTTGAATTAATACCTACAACTCAGAGCTTAACGTTTATTATTTTGTAGTGTAAAATGTTATTATGCAATTTATGATTCATTGAATAGATGAGATTTAAAAGAACGTAAAGATATGTAATCAAGAAAGTATTCACCACAATATATTAATATAATTATGAATAGCTATTTGTTTCGAAATAAGAACACGAAACCGAGATTCATCTCCAGGCAAAAGTTAGTATTTCAGTTAAAAAAATAACGTATTTTATGATTCAAATAACGAAACACTGCACCACTTACATATTTTTCCATGCTTGGCACGACGAATTTCGAGAATTTATTTTCATTGTCAGGCACAAATACGCTGTTCAAAAGAATTAGGAAAACATGACTTTGGGCGTCTGCCACACTCCATTGAGCCAATAGAGAAATGGGTATGTTACCAATTTATACTTTTATCTTTCACAAATTAAGTACAGAACAAAACTTCAGTACATTCTCGGTCGTTTACGTAAAAAGAACTGGAATGTCCTAGAGGTGACAAAAACAAAGTGGAAACAATCAAATGGTTCAAATGGCTCTAAGCACTGTGAGACTTAACATCTGAGGTCATCAGTCCCCCAGACAAGATCCGTATGGCTGTCAACATTTGATGCCACCCCACACCATCACTGAACCTTGTAAATCCGTCAATGTCTTGATTAGCATGTGGAAGTTACCGCTCACCACGAATCTTCACATACGAACACGGCCATCACCTTGCGTCTGAGGATATCTGGACTCATCTGTGAATAATACTTTTGGCTGGTTCAAATGGCTCTGAGAACTATGGGACTTAACTACTGTGGCCATCAGTCCCCTAGAACTTAGAACTACTTAAACCTAACTAACCTAAGGACATCACACACATCCATGCCCGAGGCAGGATTCGAACCTGCGACCGTAGCGGTCACGCGGTTCCAGACCGTAGCGCCTATAACCGCACGGCCACTCCGGCCGGCAATAATACTTTTCGCCAGAGAGGAAATCGCTAGTTGACATGGAAACGGCAGAACTGAAGGGTAGCTTCAAGATGTTGTCGTGTCAAGCGGGGTACTCGAACATGACGTCTAGGTCGTAAGATTCTTTGTCGTAACCTGTTCATTACAGGCTGATCGGACACAGCGACTCCAGTGGCCCTTCTGCATAGTCTTGCGGAAGTTACCGCTCACCACGAATCTTCACATACGAACACGGCCATCTCCTTGCGTCTGAGGATATCTGGACTCATCTGTGAATAATACTTTTGGCTGGTTCAAATGGCTCTGAGAACTATGGGACTTAACTACTGTGGCCATCAGTCCCCTAGAACTTAGAACTACTTAAACCTAACTAACCTAAGGACATCACACACATCCATGCCCGAGGCAGGATTCGAACCTGCGACCGTAGCGGTCACGCGGTTCCAGACTGTAGCGCCTATAACCGCACGGCCACTCCGGCCGGCAATAATACTTTTCGCCAGAGAGGAAATCGCTAGTTGACATGGAAACGGCAGAACTGAAGGGTAGCTTCAAGATGTTGTCGTGTCAAGCGGGGTACTCGAACATGACGTCTGGGTCGTAAGATTCTTTGTCGTAACCTGTTCATTACAGGCTGATCGGACACAGCGACTCCAGTGGCCCTTCTGCATAGTCTTGCAGTGCTTTGGTAGTATCAGTACGACGCCGCAACGCAGAGATGGCCGGATATCTGTCTTAACGTTGGGTTGTCATGCGTCGGCGACCTTGTCCTACTCGCCTTCTGTACTGACCTGTCTCCTTGTACTGTGATCACAACCTGTGGATGAGAGTGGAGAGACATTGGCATCTGTAGCAACACAACGGAAATTCCTTCCACTTTTGGATCAAACAGATCGCACTTGCAACTTGCATTGCATTAAGATGTCGCGTTGCATATGCTTGGGCCGGTCAGAGTGACCGAGCGGTTCTAGGCGCTACAATCTGGGACCGCGCGACCGCTACGGTCGCCGGTTCGAATCCTGCCTCGGGCATGAATGTGTGTGATGTCCTTAGGTTAGTTAGGTTTAAGTAGTTCTAAGTTCTCGGGGACTGATGACCTCAGAAGTTAAGTCCCATAGTGCTCAGAGCCATTTGAACCATATGCTTGGCTGAATACAACGTCAACAAATGGCAACTGCAATTTGTGTGCCTCACTATAGAAAACACGGGGGCACCGGTACTCACTTCCTCCTGAGGGATCACCTGACACGGTAATGCATGACACAGCTAACAGATGGCGGATGATTTCAGTTGTTGCATACATCGAAAGCAAAGATCTCAAGCCATGCAATAAGACCATAGATTTAACACACTGAAAATGATTCACGTGTTCCCTTAATACTTTTGAACAGCGTATTTACATAGGTGTGTTATGTGATGGTTGTATGCGTGTTGTTCTGTCTCTCTTGCCTTGCAGTCGAAAAATCGGATAATACAAATATTGTGGTTTTTTATGTGATAATATAACACTGAAACTCCAAAGAAACTGGTATTGGCATGCGTATTCAAGTACAGAGATAAGTAAACAGGCAGAATACGGCGCTGCGGTCGGTAACGCCTATTTAAGACAACAGTGTCTGGCGCAGTTATTAGATCGGTTACTGCTGCTACAATAACAGGTTATCAAGATTTAAGTGGGTTTGAATGTGGTATTACAGTCGGCGTGCGAGCGATGGGACAAAGCATCTCCGAGGTAGCGATGAAGTGGGTATTTTTCCATACGACCATTTTACGAGTGTTCCGTGAATATCAGGAATCTGGTAAAACGTCAAATCTCTGACATCGCTGCAGCCGGTAAAAGATCCTGCAAGAAGCGGATCAACGACTGAAGAGAATCGTTCATAATGACGGAAGTGCAGCCCTTCCGCAAATAGCTACAGATTTCAGTGCTGGGCCGTCAACAAGTCTCAGCGTGCAAACAATTCAGCGATACGGGATTTCGGAGCCGAAGGCCCACTCGTGTACCCTTGATGATGGCACGACACAAAGCTTTAAGCCTCGCGTGAGCCCGTTAACAGCAAAATTGGACTGTTGATGACCGGAAATATGTTGCCCAGTCGGACGAGTCTCGTTTCAAATTGTATCGAGCGGATGGACGTGCACGGGTATGGAGGCTAGCTCATGAATCCATGGACCCTGAATGTTAGCAAGCTGGTGGAGGCTCTGTAATGGTGTGTGGCGTGTGCAGTTGGGGGTGATATTCGACCCTTGATACGTCTAGATACGACTCTGAAGGTGACACATACTTAAGCATCCTGTCTGATCGCCTGAACCCATTCATATCCACTGTGCATACCGACTGACTAGGGCAATTCCAGCAGGTCAATGCGACACCCCACACTTTCAGAATTGCCCCAGAGTGGCTCCAGGAACACTCTTCCGAAATTAAACACTTCTGTTGGCCACGAAACTCTCCAGACATGAATATTATTGAGCATATCTGGGATGCCTTGCAACGAACTGTTCAGAAGAGATCTCCACCCTCTCATACTCTTATGGATTTATAGACAAACCTGCAGGATTCACGGTGTCAGTTCGCTCCAGCAATACTTCAGACTTTATTAGAGTCCATGCCACGTCCTGTTGCGGCACTTCTGCGTGGTCGCGGGGACCTTACACGATATTATACTGGTGTGCCAGTTTCTTTGGCCTTTCAGAGTAGAACATAGTATTGCTTTTTCTCTACTTACAGATACTGTTGTCGTATCCACAGAAAAAGTCTTGTAGAAAAATAGTAATACACTACTGGCCATTAAAATTGCTACACCACGAAGATGATGTGCTACAGACGCGAAATTTAACCGACAGGAAGAAGATGCTGTGATATGCAAATGATTAGCTTTTCAGAGCATTCACACAAAGTTGGCACCGGTGGTGACACCTACAACGTGCTGACATGAGGAAAGTTTACAACCGATCTCTGATACACAAACAGCAGTTGACCGGCGTTGCCTGGTGAAACGTTGTTGTGATGGCTTGTGTAAGGAGGAGAAATGCGTACCATCACGTTCCTGACAACGATAAAGGTCGGATTGTAGCCTATCGCGATTGCCGTTTATCGTATCGCGACATTGCTGCTCGCGTTGGTCGAGATCCAATGACTGTTAGCAGAATATGGAATCGGGGGGTTCAGGAACGCCGTGCTGGATCCCAACGGCTTCGTATCACTAGCAGTCCAGATGACAGGCATCTTATCCGCATGGCTGCAACGGATCGTGCAGCCACGTCTCGATCCCTGAGTCAACAGATGGGGACATTTGCAAGACAACAACCGTCTGCACGAACAGTTTGACGATGTTTGCAGCAGCATGGACTATCAGCTCGGAGACCATGGCTGCGGTTACCCTTGACGCTGCATCACAGACAGGAGCGCCTGCGATGGTGTACTCAACGACGAACCTGGGTGCACGAATGGCAAAACGTCATTTTTTCGGATGAATCCAGGTTCCATTTACAGCATAATGATGGTCGCATCCGTGTTTGGCGACATCGCGGTGAACGCACATTGGAAGCGTGTATTCGTCATCGCCATACTGGCGTATCACCCCGCGTGATGGTATGGGGTGCCATTGGTTACGCGTCTCAGTCATCTCTTGTTCGCATTGACGGCACTTTGAACACTGGACCTTACATTTCAGATGTGTTACGACCCGTGGCTCTACCCTTCATTCGATCCCTGCGAAACCCTACATTTCAGCAGGATAATGCACGACTGCATGTTGCAGGTCCTGTACGGGCCTTTCTGGATACAGAAAATGTTCGACTGCTGCCCTGGCCAGCACATTCTCCAGATCTCTCACCAATTGAAAACGTCTGGTCAATGGTGGCCAAGCAACTGGCTCGTCACAATACGCCAGTCACTACTCTTGATGAACTGTGGTATCGTATTGAAGCTGCATGGGCAGCTGTTCCTTTACACGCCAACCAAGCTCCGTTTGGCTGAATGCCCAGGCGTATGAAGGCCATTATTACGGCCAGAGGTGGTTGTTCCGGGTATTGATCTATCAGGGTCTATGCACCCAAGTTGCGTGAAAATGTAATAACATGTCAGTTCTAGTATAATATATTTGCCCAATGAATACCCGTTTATCATCTGCATTTCTTCTTGGTGTAGCAATTTTAATGGGCAGTAGTGTAAATGGAGAAGAACGGAAGTTCTAGAAGTCTTAGGGCGTGATAAGGAAAAGCCAGGGGGCAACTAGTGTGACGGCCGGGCGCCAGCATGCCAGGTGGCCATGTACGGCGATAGCGCTGTAAGCTACGAACACAGAGTGATGGAAGCCCATAACAGAGCAACACTGATACGCATAGCTCCAAATGTACCCAGTATAGTAATCGATAACTATAATGAGGCCAGGATTTCCTGGCTAGAGAGAGGTTGTGGGACGAGATAGATGAAGAGAGAGGATCTCTGGTAGGGACACAGATGGATCATCAGAAGGCAATGGCAAACTTAGGACGCAGTGTGTGATAATATAGGACGAAACGCCTCTCTCCTTGCCGCTGAAGAGCAGGGCACAATTAAGAGGCAATGAGGTGGCTACAGGCTTTCGTCGCCACGACATGTCAGGGACAGGCGGGGGCGAAGGGGAAAGGTGAACAAAACTCGGAGGCAGGAAGCTCTTAACAGTGAAGTGAGGAATGTGGAAGTCAGTGAATCAGGGGAGTTCAAATGTCCAAATGTGTGTGAAATCTTACGGGACTTAACTGCTAAGGTCATCAGTCCCTAAGCTTACACACTACTTAACCTAAATTATGCTAAGGACAAACACACACACACCCACCCATCCATCCACCCACCCACCCACACACACACACACACACACACACACACACACACACACACACACACACACACACCCGTGCCCGAGGGGGACTCGAACCTCCGCCGGGACCAGTCGCACAGTCCATGACTGCTGCGCCCTAGACCTCTCGGCTAATCCAATCAGGGCAGTCAGAGAGACAGAAAAGCATGAGAGTAGTCAGGCAGGGCTCGGCAGAAGCAGCTTCAATAGCATAAGTGCTGTTAATGAAATTATAGGCGAAGAGCTGGGGAGCTCTGTGTGTCGTATAGTGGGTGCAGTCTCAGTTAATACTGACAGTCTCATTTAAAAGCAGACGGAACGGTGCTAGCCAGTCACAGTCTCTGTTTTAGGACTTGGCCTCTTCGTAGGTACAACTCCTTCAAGGCAAGTGGAGCAAGACTTGAAACTGTTTCCTGAATAAGTTTAGAAGTTTGAAAGCTGTTGAGGTTATTTCAAGTTACTTTCCAGTCCCTACCTTTTATAACAATGGATTTGACATAACAGCCCGGTCAGGACTCCCTCTCACATTGCCCAGTCAGGTAATTCCCTCCTCACGAACACTGTCGCCCAACCTCAGGCAATACTAGCGCTTGGGACACGACACTGTCATCTTCATTATGCAGAAAGCTACACAAACTTATACCATCACCCGATTTGTTTATTTCTGAAATCAAAACATGGTACAAGTATTTTACAACAGTATGGCTTCACAAAGAGTTTAGATACAGTCTGAGGTATTACAGCGTCGATACCGCACCTTCACATCTGTGCTTGTCATCCGGAAACATTGTCGTATATTGACGACATAATGACTTGTACGTTCTTACTCTTAAGGCTATTTGGTGCCATCAAGGGCTCTCCAAGGTAGGAAATGAGAGACGCCATGCAGAGAGCAGCTAAAAGTGGTAGCGTTTAGGTTACCGGAGATAAGCAGTAACGCTAGAGCCGTGCTAACTGCATAGGCTCTGGGCAGCTGTCCCCGGAGAGAAGTTCACTTCGGAGAATTAACTGGTGACTCCATTTACCGCCGAGACGCTGTCGTAAGGCATGATTGTAGAAGATGGCCACGAAAAGGCACGTCTTAGTAGAGGCAGCAAGCTTGATACTTGCTCCTGAGAACTACAACGTCAGTGGGTTTACACAGGTTAGAGTGCTACTACAGCAGTCCCCACCTATATTGTTAAACAACTTGCTAGTTTGAATAAGCCTTAAGAACGAAATTCGACCATACAAGCTTGAAATATATGTAGTTTACTTGGTGACTGACTGGAAATTTAACATTGGGCTTCTGCCTGGTGTCATATTCATGATTGTTCAAAATATTTTGAAGTAAGCTGTCAGGATGGCAATACAATACAATGTTTGAAACATTATTCCGAGAATGTTGTCGACTGCTACTTAACCCTACCATATTTTCCCTGTGAAAATACCGGGACTCCTGAAAAGCTGTGATAAACTAATCAGCAGCTTCTTAAATACTGTAACATGTGTGGGCCTCAGTATGTAAAACCCGACTCTGCTTAAATTTCTTGTAGAAATTAGGGGAAGTATCAAGTCAGCCCTCCATTACTGCAATTAATGTGAAAGTTCTGTGGTCTTCAGTATCTGAACTTTGATTTAACGACACCCTTTTAACAATACGTGTTGATACCGGGAACGTTTTACATTTTCAAACACATGTTTATACAAAAAGAACGTAAGCAGAATATCTAATAATGTGTGAAATACACTTCACAACAGTTTAAAAATTTTATTTATTTATTTAAATACTTATTATTTTGGTGAAAAAAGAAGAAGAAACAAACTTTCGTTTGTCTCATTTTTGTGCAGCAGCCTGCACGATATCAAAGTTCCCCCTCTGTGCAATCGAATAGTACGTGGCATATTTTACATTAAACTTCTTAACTAAGCTTTTTTTCTTCGAGGACAGGTTTTTTTTTAAATTTTATGTTGGAACAAAAGGTGCATTTGCGTGTAGGCATAACAGCAGTGTTCACACAAATGACAACACACCACATCAACTGCCGACAAGACTACTTAAACTCTGTAGTCTGTCTTCTCTGCCCACAGAAACCGCTAAAATGTTATAAGAATAAGTGGGATAAGAATCGATCCAGCACACCTCAGTGCAAGAAACTGCAAAAAGTATTTGTTTCTTGAATTAGAAAGCTAGTGTAAAAAAATATTCAGAACATTCCGGCGACGTGGCAAACAGAAGCCAAAAATGGGACTGTCCCGTCTTTTTCTTTTCAGGTGTGCTTCTACTGTTCACTGTCAACAGAGAAAGAGGCGGCAGTGAAATTAAATGATTCTGCATTTTCGTTCTTTCACAGCACAGTTACGTCGAGTAATCCGAGTTGGTCAGTTCATTGCTCCATGTATAGAGGAAAAGTCTTTGTGCTCGTGTGCCGCGTTTAAAGTAAAACGCTTTGTGCTCATGTGTGGTTCAGTGCGATTGGAACAGGATACAGTCTTTCTTTCTTTCCTTTCACAATTTTTTTCTTTTGTTTTGACAGTTGGTTGACAATTTTGTAAGTGCCTTAACATGAATAACAGTGAAAAAAGCAAATCTGCAAAATTAAGTGGCGCGGCATTTTGGAAATTATCGAAGGAAGGGCGATAACGAGACGCCAATGTTCTAAAAAGGCTTGGCAGAGTAAATAAATTTTTCGCAAAAAACCTTGTTGGTTCAGCTTCGAGTTCAAGTAGTACGGATGACATTTCTGGCACTGCAGCTGTTGTAAAAGAAGTAAATACAGACGAAATAAAAGTTAAAAATGAAGAAAAGCAAATTGTTCCTAGTTCCGAGTTTCACAAAAAACTAAGTGTCGATTCAGACATTTGTTGTTGTTGTTGTTGTTGTTGTTATGGTCTTCAGTCCTGAGAATGGTTTGATGCAGCTCTCCATGCCACTCTATTCTGTGCAAGCTTCTTCATCAAGCTTCTTCTTGATAATCTAGTTCCTCCCACACTCGGCGCAGCATGTCCCCATCAATGAGTTCGAAAGCATCGTTGATGCGAGCTCGCAGTTCTGGCACGTTTCTTGGTAGAGGAGGTTTAAACACTGAATCTTTCACATAACCCCACAGAAAGAAATCGCATGGGGTTAAGTCGGGAGAGCGTGGAGGCCATGACATGAATTGCTGATCATGATCTCCACCACGACCGATCCATCGGTTTTCCATCGGGTGTCAGGGCTTGTAGCAATTGTAAACGGTAAGGCTTTTGCTTTAGCCTTTTCCGTAAGATTTTCCAAACCGTCGGCTGTGGTACGTTTAGCTCCCTGCTTGCTTTATTCGTCGACTTCCGCGGGCTACGCGTGAAACTTGCCCGCACGCGTTCAACCGTTTCTTCGCTCACTGCAGGCCGACCCGTTGGTTTCCCCTTACAGAGGCATCCAGAAGCTTTAAACTGCGCATACCATCGCCGAATGGAGTTAGCAGTTGGTGGATCTTTGTTGAACTTCGTCCTGAAGTGTCGTTGCACTGTTATGACTGACTGATGTGAGTGCATTTCAAGCACGACATACGCTTTCTCGGCTCCTGTCGCCATTTTGTCTCACTGCGCTCTCGAGCGCTCTGGCGGCAGAAACCTGAAGTGCGGCTTCAGCCGAACAAAACTTCATGAGTTTTTCTACGTATCTGTAGTGTGTCGTGACCATATGTCAATGAATGGAACTACAGTGAATTTATGAAATCGCTTCAAACATTTGTAATAGCCCTGTAGATTGTGGTCAGAGTCCACATCTGCCCCTGGAAATGTCTTACAATTTAAAACCTGGTTCCTAAATCTCTGTCTTACCATTATATAAGCTATCTGATATCTTTTAGTGTCTCAAGGTTCTTCCAGGTATACAACCTTCTTTCATGATTCTTGAACCAAGTGTTAGCTATGATTAACTTATGCTCTGCGCAAAATTCTACCAGGCGGCTTCCTCTTTCATTTCTTAGCCCCAATCCATATTCACCTACTACGTTTCCTTCTCTCCCTTTTCCTACCCTCGCATTCCAGTCACCCATGACTATTAAATTTTCGTCTCCCTTCACTACCTGAATAATTTCTTTTATCTCATCATACATTTAATCAATTTCATCATAATCATACATTTCATCAATTTCTTCATCATCTGCTGAGCTAGTTGGCATATAAACTTGTACTACTGTAGTAGGCGTGGTCTTCGTGTCTATCTTGGCCACAATAATGCGTCGGCTATGCTGTTTGTTGTAACTTACCCGTACTACTATTTTTTTATTCATTATTAAATCTACTCCTGCATTACCCCTATTTGATTTTGTATTTATAACGCTGTATTCACCTGACCAAAAGTCTTGTTCCTCCTGCCGCCGAACTTCACTAATTCCGACTGCATCTAACTTTAACCTATCCATTTCCCTTTTTAAATTTTCTAACCTACCTGCCCGATTAAGGGATCTGACATTCCACGCTCCGATCCGTACAACGCTAGTTTTCTTTTTCCTGATAACGACGTCCTCTTGAATAGTCCCCGCCCGGAGATCCGAATGGGGGGCGACTTTTCCTCCGGAATATTTTACCCAAGAGGACGCCATCATCATTTAATCATACAGTAAAGCTGCATGTCCTCGGGAAAAATTATGGCTGTAGTTTCCCCTTGCTTTCAGCCGTTCGCAGTACCAGCGTAGCAAGGCCGTTTTGGTTAATGTTACAAGGCAGATCAGTCAATCATCCAGACTCTTGCCCCTGAAACTACTGAAAAGGCTGCTGCCCCTCTTCAGGAACCACTCGTTTGTCTGGCCTCTCAACAGATACCCCTCCGTTGTGGTTGCACCTACGGTACGGCTATCTGTATCGCTGAAGCACGCAAGGTCCGTGGTTCATGGGGGAGGTGATTCAGACGTTACAAAAAGAAATAATCTCGTTAGTGATGATCCTGCAGAATGGTGTGTCAATGAATCAACAATCGACATTGTCTTACACTGTGGCATTAATCAAAATTGTAACGGTGATTTTTCTAATTCAAAAAGATCAGTACGCGATAAAACCAGATATTTGAACAAAAAGGCATTATACCATAAAATGTAAATTGTTCGGAGGTAAGGCCGCGATTGCTACTAACGGTATTGCAGATTGGAAAAATATTTCTAATATTTTATCTCATCATGAAAATTCACTTGAACACAAAAATTCTGAGTTATCACTCTTAACAAGAAAAAAGTCACTTCGAACAATAGATAACCATTTAGAGTCATATGCTGAAACAGAAAAAAATATACTGCTGCAGTGTGTTGAAAAGGGTGTTTGCAGTAGTGAAGAAGCTAACAAGTCGTGGACTTCCTCTACGTGGACTTGTTGAAAGATTCTATTCATTACATGATGTTACATAATGGTCAAATTATGATGTCTCTTGAACTTATAGACGAGTTTTATCCTTTTCTCGCAGAGCACATTGAACGATCCAGGGCAGGGACATACAAGTTATCTTTCTTCAACAATCTGTAATGAAATAATAAAGCTTCTTTCTGAGCGAATAAAAAGAATTATCATAAGTGAAATAAAACAGGCCAAATACTTCTCAATAATAGTAGATTATACTGTGGACATTTCACATATTGGTGAATTACCTTTCATATTAAGATATGTGGACGAGAATGGTGAACCTGTAGAACGTTTCCTTCTGTTTTTTACAAAACCAGGGACACAAGTCCGAAAACTTAGACTGAGGCTATATTAGAAGTCCTGTCTACAAATTTCATTGATATTACTGACTGTAAAGGCCAGTCATGTGACAACGCAAGCGATATGTCAGGAAACTGCACTGGTTTGCAGGCACGTATTAAAGAACGAAATCCGAAAGCGCATTATGTGCCGTGTGCAGCACATTCTTTGAATTTAGTCGGTACTAGTGCTGCAAGTTGCTGTCAGGAAGCGCGTTCATTTTTCAGTGTAGTGTAAAACCTTATAATTTTTCCTCTGCTTCTACACAGCGCTGGGATAAACTTCTTTCTTTCATGAAACCAGCAAGCAAAACGGTAAAAAGTTTATCAAAAACACGTTCTTTAGTAAGTCTATATGAAAACTGGGAGGGCGTTATCAATGCCGTCATACATATTGCCAATAATAAGTTAAAAAAAAATACATGTGAGGAATGAGGCTTCAGCTTTATTGAATCAACTCAGCAGACTAGAAACAGTATTCAAGATGAGAGTTTGGAGGGACATATTCCAGAGGTTTAATAGTGTAAATCTGAAATTGGAAAATGTAAATATTGATACTAAAATAGTGCATGAATTATATGAATCATTTGTAGGATTTATTGCGTCTGTTTGTGGCATGTTCGACTATTATGAAAATAAATTCATGGAGATTGTGACAGATATAGACTATGAATGCACCTGTACAAGATCACGAAAACGCAAACTTCATGATGACGAAGAAACGGACTCGCAGAAGTTTTTCTGACTGGAAGGGAAAAATTTATAGTCGAAACATTTCTCCCAGTACTCGACAACTTGTACGCCGAATTAGTGAGGAGGAAGGAAAGCTACAGAACACTGTTGGACTCCTTCACAATTTTCAGTTACCAGAAGAACAGTTCACCAGACGATATTGCTGAACACGAAACAAAACTCCAAGCCTCATATGACACAGATTTTGAGCCTTCCTTCCATAGTGAATGTGTACATTTGGCGGAAGTTTCTTCTGAGATTAGTGATATACCAGTCGAAGTGAGTAAATTTTTACGTAAAGAGAGGTTACAGTCCCTGTTTCCGAATGTTGACATTGTTCTTAGAATATTTCTGTGTATGGCACTTACAAATTGTTCAGCAGAACGCTCGTTTTCTGCTCTTAAAAGACTGAAATCGTACCTACGTTCTACGTTGTCTGAGGAGAGATTGAACGCCTTGTCTATTCTTCACATCGAAGTCGACCTCCTAACTAACAATCGTCTGAACAATGAAGATATGATCAACGAGTTTTCTGCCGTCAAAGCCAGAAGCAAACTTTGCTGACTGGTGAGTTTGTTTATTTATTCATATTAGTTTTAAAAATTTAAGATTATAATGTGATTTTTATTATAGCTTAGAGCACATTCACTGGATTTACCTGTGTATTCTACAATTAGCGATGGCAGAACGCGGAACTAAACCTCGTTTAAGTGCAGACGTGACCGAAGGCGCCCGACAATACTAAAAAATACCCGAATGACCCAGGCCGCTCGGCGCTGTACAGTCAAGTCATATTGATGCTGTAGTATGTTACAACTGATGCGTATTCTTGCCGCATGCTGAAATGTATAGTTATCGCGGAAATATACGTTATCGGAGAGTACGCTCAGATGAAAAAGTGTTAATAAATAACGTAGTTCAGTTCTGTCGATAAATACGTAAAAGCTTTGCTAATACCGTTAGAAAGAACTATGGTGAGAGCAGTAGCTGCAGCACAGAACTGTTCAGACCTTACATGGATTAAAGGTCCTGTGTACACTTATTTTGCAGCATCTAGCTACACAGACCCTAATGCTTTACACGTTAACTATTAGATTATAAAACAAATCTGATTTTTCCATACTACTCTGTAAAATTATGTAATAGCAAATCCAGCTCTGTGTTTGTTCGTCTGTATTTAGTTATTAGTTCGTGCACCGAAATTTCTATTTAATTTTCATTTCTTAAGCTTTCCTATAGAGTCACGTATTAATACTGAACGTGATTTTTTTAAAATTTGCTACACGTTCAAGTTATTAGATCGTAAAACGACAGTTTAATTTTAATTTTGACACATCTCTGTAAAAGTACGTATTAATTTCTAATGTATGACACGTTCGCTTCAATTTTTAGATCTTAACACAACTTTTTTATTTTCATTTTCAACGGTTTCGTGTAAAAGAAGATATTAAAAGTGAATGTTTAACAAAAATCCGTTGTCTCCTAAACGCTCTGTTGAATTTTTTGGCCATAAAAGAAAAGTTATATTCCTTGTGTTCGTTTCAGTTGTCTTTCGACTGAAGAATGCGTTAACACAATGCAGTTTTAAGTTTGTTTTATCCGCTGCCGTACACAAAGTACAGCTCAGGAACCACATTACATTTTGACTGAGCGCGACTAGGTCGCTGACGCGTTCTTCAGAACAACGAATAGCAGAGTACGGAAACCGCTCACAGCGCTCCCACCCAAAACAATTGTGAGGTGATCGGGTAATAGTTATTATTTAAAACATGTTCCTTTTTGGGGGGAGGGCATATAATATGGGGTGCATAGGGTCGCAAAATTTTTAAATCCGCCACTGATCATGATGCTTACACGAAATGACAATGTAGAATTGACTATGTGACAAGAGCGTTTGTTTACATCCGGAGGGTGGTGGGAGTTAGGAACATTATGGGTAGAGCTCACATTCCTCTTCCAGTTGATTCTTAAACCGTGTTTCTTTCCATGTTTTGTTTTCCCTATTCGGTTTTTGCGCCCTCTTTATGCCTGGTTCTTTGGTGGGGGTTTGTGTCGCTGCCTACTTCTATCACAATTTTCCGTGGGTCGCGGGAGCGAGCGTTCCAGGCAGTTGATAAAGCCGCAGATCTTTCCTGTTTTGAGAAAGTTCATCGGACAGACGCGCGTAACTGTAGGCGTGCAAAACATTCTTTTTTCTCGCATATTATGACCTTTCAGAATCCTCAAAGCTCTGTAGAGAAAGGAGCACAGATTTAGTAAACAGCGATCCTGTGAAATTCAGTTGCTCTACTTGTCCATGAGATTTAGGAGAAACGAGTAGTATGGCGGCGCAGAAGTTGGTGCTGTTTTTTCACTTCCGTAGAACGTCCCCTACGAAAGATGAACAGCTTTGCTGCTTGAATGTAAACCTCCTGACAGACAAAACTCTACACGTTGTTCTTAATGGAAAGAAGTCGTCATGTGTGTAAACAGCTTCGGTAGTACCCCAAGGCGTTGTGGCTGGCGAGTGTTGGCGCATCTGTCTGCAACCCATGACCAGGCGTTTTCAGCGTGTATGACATTTGGAGAATTTGCTGATCGGGGCAACAGTCGAACAGAAAATTTAGCGAACCCGTATTTGATGAAGACTGTGCGACAACACGGCTCCCACCATCGTGTACCTCGTGTAGGGGTAACAACAGTAAGATGAGAGAGGCTAGCCGGCCAGTGTGGCCGTGCGGTTAAAGGCGCTTTAGTCTGGAACCGCGTGACCGCTACGGTCGCAGGTTCGAATCCTGCCTCGGGCATGGATGTGTGTGATGTCCTTAGGTTAGTTAGGTTTAATTAGTTCTAAGTTCTAGGCGACTGATGACCTCAGAAGTTAAGTCGCATAGTGCTCAGAGCCATTTGAACCATTTTTGAGAGAGGCTACGGAACCCACAGAGGCATATAGCCCAGTCAACGAATGCTGAAAAACATCGGATGTGGAAAAATTCTTGTAGTCTCAAATTTCTGTACGGAAGTAGCTGGAGGTGCCATGAACAACATAGCAAAAATCCTGATTGGTGGGGTGTGAACGTGGGCTATGAGGGCTTTTAAAAGTTACTTTTCTAAGTTTTTCTTGAAGAACTCGAAAACCGCGGAGTCTAGTAAAAATGTTTCCCAGCACAAAATTAAACCATATAAAATTTCTTACAGAAAGTCTCCTATTTATTTTTTCTATAGAACTAAGAATTTTCACGATTCAGTTGATATTAAAATCTCAGATTATTAAAAACAGTATTTTAAAGGTATAAAATTAATATTTAATGTTAAGTGAAGTAGTTTAAGTACAAATATTATGTGTGTATAGGACATCGTATTAAGAGATGAACTGTGTTCTGGGCGTGTAACAGGGTGGTGGGATGGGGGTGGTGAGATGGGGTGGAGAGCAGACTGCGAGAAAAGCAGGTCGCCACTTTGTGATCCTGCGCTTCAGTCATTCGCAGATTTGCTAACTGTGAACGAACAAGCGAATCCCGACTCTCTGTACCTCATTACCTCACAAGAAGCAACTGCAGAGTGTTTCACAAAGTTATACGGATTCTTATGAATAAGTGATGACTCAGTGCGCAGAGACGCCTGAGGGGTGTTATTTTGCAGAAGGTGTGTTAACACTTCGTGGAATGCAGGACTGATTTACTAAATGTACTAATGCAAGAAAGGCATATGGACAGAATCAGCATAAGCCGGCCAGTGTGGCCGAGCGGTTCTAGGCACTTCAGGTTCGAATCCTGTCTCGGGCATGGATGTGTGTGATGTCCTTAGGTTAGTTAGGTTTAAGTAGTTCTAAGTTCTAGGGGACTGACGACCTCGGATGTTAAGTCTCATAGTGCTCAGAGCCATTTGAACCATTTTGAACAGAATCTACATAAATCTCTGCACACAGTTCTACACTGCTAGAGGGGAAACTGATTCTTAGTCATCCTGCATGGCAGTTGTTGCGTTTTTGCGGGAAAGGCGACTTTCCTCCGACAACGAACGCTGCTCGCTTTTCAATTTACGTATAGGATGTACCTCCCCAGCATTTTCTATCCAGTTCTCTTTTGTGAATAGCCAAAATAACGTCACTGAGTTCGTGTTTATGTACTTTATTAACTGAGTACTTATTTGCAGTTCTTAAATGAGATTTTACGTAAAATACATTTCTATCAACTATGGCTGAGAAGTGTTCAACTTCTAAGTGTGAAGTTGTCGGTACCCTATCTAGTGTTGGTTGGAATGGGATTTGATTGCTAAATATACCACCTCGCTACTGTCTATCGTTGACAGCATATTGTAAAGCCTTGTAAGCATGTTGTAATCACTTGGTGGTGAATTGGTGGATGATCAGAAAGTTACTGTATTTCTCTCATCATTTATTGAATAACTGATAGATTGCATAGATCTCTTTCATTCAGCAACTGCTGACACTTGTAAAGTGGGCTGCACTGAATGGAGCTAATTAGCACACATCTACAGCATATCTTGCAAGGTGTGTGTGAATATGTCTGATGGAATGAGACTGATAATATTCAAGTCAAGAACAATGTGTTATAATACATTCCTTGATTTACGTTGAATTATCTGAAATTCCATAACACCTAAGTGACCTACATCTGTTGCAGAGGGAGCCAATTTAAGCCTCTGGGCCTTCGAGTGTTGGCAGAGATGAAGCTGGGGTGACGGATTTATGAGAACTCTTCCAGTCGTTGATAGTTGAGGCAATGAAATCGACATTGTCGAATGAATATTGATGGCATGGTACACTTGGAAAAGGATCTCCACTGTGGTAGACAGCTGGCAGCTCCAGCTGTTGAGTTTTTTACATTACAAAAAAATGGCTCTGAGCACTATGGGACTTAACATCTGTGGTCATCAGTCCCCTAGAACTTAGAACTACTTAAACCTAACTAACCTAAGGACATCACACACATCCATGTCTTAGGCAGGATTCGAACCTGCGACCGTAGCGGTCACGCGGTTCCAGACGGAAGCGCCTAGAACCGCACGGCCACACCGGCCGGCTTTTACATTACAGCTCGCTTAACAACTGCACTTATAACTCGACTATACAAACACGAGATAAGTGAAGTTATGTTATCTACTCACGTAAGAGAACTGGACAGGAAGTACAGGGGAAGTAGAGTCTGACAATAAACAGAAAAGCGAACAACGCTGATGGTTGGGGAAGTCGTCTTTCCCAGAAGAACGCTACAGCTGTTAGGCGGGATGACTAAAAATCAACTTCCCTTCTAGCAGTGTAGGAAAGTGTGCATAGGTTTACGTAGAATCTGTCCATATACACTGGTGCCCAAATGAAAGCAAGAAACGGAAATTTTGCAATGTTGCCTTTATTTTGCCACAAAACATTATAAACGGGTGTTAGTAAAGTAGAAACAATGTAAAGAATAAAGAACGTAACAACTGCAACATACATAACAGCAGATGAAAATGTTCTTCGTTTTTTTCCAACTTAAAGGATTTGTATACACATTCCGACAACTGGTTGATGCGCTGAGTATGGAGTGTGACCACCTCTGGCAGCAATACAGGCCTAACAACGACGGGACCTGCTGTGGATGATGTCATCAATCTTATGTCGAGGCAATAACGCCCATTTTTCCTGCAGAGCTGCTCGCAAATCTTGGAGAGAGGTTGGTGGATGATGAAGCGATGCAGCCCGTCTCCCTAGTGAATCTCAGACATGGTCTATGGGATTCAAATCGGGAGAACGAGCAGGCCACGCCAGGCGTGCAATAACTTCTGATCCCAAGAAAATATCAGCCACCTGTGCTATATGAGGTCGCGCATTATCGTCCATCATTACGAAGTCTGGGCCCACAGCACCGCGCCAGAACAGCACGTGAGGTCCCAAGACCTCCTCACGACACTTGACGGCAGTTAAACCTTGCTGATTCACCCGTATAAGTTCACGAAGAGGTGGTGGAGTGGTCAACATAATTCCTGCCCACATCATTAGGAGCCGGCCGCTGTGTTCGAGCAGCTCTAGACACTCCAGTCCGGAACCGTGCTGCTGCTACGGTCGCAGGTTCGAATCCTGCGTTGGGCATGGATGTGTGCGATGTCCTTAGGTTAGTTAGGTTTAAGTACGAGGGTAATCCCAAAAGTATGGTCTCCTATTTTTTATAAGTACATAGACCTGTTTATTTCTACAATGGCTTACATCAGTTTACAGCTTGAACATTTAGCTATTTTTCGACATAACCACCATCTCTGTCGATGCATTTTTGTAGACGCTGTGGCAGTTTTTGTATTCCCATGTCTTACCAGCTCGCAGCCATGCTGTTCAGAAAGTTATGAACCTTTTCTTTCACCTCGTCGTCAGAACTGAATCGCTTTCCGGCGAAATGTTCTTTTAACCTAGGGAACAGGTGATAGTCACTGGGCGCCAAGTCAGGACTATAGGGTGGGTGGGTGATTGTGTTCCACTGAAGCTGTTGCAGGAGAGCAACGGTTTGCCGAGCGATGTGTGGGCGAACGTTGTCATGAAGAACGTGTACGCCCTTGCTCAACATCCCTCTTCACCGGTTCTGAATTGCCTGTTTGAGTTTTTTCAGAGTCTCATGGTACCTGTCAGCGTTAATTTTGGTCGTCCCAGCGATTCAGCTCCGACGACGAGGTGAAAGAAAAGGTTCATAACTTCCTGAAAAGCTTGGCTGCGGGCTGGTATGACATGGGAATACAAAATCTGCCACAGCGTCTACAAAAATGCATCGACAGCAATTGTGATTATGTCGAAATATAGCTAAATGTCCAAGCTGTAAACTGATGTAAGCCATTGTAGAAATAAACAGGTCTATGTACTTATAAAAAATAGGAGACCTTACTTTTGGGATTACCTTAGTAGTTCTTGTGGTGTCACCGCCAGACACCACACTTGCTAGGTGGTAGCCTTTAAATCGGACGCGGTCCGGTAGTATACGTCGGACCCGCGTGTCGCCACTATCAGTGATTACAGACCGAGCGCCGCCACACGGCAGGTCTAGAGAGACTTCCTAGCACTCGCC
Organism: Schistocerca piceifrons; assembly: GCF_021461385.2. Taxonomy (NCBI): domain Eukaryota; kingdom Metazoa; phylum Arthropoda; class Insecta; order Orthoptera; family Acrididae; genus Schistocerca; species Schistocerca piceifrons. The sequence continues at coordinate 540,940,246 of NC_060141.1, forward strand.
GCAGTTGTACAACCGACTTTGCTAGCGATGGTTCACTGACAAAATACGCTCTCATCTCCCGAGACGATAGTTTAGCATAGCCTTCAGCTACGTCATTTGCTACGACCTAGCAAGGCGCCATATTCAGTTACTATTGATATTGTGAATCATGTACCGTCAAGAGCGACGTTCATCATTAATGGAATAAAGTTAAGTATTCCACCAGCTACGTCCGTTTTTCTAAATTCTAATTTCCCTGTCATGTTCCAGACCTCACGCCTGCCTGCGTGAGCTAAAACGCGTGCATTTCGGCCTCCTTTAGTAAAGCGGTGTTGGCTCTCTTGCCAACCACAACAGTTCTAAGTCTAGATGACTGATGACCTCAGATGTTATATCCCATAGTGCTTAGAGCCATTTGAACCATTTGAACATCATTAGGGACCCTCCCGATATCGGTCTCTTTCGACAGTGTTTGCGTCGCAAAATCGTGTTACACGTTCCCCCCAGAAGCGAATCTGCCGTGAATCACTCTCCATACAAATCAGGACTCATCCTGAAAAGAACATTGGTCCACTGTTCGACCGTCCAGGTGGCATGTCGATGGCTCTACTCTAGACGTTCTCTTCTGTGAAGACGTGTCAGGGGTGCACATACAGCAGATCTCCGACAATAAACACCACTCTGCCGAACCCTTCTGTATATCGTTTGCCTCGATGCAACACGTCCAGTGGATCTTGCGAGGTCAGATGCCAGTTGCCTTGCAGTCCCAAGGTGGCATCGTAGTGCCCTTACTGCCAAATAACAGTCCTCTCTTTCTGATGCAACACGTTTTTGTCCCTGGCCTGGTCTTCAGGATACAGTTTCGATTTCTATAAACTGTCACCACATCTAAGAAGCAACAGACGATTCACGTTAAGCCATCGGGCCACATGCGTTTGCGACTGTCCTGCTTCCATTCTTCCTGTTGTCCTCCACCTGTGCCACACTGCATCTTCTGTGACTGTGTACGCAGCGATTGTGGATGTGGGACTACCCAGCGAACACTAACCCGTTCGATACGTGCCCTGACATAATCGCTAGCGTGGTTGATCGTAATGCCATCTTGCGTAGAGAACAAGATCGTACGGATATCTGTCTACCGTTTGTATGACTGTATCGTGAATTATACATAGGATGGGGAAATAGCGATCTGTTGCTTTAATTTTGGACACCAGTATGCGTTTCTTGCTTTTGTATTATTACTAACCCGTATCTGTATTCCATGTAGTGTTAACGCACTTTGTGGAAAATAAACATCTTTCTGGCGTGTCTGCCCACTGGGTACCAGTTATTCGTAACGGTCCATAAAACTTTGTGAAACACTCTGTAGTTGCTTCCTGTGACGTAAGGGGGCAGAGTGGAGTATCATCTGCTCGCTCTTACGTTTGCAGAGGAAGGGAAGTGCATGAGCACAAACTAGCGACCTACTTTCCTTCAGTCTTTAACCCTCCACCCTCACCTTCATCCTTTTACACCCTCAGAACACAATTTATCCCTTAATATGGCTCTACTGCACCTGGATGAGGTACATACATTTAATATCTATTCTTAACCCTCGTCATTTAAATTTCAGCATTAATTTTATACATATAAGACACTTTTTTTAATATGCCATCGGAGTCTTTTGAGGTGGCGCGTCTGAATAAAATCTTCTGTTTTCAAGCCGCGTCAGCTTGGATAAAATTCTCGAGCTTTCAGTGGCTATTTTCACCATCGTCGTCAGTAGTAAAAACCACTGACTGCCGGATCCGTCTTTTTTTTGTTTTATTGTTTTTTTCAATTCCCTACAAAGGGGGCGGGCTGACAGCGGATAAAAACCGCGTCATTAGCAAAAGATTACATAAGCTGTATTTAAAAAATGGCTAAGACATAAAAATGATTGTAACAAATGATTTTGTAAAAATCATATTGGTGGACGTTATTTACGATTTTTACATAAACACAGATGAGAATAAACGAGGTTTTTGTAAAATGTTCATAGATGGAACAGACTGATGGTTTTTAAAACTCGTTTGACGATTATATATTACATTTAAAATGTCGTGTCTGATGAATGAGAATGATGCCATGGGGTAATGGTAACGCTATTTAATATATGGAAAAATTTCCATGCCATGATGAGTATGACTGTGGGGCCCTGTAGAATAACAGACAGCGACTAGAAGGCAGGAAGGAGAAAACGGAAGTATGGTGGGAAGTAGAGGGTTGGAAAGAGGGGTTCATCTCGGAACGGATTTCGTTTTTAGGGAGTGGGGGTTGGTTGAACTTTTGGCGGGAGAGGATGAGTAAGACATGAAGGTGCACGGAAGGTGGAATGTGGATGTAGTGGAGCAGCAGGGTACCTCGACTGGCTATTAGTGGGCAGAAAATTGGGTGCTGGGACCGCGTTTTGCGATATCGGATTCGAAGGTGCTCTAGGACGAGAAGAAAGTGTGGAAACTGGATGAGTTGGTACAAGATGCGTGTTGGGGAAGGAAGGCGGATACGGAAGGCGAGGCGGAGTACGTATCTTTCCAGAATTTCAAGAGACTTGCAGAGCTTTGGTGGGGCTCTGAGCACTATGGGACTTAACATCTATGGTCATCAGTCCCCTAGAACTTAGAACTACTTAAACCTAACTAACCTAAGGACAGCACACAACACCCAGCCATCACGAGGCAGAGAAAATCCCTGACCCCGCCGGGAATCGAACCCGGGAACCCGGGCGTGAGGGAGCTTTGGTGAGGCAAAGATCCAGGCAACGTTGGTCTAGATTAGGATGGGGCAGATGAGCGATTTATAGGTGAGGATAATGGTAGAAAGGTTTAGATCCCAGTAGCGGCCTTTTGGCCGATTTCGGGGTTTGTGTTGGATGGTAAGTAGATATGCGTTTAATGTGTCCTGAGCACTTCACTGTGTTAGTCAGAAGGATGGGTTGGTTGCCGGGGCTGGTACGGTTTTCCGCATATTTAGGCACAATTGCAGCATCTGGTACCAATCGGAGAGGGCTGAAATGGCGCGTGCACGGGGGGTGAGTTGGGCAGCTCATAGCAGCTCCGATCCGCCGAGGGACCGAATGACAAGTGGCGCGAGGTTCAAAAATGGCTCTGAGCACTATGGGACTTAACATATGAGGTCATCAGTCCCCTAGAACCTAGAACTACTTAAACCTAACTAACCTAAGAACGTCACACATCCATGCCCGAGGCAGGACTCGAACCTGCGACCGTAGCGGTCGCGCGATTCCAGACTGAAGCACCTAGAACCGCTCGGCCACATCGGCAGGCGTGGCGCGAGGGGCCGCCGCCACGTTCGAAACTTCCGCTACTGCCTCCCTAGAAGTATGAAGCATCCGTCTTTTGCTTCCTTTCGATATCCAAAGCCCACTCCCACACCCTATTTGGTGTACCCCTGACGACGATGGCGGAGGTAGCCTTCGAAAGCTCGAAAATTTTATTCGATTTGGTACATCTTGAAATCAAGAAGATTTCATTCACTATTTTTAATAATCTGAGATTTTAACATTCCCTACAACTGGGGAACAGTTAGTTCCAGAGAAAAATGAACAGAACGTTTTTACAGGAAATGTGATTTAATTTTTTACCAGGAAGCATTATCGCTAGAAGCTACGATTTTCGAGATTTTCAAGAAAACAATAAAAAAAGTAACCTTCAAAGGTCGCAACGTCACCTCCACGCTCTGACATCACCTGTCAGGACTTTTAGCATGTTGTGATGCCACTCCATCCTCCTGCTATACAAAAATTTGCTTCAAATGGCTCTAAGCACTATGGGACTTAACATCTGAGGTCATCAGTCCCCTAACTAACCTAAGGAAATCACACACAGCTATGCCCGAGGCAGCATTGGAACCTGCGACCGTAGCAGCAGTGCGGTTCCGGAGTGAAGCGCGTAGAACCGCTCGGCCACAGAGGCCAGCAAAAATTTGGTAGTAACGATTTTTTTCTCCTAATATACCTTCGTTGACTGGACTGTACAGACAGTCATTTGTTCCCTCACTTAGTATGCGAATATTATAGAACATGGAATCGCTAATGTTAGTACGATGTACCCTCCACCATTCTCTGTACAGTGGCTTGTGGAGTGAACATGTAGATGTGGACTCCTCTGTGGCTGTGAGTTTTGTCCCTCGTCCAACGGACTTCATTACGTCGTCGTGACGACCTGTGAAGGAACCACGAGAGTTCGGATTCAGAGTAAGGCTACTGCGGGCTCCTTCCGAGAGCTGCAGCCCAACAGGTGGCGCGCCGTAAAACCTGGCTGCAGTTTCGCAGAAGCGCCGTTTAACCGCTGCGGACCGTTTCCAGCGCCACACCTGCTTCCCCAGGAAATTCTACAGCAGCTGCAGTGTCCATTAGCTGTAGCTAATGGCGGAACGCAATACAAAGAAGTTCATCGCAGAAAAAAGGCCAAGTCAGCCGAGCGTTGCTAGCAAATTGTCTGAAGCCTGAATGCAAATGACGGTCCCGACAATTACTTTTTTGTCACGGAGGGACAGTTTTTATTCAGGTAACTAATCCTAATTCACTTTAACGCATTTATTTTGTAACAACCTCTGGGGTTACTATCTTTTCCTTGGTGGTTGTAACAGGTATTCTCCCGCACTCTCTGAGATCCTTTACTTCCCTCGCACACTCCCCACTACTTGGGAGTGTGCCAGTTAATTATGGCCCTGTTCCAAGTTAACTGATAGTGCTGAAATATAATATAAAGTAATTAAATTTTGAACAAAAGATTCGCCACTACGTTTTATCGTCGAAAATACGGAAAGAAAATGCGGATGACTTTTATTTCCGAGTCCGAACAGTGAAGGTGCACATCTATCGACTTGTGTTACGATGGCTCTACCGTAAAGCGCTGTAAAATACTAGTCATTAATTAACAAAACACACATTTTTTACTTGAAAGAGCATATAATACCAACGAAAGTTCTGGCTGCAATTAGCCGAAGACATTCACATTTATACATGCTAAACCTTTAACTAAATATCAATACAGACAAAAACATACTCTAAATAATATACAGGCTATCCTACGAGAACTGGTCAATATTCAGGGATATGGCAGGAAGGATCATTCGAAGCAAAAAAGTCCAGTAAATATGGGATCTAAAATACATATCTTCAGAGTTATGAGCACTTCATCATCTTCGATATTGTGAAAAAATCTCTTCTCCTGAAAGCTCTCTGAATTCCATATTTTGAGAGCAGGTAGTGTGGACCAAAGGGAGAAAAAATTGTCCAGTAAAAGTAATGGTTCGCCGGCGACTGTGGCCGAGCGGTTCTAGGCGCTTCAGTCCGGAACCACGTGGCTACTTCAGTCGCAGGTTCGAACCCTGCCTCGGGCATGGATGTGTGTGATGTCCTTAGGTTAGTTAGGTTTAAGTAGTTCTAAGTTTAGGGGACTGATGTTCAAAAATGTGTGTGAAATCTTATGGGACTTAACTGCTAAGGTCATCAGTCCCTAAGCTTACACACTACTTAACCTAAATTATCCTAAGAACAAACACACACACCCGTGCCTGAGGGAGGACTGATGACCTCAGCTGTTAAGTCCCCTAGACTTAGAACTACTTAAACCCAACTAACCTAAGGACATCACACACATCCATGCCCGAGGCAGGATTCGAACCTGCGACCGTAGCAGCAGCGCGGTTCCGAACTGAAGTACCTAGAACCGCTCGGGCACAGCGGCCGGCTGTCAAGTAAACATGGAACGTAAAGCGCATACCGTAAGAGCTATGAGCACTTGTCCATCTTCGCTACTGTGATACAAATCTACTGAACAAGTACTCACTGTTCTTGAGGTACGCGTTTGACAGTCCATATTTACTAGACAAATTTTTGTTGTTGTAGTCCATACTCCTTCCTCCCAAAATATGGAATTCAAAGAGCTTTCAGGAGAAGAGATTTGTTTCACAGTATCGAAGATGAAGTGCTCATAGTGATTAAGATAAGCGTTTTAGCTTCCAGGATTAATAGACTTTTTCTATTTCGAATTATTGTTTCTGTCATATTACAGGGTGATTCAGCTGCATAGCGAGGGAGAGACTATGAAAATTTACGCATGGTATTTGAAGGCGTTGCGGGTTGCATAAAACCGAGCAGTGGGGGCATCTGAATCACCCAATGAATACTGAGTGTGTCTCCCATGGGTCGTCAGGCATTTCTCTGGTGTTCCGGTAGACATTTGCAATTTAATTATTGCAATGTGTATTTGGAGTCAACCCAAACAAATTTTGCTTATCAAATCTCACATACGACGCCCAGCGTCGTCGAAAAGTTTGTTTGTTTTCCCTTGGATACAAACTGATATTTACATCTTACTTTTACGTACACATTCGATAGAGTGGTCCCAAATTAATCTACTTCATTATCCGTTTTATCGATTTCTATTAACGTGAACAGTAAAACGTGAAGAATAATTAGTACTGCAGCAGTGACTGAGCTGCGCGCTATAGCACGGCGGTAGCAGTCATCGCGGGCCAGGGTGGTGCTGTCGCCGCCGCTGGAGCGCTCGTTATTCCTCGTGTTTAATGTCCCTGTTAACACACATCCATAAAACGAATGTCGTACTTGACCACTTTGAGAACGCTCTGTTGAACGGGCATAGAAAGTTAGACTTAAAAGATCATTTTGTGTGTAACGAGAAACAAACCGACTCTTTCCATTGTCTCTACGCGCTGCATGAAAGATGTTGGGCTGACTTCAGCCTACATGTTGCAAAAACGAAATTACAAATATCTACCGAAACAGCAGAAAACGTGAGCATGACGACTTTTGGTGGAGACACCGTATATGTACACTACTGGCCATTAAAATTGCTACACCACGAAGACGTGCTTCAGGCGTGAAATGTAACCGACCGGAAGAAGATGCTGTGATATGCAAATGATTAGCTTTTCAGAGCATTCACACAAGGTTGGCGCCGGTGGCGACACCTACAACGTGCTGACATGAGGAAATTTTTCCAACCGATTTCTCATTCACAAACAGCAGCTGACCGGCTTCGCATGGTGAAACGTTGTTGTGATGCCTCGTGTAAGGAGGAGAAATGCCTACCATCACGTTTCCGACTTTGATAAAGGTCGGATTGTAGCCTATCGCGATTGCGGTTTATCGTATTGCGACATTGCTGCTCGCGTCGGTCGAGATCCAATGACTTAGCAGAATATGGAATCGGTGGGTTCAGGGGGGTAATACGCAACGCCGTGCCGGATCCCAACGGCCTCGTATCACTAGCAGTCGAGATGACAGGCATCTAATCCGCATGGCTGTAACGGAGCGTGCAGCCACGTCTCGATCCCAGAGTCAACAGATGGGGACGTTTGCAAGACGACAACCATCTACACGAACAGTTCGACGACGTTTGCAGCAGCATGGACTTTCAGCTCGGAGACCATGGCTGCGGTTACCATTGACGCTGCATCACAGACAGGAGCGCCTGCGATGGTGTATTCAACGACGAACCTGGGTGCACGAATGGCAAACCGTCATCTTTTCGGATGAATCCAGGTTCTGTTTACAGATGATGGTCGCATCCGTGTTTGGCGACATCGCGGTGAACGCACATTGGAAGCGTGTATTCGTCATCGCCATACTGGCGTATTACCCGGCGTGATGGTATGGGTTGCCATTGGTTACACGTCTCGGTCACCTCTTGTTCGCATTGACGGCACTTTGAACACTGGACCTTACATTTCAGATGTGTTATGACCCGTGGCTCTACCCTTCATTCGATCCCTGCGAAACCCTACATTTCAGCAGGATAATGCACGACCGCATGTTGCAGGTCCTGTTCGGGCCTTTCTGGATACAGAAAATGTTCGACTGTTGCCCTGGCCAGCACATTCTCCAGATCTCTCACCAATTGAAAACGTCTGGTCAATGGTGGCCGAGCAACTGGCTCGTCACAATACGCCAGTGACTACTCTTGATGAACTGTGGTATCGTGTTGAAGCCGCATGGGCAGCTGTACCTGTACACGCCATCCAAGCTCTGTTTGACTCAATGCCCAGGCGTATCAAGGCCGTTATTACGGCCAGAGGTGGTTGTTCTGGGTACTGATTTCTCAGGATCTATGCAGCCAAACTGCGTGAAAATGTAATCACATGTCAGTTCAGGTATAATATATTTGTCCAATGAATACCCGTTTATCTTGTGCATTTCTTCTTGGTGTAGCAATTTTAGTGGCCAGTAGTGTATATAATATGCTCAGCCTAGCTACTCGCCTCGGGATTCATCTCGAATTGTACCACATACCACTCGCGTGGCATGTCCATCGTCCCTCAAGATGCAGCTAAGAATGAGCTCCTGTCTTACGGTTTTAGGCGGGCTGGCGTCCTTGTTGTCTCCAAGTGTTAGGCTTTGCACTAAACCAGTGGCGATTGCCAGATCCCCTAGCACAAGAAAGGTCTCTTACCCTTTTTCCAAAACAATAATTGCTTGTTATTGTTTACTGGAGACACCCTCGCCCCCTCTCATTAGGCATCTTTATCTGTTCTGTTTTCTTTTTATTTATTAAATAAGTGCGCTCACTTAGCTAATTACTTGTAGTCTGAGAACTCGCAATTTTCGTGCCCTCCTCTGTTCGATAGTTATGATGTCCGTTCGGTAATTCTCCCTCTTTTTGACGGGTTACAGATGGCAGTAATGGCCTGTCCGTCCGGCAGTGACTATTTCGAGGAAAACCACCTGTTGAAGGCGCCATGCTGGCGCCGACCGCAAATTGCTCCCGGCAGCCCAGCACCACAGCTGGCTGACAATGAACGCCTCCCGCACTCCCCGTGATCTTGTTACCTTACAAAACATCTGAACTTCTGCAGCCTAAGTGGCAGTGTAAACTGCGTCTTCCTGGCGGAGATTTGCAGCGTTTCGGGCACACTTTCACTCAGTTTTGTCCGCTGACATTACTGGAGCTTATTGGTGCTCAACGGTGACGTTAGCAGCATGCTGATGTTTTTCTTTGGGACATTCCAGCTAAGATGAAAGTAGTATTTATTCTAAAGGATCACGCAATAAATATATTGGAGAAGCTGATAACAAACATCTTGCAGAAATATTCGGTGACCTACGGATTATTGTAATTGCATGCCAGTATTTTTTCTGTCTAATTTTATTTGTTATTAATGACAAGAATGAAGTGAGGATGAATTATACAAGTCACAAGCGGAAGACTAGAAGTGGACTTGAGTTCACTGTAGAAATGGCTCTAAGCACTATGGGACTTAACATCTGAGGTCATCAGTCCCCGAGACTTAGAACTACTTAAACTTAACTAACCTAAGGACATCACACACATCCATGCCCGAGGCAGGATTCGAACCTGCGACCGTAGCGGTCGCGCGGTTCCAAACTAAAGTGCCTAGAACCGCTCGGCCACAGTGGCCGGCAGACTATGGATGCCTGTCTGGGATTCAGAAATGAGTTTTATGTTACTGCAATCTGTGAACATCCGGTGGAAAATTATAAATTACTAACTATTTAAAAACAGACTAAAAGAATACTTAATTAACTGCCTCTACAATTTATCAGAGTACTTCGACATAGGTATGTAAATTCCGCGTAACTCTTAATATTTGTTAGATAGTTACTGACTTTTATAGTATTTAATCAGCAAATGCAAGCCGGCCGAAGTGGCCGTGCGGCTCTAGGCGCTGCAGTCTGGAACCGCGAGACTGCTACGGTCGCAGGTTCGAATCCTGCCTCGGGCATGGATGTGTGTGATGTCCTTAGGTTAGTTAGGTTTAACTAGTTCTAAGTTCTAGGGGACTAATGACCTCAGTAGTTGAGTCCCATAGTGCTCAGAGCCATTTGAACCATTTGAACCAAATGCAAACCCATGTGACTATAATATTTATGTTGGATGGATTTTGACATTCTCAGTATTTAGGCACCAGATAGTAGTCTGTGCAATGTTCGTAAATGCTTTGTTTAAAATATTAGATGAGAAATGCAGCTGAGTAGAAAAGAACGAAAAGTGGCTTTCTCCATATATATATGAAGGAATGCAGCAGTAATTCCCATATTTATCAGTCTGAATAAATTAGGTGGAGGAAGAGGGCCCTCCCGTAATCCTTTCAGCCGGCGATATTCACGAAGTGCAGCGGCAGCATTACTGTTGTTTTCATAATAGAACTTGACCAATAATGCCCTGCTCCTTTTGTCAAAGCTCATGTGGACACGTCAACAAGTGCACTGTGACTGGTCAGGTGTGTGAGGCTATGAATCTCGATTGCTGATCACGACACCTGGTGGCCATAGTTGGAACTGGACGTTAGCGCTGTGTCGCATGGAAAGCGTTTACTCCATGCTCATGACATCAATGCTGCCAAGTTTGGTACTCGTACGGTAATTACTTTCCGTGTTATAACGTGTAAATAGGAAAAGTTTAATTATGACCAGCCGGTACATAAATTTACAGGCGCCGGCGCCAATATCTTTGACACTCTGTAGCGTCATTGTTTGACGTTTCCGGACATGGGTTCCCATTCGAAATATTGTGTACTCACTCCCCTCTACAAAGACTAGAAGTTTGCAAGAGGAATTTTGAAACAACCTGTGTAACACTCCTTTCCATTGTAATTGTAGCACCAGGAAGTGTACCAAATAACTAAATTTTATTTATTATACGGATTCGGTATAGTAGGGAAATACACTCCTGGAAATGGAAAAAAGAACACATTGACACCGGTGTGTCAGACCCACCATACTTGCTCCGGACACTGCGAGAGGGCTGTACAAGCAATGATCACACGCAAGGCACAGCGGACACACCAGGAACCGCGGTGTTGGCCGTCGAATGGCGCTAGCTGCGCGGCATTTGTGCACCGCCGCCGTCAGTGTCAGCCAGTTTGCCGTGGCATACGGAGCTCCATCGCAATCTTTAACACTGGTAGCATGCCGCGACAGCGTGGATGTGAACCGTATGTGCAGTTGACGGACTTTGAGCGAGGGCGTATAGTGGGCATGCGGGAGGCCGGGTGGACGTACCGCCGAGTTGCTCAACACGTGGGGCGTAAGGTCTCCACAGTACATCGATGTTGTCGCCAGTGGTCGGCGGAAGGTGCACGTGCCCGTCGACCTGGGACCGGACCGCAGCGACGCACGGATGCACGCCAAGACCGTAGGATCCTACGCAGTGCCGTAGGGGACCGCACCGCCACTTCCCAGCATATTAGGGACACTGTTGCTCCTGGGGTATCGGCGAGGACCATTCGCAACCGTCTCCATGAAGCTGGGCTACGGTCCCGCACACCGTTAGGCCGTCTTCCGCTCACGCCCCAACATCGTGCAGCCCGCCTCCAGTGGTGTCGCGACAGGCGTGAATGGAGGGACGAATGGAGACGTGTCGTCTTCAGCGATGAGAGTCGCTTCTGCCTTGGTGCCAATGATGGTCGTATGCGTGTTTGGCGCCGTGCAGGTGAGGGCCACAATCAGGACTGCATACGACCGAGGCACACAGGGCCAACACCCGGCATCATGGTGTGGGGAGCGATCTCCTACACTGGCCGTACACCACTGGTGATCGTCGAGGGGACACTGAATAGTGCACGGTACATCCAAACCGTCATCGAACCCATCGTTCTACCATTCCTAGACCGGCAAGGGAACTTGCTGTTCCAACAGGACAATGCACGTCCGCATGTATCCCGTGCCACCCAACGTGCTCTAGAAGGTGTAAGTCAACTACCCTGGCCAGCAAGATCTCCGGATCTGTCCCCCATTGAGCATGTTTGGGACTGGATGAAGCGTCGTCTCACGCGGTCTGCACGTCCAGCACGAACGCTGGTCCAACTGAGGCGCCAGGTGGAAATGGCATGGCAAGCCGTTCCACAGGACTACATCCGGCATCTCTACGATCGTCTCCATGGGAGAGTAGCAGCCTGCATTGCTTCAAAAGGTGGATATACACTGTACTAGTGCCGACATTGTGCATGCTCTGTTGCCTGTGTCTATGTGCCTGTGGTTCTGTCAGTGTGATCATGTGATGTATCTGACCCCAGGAATGTGTCAATAAAGTTTCCCCTTCCTGGGACAATGAATTCACGGTGTTCTTATTTCAATTTCCAGGAGTGTACATTAGTAAATTTATAGATTACTTGGGGTTGTACAGGAAACGAAATTTAGTATACAGTGCTGCCATCTTTGGTAGCAACCACGACTCTGACCCGGCTTCTGCACATTTCCTAAAGCCGTCTACGCACTCTGTATTAGGTCATAATCTTTTTTTTTATCCAACAACGAATCTCTTGATGCATGAATCAATCATTCGCTTGACTTTCATCACTGTGTTCTCCCCTCCCCGAAGCCCCTGCTCTTGATGCCCACCTAGATGTCTGTCCATTGAAATACTGCTAATTGAAGTGTGCACAACGGAATTATTAAAAGCTAATTTTTGGGCCAGCAATGATTCAATGAGTGGGGGTAATTACAAATTTTCAGTAGTTATACAAAGGGATGACTAACTATGAAGGGAAACTCAAAGGTAAAATAAATCGTTCAATTTATTAACAATTCCGTGAACGCTTACTCCATATATGATAGACATTAATAATCAAGTGAAGAAACAAATTTTTAATTAACCGTGGTTTGCAAAGTTTAGAACAGGAAATAATGTGATGTTAAGTTCAGTTTCCTAACATATTAACTGCCTGACCAAAATCCGCGACACGATAACAGTGATTGCTTATCATACTCCAAATAGAAGTGAAGTTACTGTACCTGCCCAGCGGCCAAGTCGAACCTAATCGTGAAATCATGGGAGGTTACTAAACTCATCGGGACCTATACCGCTGGTGCTTCACGTTAATCTCACCTTTCTGGGCGCAGCTGCTGCATCGTCCTCGGATGCGGTCTGATCTGGAAATCTGCTACGCTAAGTCTCCACCTCAAGCGTCCTCACTGAAGTCTAAAATCGAAATTACTCAGCTGAATACTATGAGGGATAGTAAAATGAAAACCGAACACCCACCACAACAGGACCGTGGAATGGTTCCGTTCAAAAGTAATCACACACACTTTAAGACATTTATCCAACTAGGAAACGAGACGATCAATTCCCGTTTCGTAGAACGTGGTCGGCCGCTGACGGATCCAGACCCACGACCAATTTGAACCGACGTCCACGCATGTCTTTCTTCTGGGAGGCAAAAATGTAAAAATCACACAGTGAAAGATCCGGGCAGTACAGAGGATGCCCCAGTGTTCCCCAACCAAACTGCTGAAGTATAGCCTTAGTCTTACTGGCAACGGATAGTGTGTGTTATCGTGTAACACAATGATTCTGTCCAACAGCATTAACGAGCATTATGTCACATCGCAGTTTCCACATGGTATCTTCATAGCGCTGCACATTGGTTGTGGTTCCAACTCAACTCGAGGAACTCAACGAGTAGAGGGTCCCTTCAGTGCTATCGGCCACAATCATCCTATTGCACGATAACACCCGCTCCTTCCCCCCCCCCCTCCCCCCACTGCCAATTGGACGTAGGCTGCACTTCAGCGGTTTGTTTGGGAAACACTGCATTATCCCAGTGGGATAAATGTCTTAACACGTGTGGTGCTTACTTTGAATGGAACCATTCCGTGGATCCCTTGTAGCGGGTGTCCGGTTTTCATTTGATTGCCCCTCATAAAACTGAATTATCTCTGGTGAAGGGAGAATCCGAAGTGTCGAAAGACCGCTGAGTGCATTTGTTCTGTGAGAGTTTTTGTTACTCATATAACAATCGATTCCGTCCAACAGCATTCCTGAGCTTTATATCACGTCACTCTTTCTGCAAAGTGTTTTGCATATGCAAATGCATATTTACATCTACATCTAAATCTACATTTATACTCCGCAAGCCACCCAACGGTGTGTGGCGGAGGGCACTTTACGTGCCACTGTCATTACCTCCCTTTCCTGTTCCAGTCGCGTATGGTTCGCGGGAAGAACGACTGTCTGAAAGCCACCGTGCGCGCTCTAATCTCTCTAATTTTACATTCGTGATCTCCTCGGGAGGTATAAGTAGGGGGAAGCAATATATTCGATACCTCATCCAGAAACGCACCCTCTCGAAACCTGGCGAGCAAGCTACACCGCGATGCAGAGCGCCTCTCTTGCAGAGTCTGCCACTTGAGTTGGTTAAACATGTCCGTAACGCTATCACGGTTACCAAATAACCCTGTGACGAAACGCGCCGCTGTTCTTTGGATCTTCTCTATCTCCTCCGTCAACCCGATCTGGTACGGATCCCACACTGATGAGCAATACTCAAGTATAGGTCGAACGAGTGTTTTGTAAGCCACCTCCTTTGTTGATGGACTACATTTTCTAAGGACTGTCCCAATGATCTCAACCTGGTACCCGCCTTACCAACAATTAATTTTATATGATCATTCCACTTCAAATCGTTCCGCACGCATACTCCCAGATATTTTACAGAAGTAACTGCTACCAGTGTTTGTTCCGCTATCATATAATCATACAATAAAGGATCCTTCTTTCTATGTATTCGCAATACATTACATTTGTCTATGTTAAGGGTCAGTTGCCACTCCCTGCACCAAGTGCCTATCCGCTGCAGATCTGCTTGCATTTCGCTACAATTTTCTAATGCTGCAACTTCTCTGTATACTACAGCATCATCCGCGAAAAGCCGCATGTACATTCCTACAGCCTGCTAGTGTTTCATCCTTGCTATATACAGAACAGCCAACATCTAAACACGCGCCGGCCGGGGTGACCGAGCGGTTCTAGGCGCTACAGTCTGGAACCGCGCGACCGCTACGGTCGCAGGTTCGAATCCTGCCTCGGGCATGGATGTGTGTGATGTCCTTAGGTTAGTTAGGTTTAAGTAGTTCTAGGGGACTGATGACCTCAGATGTTAAGTCCCATAGTGCTCAGAACCATCTAAACACGTATTCTGGAAGCCCTGTAAATGATAACAGTATTGTAAATGAGGTGTAAACAGGCCGAGTTAACGGGCATGGGACTACTTTGCATGTTATCGGATTCAAACGTGGTTTCTCTGCTGGACATGAGAAAGTGGACGGTGTGGGTGTGCCCACGGATTTGCTCCTGATGGCAGAATAGTAACATTTATTGATCAACTGCAATACATTGGTTGTGGGTCCTCCGGGCGAGGTTTGCTTCTGCCCGTAATATTCTCGGCGGTGATGAAGGTAGCTGGCAGACGCTCACACGCGCACCCGCTGTGGCGATTGTAGCTCCATTGGAGTAACTGGAATCTGCTGCCTTGCTGCCATCACTACAGCCTTTCTGGGTCTCACTGCGGTGGCTGGAACTATGGGCCACGAGCCCCTGTTGTGGTACCATTGGAGGGGGGTGGGGAGGGGGGCGTCAGAGAGGTCAGTGCGCTGTCTCAGTGACCATCGCCAACGGCAGCTGTCTGACGTCGGTGGGCCTGGGTCCCCAGCTCTCGCCCTGATCATGGCATTGTGGAGGCAGCGTCCCTGGGCAATGGCGACAGTGTGTTAACACAACACACCACAAGCGATGAGTCTCATGACAGGCAGCTGCCTGTTGATGGCGTCCGACGATAATCACAGCGGCATTGTCACTTTGTCGTCTCCTAAGCGACGACCAGCATTACGACAGCGACTATAAAATGACTGCGATGGCAGTGACGACTCCGAATTGGTAGCGGCCACGGGTTCTACGTCACTCTGGCACCTCACGATGGACGATAATAATCAGCTAGCTGCTGGTCCTTAAATACGGCTTTTTGCCACTGATGTCCACAGTTGTTCTTTCCTAGTAGGCTGGTGGAATATGCTGATGTTACTCGGCGGGCGTAACTGAACCGATTACCACCCTCGATGATGACACCCTGGCGCGCAGTGAGCTGGCCGGTTACACAGTGTTCTGCTTCCTGTTGCTTAACTCGGCACTTTTCTGACCCACTTACATCACGGTATAGTACAATTGAGCTGCGCAACACATGACTTCTGGTTTCCAATATTCCTTCACATTTCAACTAACTTGATCACTCTAATCATTCAATCCTCTAAAGCATTATCGATTTCCCTTCCATTCCACCCTCACGAACTGATTGATTAAAAAATTATAGTCTAAATACTGAACTCAGTACAATATTGCTGCCAACGGCCTCGCTGCAGTGGTAGCACTGGTTCCCATCAGATCACCAAAGTTAAGCACTGTTGGGATGGGCTAGCACTTGGATGGGTGACCATCTGGTCTACCTAGCGCTGTTGGCAAGTGGGGTCCACTCAGCCCTTGTGATGCAAACTGTGGAGCTACTTGATTGAAAAGTAGCGGCTGTGGTCTTGTAAACTGACATACGGCCAGGAGAGCATTGCACTGACCATATGCCCCTCCACATCTGCATCCAGTGACGCCTATATGCTGAGGATGATACGGCGGCTGGTGGGTACCGTTGGGCCTTCATGACCTGTTTTGGTGGAGTTTAGTTTGTTTTAGTACATTATTGCTGTCAGATTTCGACTGTAGTAGAATATATCCCAACCCCACATATGGATACTGTGTGAACTCGTCCCATTTAGTTGCCTGATAGTGCACTGTGTGATATACACATATTTTTTAGGAACTTAAACAGTATGTAAAATACAAGAGCTTGCTGAGATGATACTAGTACCTGTACAGGGACTGTACAGAGAAATCAGATTTGTAACACCTGTCTGCCACCTTATGGTGGGCACTGAAGAAAATGTTAGCAACCATCCTGTTCCATTTACACGAAAGAATGGCTGGGGTAAACATCCGTTGTGGTCATTTCGCAAGACTGGCGTGCTAGGAAGTAATATATCACCCACAACATACTCTCCTGAATTTTTTTCCTCAACACCTAAATACCTCTCTATGATGAGTCACACATCTCTTATAGCATCGACCAGGAACATCGTTGCTTTTGTTGTTGTTGACTGCCGTGTAATATTCTCGTAGTCCTATGACACAAAGCTAGCACTTTTATTAATTAAACCTGGTAAGTACCTAAAACCGAGGGACAAAGACTTATAAAAAAGATTGGCCTATAGATGTTTTGTATCTAACTTCATTCTAGGATGATTAAACACATTCCCTTAAGATTCCTGCAGATGAATCTGAACCGGCTTATGCTTTAGCATGCTCTGGTTACTTACGCAGAAGTCTTTTACGGTAGTCAATGTTTCCACTATACTGTACATATACAGGAAAGGCGCTTAAGGCCTATTTTGATGCAATATTTACATTTACGTTCAGGCCAAATACACTAGCAATCACTAATCCTCCACGGTTACTCTGGCAATTCACTACCGTTCTCCTACAGATAGACAACTCCATCATCTGCGAACATCCTAGACTAGCTGTATAGCATGATGTAGGCTACAAGGTAGCAGTATTAACGATTTCCCTTCCATTCCATTCTCATGCACTGATCAAGTAATTGTCTATAACCTCTGTACATCACCTAATCTCTCTTATGCTTCACAGGAAACAGGTCGTCTTTTTCTTGAGTTTTTTATGTTACATGTGCAACTGGAGAATACGATCCTAGCATCCATATGATGCAACAGCTTTGCAGGTCTGATACAGCCAATCCGGTAACGTGATCCTTATCAGTAGTAGTGTTTTCTCCGTGGAAACGTCTCTTTCGTGGATGATTTACATTTATCTCAGCCTGACCTCTGCTTTGACTTTATCAGGTCAGTTAATCCTAGTTATTTTACAGTAGCCACTGTTTTCAGTGATAATGTAGAAGATCATTATTAGTTTTCTTCTTCCCCTATGTATGCATAGTATGTTACATCCAATGTCAACTCCATGCAGAAAGCAAACGAGCTCACGAATTTGTGGAATGACTAACACCTTAGGAAAATAACGAAGGAACGCCCCCTTGTGATGTAATGATTTTAATAACGACTTTTTACCAGAAATAACCTTAGAGAGGCATGTAATAAAAAATATTACAGCAGTTGACACAGCATGCATTCTGGCGAGCTGCAGTTTTTCGAGTATGGGCCATATTACTTGGCATAGGCCGGGTCTTGTGGTCAGTGCAGCTCTGTAGTAACATCTTGCTGGTTGCTGTTTATTGTATGTGGTCGAATTTTACCAGTTAGTACCTGGCGTGAGAGAGATACAGAACGTTCTCTTCTCACTTTCTGTGTCTCCAATGTGTGTGGGACACTTATGGCAATTACTTGTACCAGATAAGTGTGCTAGTGTGCTTCAGAGAGAGACAATTCTCCTTCTCTCTTGCTCCAGTATGCGACCACTATTGGATGTTATCTATCATTTACGTAGGCGCTGGTCAACCATTACTGACAGCCAGGGTGTTGGGTGTCTGTGATTTAAGGCTTGCTGACTGCAGATTCTTATGACGGTAGCTGTCATGATTTTTATACATGAGGCACAGAGGTGTCTGGCGGACAGCCACTCCTGGTAGTACTTCCCCTCGCCCGGACTCTGTGATCGATGGCTGGCAGCTTGCAGTACTAGGCTCTAAGCAGACAATCTGCAGAGTCGTGACTGACCACAGATATGATAAGTGGGTCTCCAAATAACGGTTTTAACTTGTTTCAAAATAAAGTGAGTACCAGTGCTAATTAATGAAGTGGTACACCGGCCAGGGTGGTCGAGCGGCTCTAGGCGCTACAGTCTGGAACCGCGCGACCGCTACGGTCGCAGGTTCGAATCCTGCCTCGGGCATAGATGTTTGTGATGTCCTTAGGTTAGTTAGGTTTAAGTAGTTCTAAGTTCTAGGGGACTGATGACCTCAGACGTTAAGTCCCAGAGTGCTCCGAGCCATTTGAACCATTTGACAGTGGTACTGACAGTTGTTTACAGTATAAATTTAGTGATGTGGTGTAGACGTACATACTTGGATTTTGCCAACAACGTTACAAGTCTACTACTGGGTGTCCCAACAAACAAACATTTGCTTAAATTACACTTAAAAGCTTTGCATTAAAAATCAGGAAATGAAATGATATGAACGTGTCATACCTTGTTCATGGGGGAGTAAATATGAATCACAAAAGGTACTGGAAGTGACCTCCCTCGACTTGTAAACACAGTTGAACACGACGCAGCAGATTCTCGAATGTTGCTGCCAGAGCCTCCGGATTTCGTGGATGATGTTCTCTCGTAAATCTTCCAAGACCGTATGTTTTGTTCCTGTAGACCTTGCCTTTTAGGCCACCCCAGAGGACAAAGTGAGGTGGCGTTAAATAAAATGTTCTTGGGAGCCACAGTCCTTTCGAAATCACTCTGCTGGGGAACGATGATTCGACCTCAGCCATGGTCATTCGAGACGTGTGGCATGTGGCGCCATCCTGTTGGTATCAGCCGTGGGTAAGTTCTTCATCGTCCAGCTAATTCACAAATTTACGAAACATTTCCCTGTAAACTGCACTTGTCAGAGTAGACTAAAAAAAAATTGGTTTAATGATGTGACGCTGTGATATTGCACAGAACGCGCCAACCTTTTGCGAATGCAGCGGTTGCTTGTCCAGTGCATGCGGATTTTCATTACACCACAAAGATGTATTCTGCGAGTTTACATAACCAGAGAGGTGGAACCATGCGTCATCACTGAACCATGTGTAATGCAATATTCCTGGCCTCTGAGCGAGAAGTTGCTGAAACCAACGGCAAAATTTAATGCGCTTGTCTTTGTGACTGACATTCAGTTCCAACAACTGTAAACCTGTATGAAATTAGAATTATATTAAAACCTTCAGCTGCTGACGGGCGTTGATATATACCAATGGGGACAGGTGAAAATGTGTGCCCCGACCAGGACTCGAACCCGGGATCTCCTGCATACGTAAGAGGCACTCTCGATGAGCCACCAAGGGCACAGAGAATAGTACGTTGCAGGGACTATCTCGCGCACGCCTCCCGCGAGACCCACATTCTCACGTTGTATGGCCCACACACTACATTTGTAGTGTCCCACCCCAACACACTCATTACTCGTGGAAGACATTCTTACGAAGTCCTGTAAGAGTTCGGGTAATATGTGTGCATCTGCAGAGAAGAAGGTTGGATATGGTGTCTGTTCTTTCGGACATGTTCATTGATGACATGTAGCCGTCTAGAACGAAATTAGAATAATATTAAAGCCTTCAGCTGCCGACGGGCTTACATGGCACACGCTCTATCCATCTGAGCTACCGAGGTCAGAAAGAATAGTGCGACTGCAGGGATTATCTCGCGCACGCCTCCCGCGAGACCCACATTCTCATGTTGTATGTCCACACACTACATTCGTAGTGTTCCACCCCAGCACACTCATTGCTCGTGGAAGATATTCTTAGGAAGACCCGTAAGAGTTCGGGTAATATGTGTGCATCTGCAGAGAAGAAGACGGTCATGGTCGGTATTACCAGAACTCTTTGCTTATAAGGATATGGTGTGTTCCTTCGGACATGTCCGAAAGAACAGACACCATACCCATATAAATAAATCTGTATGGGTTCATGTCGGTTTTCTTCACAGCTCTGTGACATGTGGTCCGTGACATTCCACATTCCTGAGATAAACGTCGAACAGACTTTGCAGGAGAAGCCAACAATCGTTGTTTCACATCAGTCAAATTATCTTCCGATAAAGGCGGTTGTCCCCTGCCATGGAGATCCAACATCGTTCCACTGCTGTCCATCTTGTTCACTAACTTCTGTATGTAGCATTTAGTCGGTATATGCTGGTCACCAAACGGTTCAACAAACATTGGCTGACATGACTTAATGGAACCAGTAATCCAATATTGTTTCACAAGAGACACATGGTCTTCGACGGAATAGCAATATATTGTCCCTAAACAACTAAAACTGAGCTCTAGCCATAGCGACGAGCGGAAACACACTGTTGCGTCAAACGATGTTGCAGAGTGCAGTGTTGCCAAGTCAAATGTACCAAATTACACGGTGTAATTTCAGCGGAATTATTACACATATTTGTGAAGCCTCTTTCATGTGGGACATCCTGTATAATTCTACAGTTTCATACTGCTCTAAGGCAAGATTATAGTGATGTCATCGTTTTTAACAAACTAATAATGCAGTGATGAGTTCCTCATAGACATGGTACATACTCGTTGCAATGTGCTATTTGTTTAATGCGGGATACCTATGTATTTGTTAGAAATATTAGAATATAATTAAGTACACTTGTTGCAGTATGCTATTTGTTTACTGTGGGATATCAATGTATTTGATAAAAATGTCAGAAAATGATGATTTAGTATTTGTTTAAAATATCATACTGTGCTAATTGTATAATATAGGATATTGGTGTATTTGTTTCAGGATGCTACTTGTTCAGTGAGGGATACCAGTATATTTGTTAAAGAAATCACAATATACTAACTGATAAGTTTGAGATATCAGTGTATTTGTTAAAAATATCAGATTATGATAATTAAGAAATGTAAGGCTTTGGTATATTTGTTTAAAATATTACTCTGTGCTAACTGTTTAGTGAGGACTGTTGGTGTATTTGTTTCAGAGTGCTTTTTGTTTAATGTGGGATACCAATGTATCTGTTAAAAATACTACAATTTGCTAATTGATAAAGTAGAATATCGGTGTATTTGTTTAAAATATCACCCTGTGCAATTTTTTAATGTGGGATATTGGTGTATGTGTTAGGGTAAAAGTTATTGAGCTATATAAAATAAAATCATCATAACTTCTGAACAGTTTGCCTTAGGGTGTTCAAACTACACAGTTAGCTGTGGGGCATGATGGGAATTAGTATGATTTGGTTTAGCGACGAAGCCCACTTTTATTTGGATGGCTTCATCAAAAAGCAAAATTGGCACATTTTGGGGATTGAGAATCCATATTTTGCGATCGAGTAGTCTCTTCAACCTCAATGGGTGACATTGTGTATTGTGAAATGTCCAGTCACTAAATAATCGGTGCGATATTCCTTGGTGGCACGGTGACTGCCGAATGGTACGTGAAGGTTTTGGAAGATGATTTCATCCCCATTATTCAAAGTGACCCTGATTTCGACAAGACGTGGTTCATGCAAGACAGTGCTCGACCCCATCGAAGCAGGAGAGTGTTTGACGTCCTGGAGGAGCACTTTGTGGGCCGCATTCTTGCTCTGGGGTACCCAGAGGCCACTGGCAAGGGCCTCGATTGGTCGCCATATTCTCCGTATCTGAACACATGCAACGCCTTTTTGTGGGGCTATATTAAAGACAAGGTGTGAATCAATAACCCCGAAACCATTTCTGAACTGAAAACTGCCGTTCAGGATGTCATCGACAGCATCGATGTTCCAACACTTCAGCAGGCCATGCAGGATTTCGCTATTCGTCTCCGACATATAGTTGCCAATGATGGCAGGCATTTCGAAGATGTCATAACCTAGATTCGAATATCTGTAGTGATGTTTACATGTTGAGTAAAGTGTGAGCGTGCCGTAGTTTGTAACTACTTTACGTTTTTTCTCATATAGTTAAATAATTGTCACCCTGTAAATATCGTACTGTTCTAGTTGTTTAACATTTTAAGTCTCATATTTATGAGCATGTTCTTGAAAAGTATGTACTTCGAAATAATCGGCAAAATTATAACAAATTACCCCAAAATTGTAAAAAGCAATGGGAGGACTTCAAAGTGTCATGACGCTCTTCATTTATAGCAATTCAGCAGCACCGCAGACTGTAATGTGAAAGTACATCTTAAAGTATATTAATATTTCCCTCAGTTTATTAGAATATGGTACGGTGTCATTGAATTATGGTAATTCATCTGTGCCCCAGTTATACATTGTAAAGTGAAAGTATCTGATATAAGTTACGTTAATATTGCCGGACATTTCGCAGAATATGTCCTGGCTTCAGTAAATAATAGTAATTTAGTTTCCTCACTCACACAGTGTAATTTCAAAGTGTCTTGCCTCACAAATTACGGCAACATTTACCAACATTTTTAAACTCTACTGCTGATGATCCTTTCAGTACAGCGCAGTACACAAATGATGAAACTCCCACAGTGTAATAAATGTATTAGTAACGAAAGTTGAGAGGGGGAGGGGTGTACTTTAACTCATCCTATTGGCCTACAGAGAGGGGGAGGGGGAGAGAGGCATTGATGGGGAAGGTGTTCTTTATTATCTGAATGACAACTGGCACAGTGCATGGGTGACCTTTATTTTATGTCTCGTAATTGCCTGAGAGCCGTGAGCGGAGTATCAGGTTACATCAAGATCTTGAATGTACCATGCACAATTGCCTGAGAGGTGTGGGCCTGCTTGAGATATACTTCTCATCAACAAAAGTAAAACAAGGGTAATGGAGTGAATGTGAATGAAATCAGGCAATGGTGAAAGTATTATACCTGGGCTAACAAATCATGTCTCTTGACAGCTCACATGTAGTTGGCTGTACTGCGATTGCTAGTTTGCCACTGTACAGTCACAGTTCGTAGCTCCTAAGTATGTTTTGTAAATGTAAGTTACAATCAGCAAGTATAGAAGCTGTTGCATAATGTATATGTAAGTATAACAAAGGAAGTGTTTTCGACAGTGGAGAAAAAACTAAAGAAAAAAAGAGTATGATAGTATAATATATGAAATATATGGAAATTACGAAACCGTGAAATAAACGACAACCGAAGTTAATGAGAGTGTCTATGAGAAGTCGATCCAAATTTTTACCGTAATAGTTGTATATAAAACGTCGTATAATACTGTAAACCTAAGCAGAACAAAGATCACGCTATCGACAGTTGTAGGACGAAATGAAGAAACAGTGCATGCTCTTCTTATTTTTTCAGTTTCCATCACAGTTGCGTTCAAACATTTTTTCATTTGTGGTGACCAGTTTCGGATTACGTCGTTCATTCTCAAACGTTAGCCTACAAACAATACATAGCTGTTAGTGTAATCTTTAAAAAAATTTACAGCCCATACAATTACACAACATTCATTAGTGTAATTAACATTGCATACCTTCGTGGCAAATACTAACACACATTTCCGCAAGTGTACACATATACAGTAGCGATAACTAATATTTTTACGAGTATGGAATAGCAATGCGTATTTACACATAAAAGTATTGAAAGCTCCCTCCGAATTACGTGGTGTACTGGAGGATTATGTTGTGACCGTGTCGAGGCAAACACGATAGAGGTCGTTAGTGACTACATGTGATATTCCGACGTGCTGCGAAGCTTACGTGCTCCATGTTTCTGCAAGGGAGTCATCTGCTCTACATTAAATAACACTAATCGAAGCACAAATATGATGAAACTTAATGCAATCTGCTAAACAATTATAATGTACTAATTAAAACACTCAAAAGTCAAGAGTTATTAAAAATAAACCATAATGAGGTATGATAAGACATTTGAAGTGGTTGCAAACTGTGAAAAAAAGGAAACTTTAAAAATGATATGAAAAAGATATTGTAATGCATCAGTCTACCCCCCTCCCCACTACGTGCCGACGAACTGCATCGGTCTGGAACGAATCAAGGTCTATAACAGGGCAAGGCTACTTATTTCCAGGAGTATTTAAAAAATACGCTGTTTTCTTCATAGTGCCTCTTTTCCACGTGGTTTACTTCATTATGTTGCAAGTCTTCAAGCGCCACTTTTTCCTTATTACAGTTTATTGACAGACTTTGAGAGTTTGAGGAACGCTCTAAAACTTTATCAGCAGGAATTTATGGATGTCCAGGAACATTGTTCATTACGTGGGGTGCTGTTAAATAGTCATGTTTTAGAAAAACATGACTATTTAACGGCACCCCACAACACAGCGATCTGTCACTTGCTGAATAACGTCTGAACAAAAACTGTAACTGAAGCGGTAACAAAACACAAATATATAGAAGTAGGCAGTCGCACACAAAAAGTATTTACGTAGAAGCCCACATGGTAGGTCGACGTTGGAACCGGGTTTTGGTGCTGTAATTGGTTCAGAAGACGCAGCGCCTCGCGTTCCTCATTTGTTTGTCAGTCATACTGCCAACTTTAAGGCGCTTGTGGAGTGCCTTGAATTGACATATTTCAGCGGCCTAGGTATGGATTATGAAATGAGTGACAGATGAGTTTTGTTATTTGAACAATAAAATAGCTGATGATGGCCGAGGTAGAGACGATACAAAATGCAGACTGGCAGTCTACCTGTATACATACACACATATCTAGCGATCATAGGCCCTGAAGACCACAGACGCTTCCACAAGGTGACCCCATTCCTTTGTTTTCTGCTCAGTTCCTCCAGGTGTCTTCCATCCGCAGGGCTGCCAAGTCGTTCATCCAGCGCTGCCTTGTTTGTCCTATGGGGCCTGTGGTGTTTGGTTCCCCTCAAGTGCCTTCTTCACCTGTCTTTCTCCTGGCATATGAGCTACAGGATCCACCCCCACTGGATTCTTTTGCTACTCAGCTTCTGTAGAATTTTTACTTATTGCATCAAGAGATAAATCTCTTCATTCTTCCTCCTTGTCCTTTATCTAAATGGGTCCATATATCTTCCTCATTACTCTTTTTTCAAATATTAGTAATTTTTACTTTTCTCCATTAGTCATGATCCATGTTTCTAAGTCGTCCATGATGGTGGACATATCGCTGCGTTATATATCATCATGTTAGTATTGGCTATTATTGTTTCTGAGCTGAGTGTGTCCCTGAGGGAACATGCAAGTTTCATTCCCATTTGTATTCTTTCCTTGATGTCCATTCGTATGCTGTTGTCACTTGCAAACCAAGATCCCAAGTATTTGAGATGGTGAACTTCCTTGAGCCGCAAGCCATGTATCTCAAGAAATTTTCGTGCTCTCATCTTCTCCCTAATTACCAACTTGGGCTAAAGATGAATCAAGAAAAAAATAAGATGGGCAATAGCAAAAACGTTGTTTTCGAAAGAGAGACATTTGTTAAGATCGGATACAAACGTAATTTTAGGAAGCCTTCTCTGAAGGTATTTGTGTGAAGCGTGGCATTGTGCAGAAGTGAAACGTGGACAATAAATCGGTCAGCCAAGGATAGAGAGTAGGAGCTTTTGAAATGTGGAAATACAGGAGAATGCTGAAGATCATATGGGTAAACAAGGTAATCAATGAAGAGTTACTGAATCGAAGTTTGGAGAAAAGTAACTTATGACAAATTCCGAAGTTCTTCACCAAAGAAGACGAAGTAAAATCCCGGAATTCGAATCAAGAACAGCTGCTAACATGAGTAACGTAGAAATTGATAGGCTCGGAGTAGTGAAGCAACTTAAATCACTTAACAAAAGCAAGTCTTCCGATCCAGACGGTATACCAGTTAGGTTCCTTTCAGAGTATGCTGATACAGTAGCTCCATACTTAACATTCATATACAACCTTTCATTCTACGAAAGATCCGTACCCAAGGACTGGAAAGTTGCTCAGGTCACACCAATATTCAAGAAAGGTACTAGGAGTTATCTACTAAATTACAGGCCCATATCTTAACATCGACATGCAGCAGGATTTTGGAACACATATTGTGTTCGAACATTATGAAATACCTCGAAGAGAACGGCCTATTGACACACAGTCAACATGATTTAGAAGACATCGTTTTTGTGAAAGTCAACTCGCTCTTTACTCACATGAAGTGTTTAGTGCTATTGACAAGGGATTTCAAATTAATTCCCTTTTTTCTAGATTTCCAGAAGGCTTTTGACACTATACCTCGCAAGTGGCTTGTAGTGAAATTGTGTACTTATGTAACATCGTCTCAATTATGTAACTGGATTCGTGATTTCCTGTCAGGGAGGTCACATTCGTAGTAATTTACGGCAAGTCATCAAGTAAAACAGAAATGTTGTCTGGCGCTCGCGAAGGTAGTGCTATAGGCCCTTTGCTGTTCCTTATCTAAGTAAACGATTTACGTTATAATCTAAGCAAGTCTCTTAGGTTGTTTGCAGATGACGCTACCGTTTTTCGACTAGTAAGTCATCAGAAGATCAAAACAAATTGAAAAACGATTTAGAAGAGATATCTATATGGTGCAAAAATTGGCAATTGACCCTAAATAACAAAAAGTGTGAGGTCATCCACATGAGTGCTGAAAAGGAATCCGTTAAATTTCGATTACACGATAAATAAGTCTAATATAAAGGTCGTAAATTCAACCAAATACCTAGGAACTATAATTACTAACAACTTAGATTGGAAGGAACACAGAAAATGTTGTGGGGAAGGTTAACCAAAGTCTGCGTTTTATTGGCAGGACACTTACAAAATGTAACAGATGTACTAAAGAGACTACCTACGCTATATTTGTCCGTCCTCTTTCAGAATACTGCTATGCTGTGTGGGATCCTTACCATATACGATTGACGGAGTGCATCGAAAAAGTTCAAAGAAGGACAGCACGATTTGTATTATCGCGAAATATGGGAGAGAGTGTCACTGAAATGATTCAGGATTTGGGCTGGACATCTCACGAAATTTCAGTCAACAACTTTCTTCTCCGAATGCGAAAATATTTTGTTGGCGGCGACCTGCATGGGGAGAAACTATCATCATGATAAAATAAGGGAAATTAGAGCTCGCACGAGAAGATACAGGTGTCAGTTTTTTCCGCGCGCTGTACGAGATTGGAATATCAGAGAATTATTGTGATGGTGGTTCGATGAGCCCTCTGCCAGGCACTTAAATGTGGTTTGTAGAGTATCCATGTATATTTAGATGTAGATGACTAAAATAAAAGATATCTTGAAGCATCAAGGAATTGTCGGTGAGCCGTGTGTCGGCTCTCAACATATATCGCGCTGTAAAGATTGTTCTGAGTCCTTCCATTCCATCGTTAATTGATTCTTTCATACTTATCGTTATGCTGCGTACGATTCTGTTGAGATTCCCCTCTGGCGGCGTGTCTGGTCTTATCGATCTTCGAGTCGTTGCTTCCCGTTAGCCTTCTGTAAGGGATAAGATCTTTGGGGGGATGGCCGATTGGTTGCCTAGCGGTGACGAGTCGGTCGGTCGGTTTTTAAAATCGGGAATTACAGAATGTCGTACGATGAGACCGCGGCGTGGCGTGGCGGTGGAGAGTTGCCTGTTGTTCCGAGAAGCCGCGTGGTCTGTCCTGGCGGTGCGAGACGAGTGGGACGAGTTGACGGGACCAGGCTGTAAGCTCTTTCTGTGAGCACCCGGGGGCCACGGCTGTGGTTCCGAGTCACTACTTGGTGGGAGCGGCAATGGATGTCTTTAAATTTTCCGTCTGGAGGCAGGAATGATGGACTAGTAACTCGCCTAACCTGAAGAGTGGTATTTCGCCGCCTTGGGTGCGGAGAAGACGAGGGCTACGGTGACAGAGCGCGTGGCTGCGTGACTGTGCCCAGTTGGGTACGCTGGCGACGTGGACACGGTCGGGTGTGAGGAACCTTTGCATCGGACTTCACCTGCTGTTTCTCTGATAAACTGCAAGTTAAGTTGGTTAAAGGTTTAGATGTTAACTGAAGAATTTTGGTTTGTGCAACCAGCGTCTTTTCTGGCTTGTGGCCTCCTGCGTTCGGGTTTCCTGTCCCTGTCGCCGGTGTAATTATGGACAGTGATCTTTTGGCTTCTTATTAGTACTGCCTGGGAGGAAGTGTATTTTTGGGCAGGGATTATGGTTCCTAATTTGATTCCTCCTCCTCCCCTGGCCTCGCATGAGGTCGATGTGATTGGTGAATGTGAGGCGTTGTGGGTCTGTTAGTCAGCTTCTAGCCTGAGCATCCTTCGGGAGACAATTGTGGTCGCCATTACACCCGGTCGGTTAGTAATTTCTATCCCAGGACATTTTGGTAGCAGGACATGGTATTAAAGTTGTTAGTTATTGTAAAATGTTGTTTTTGGCCACTGTTGAAAAAGGTTAAGTTTGCCTTTCATTGGTGGGTTTTTGAAATAACGTGGCTTTAAAATTGTTAGTTATTGTAAAAGGTGAATGACTGTATATTTACTTTGATGGTTTTAATCTACTTGGCATCCTTTGAAAATGCTAGTTCTGCCTCCCTGTTAGCGAGGCCTTGTAATTTAATATCTTGTTGTGCCAAAGTTTAAAAGAAGCTGGCTCCCTACACGTTCGGTACCGAAATTGTATGCAAATTGGTGTTTTTTTGTTTCATTACTTGGAGAGTTTTAATTTTGTTCAGTTGGTTCAATTGGCTCTGAACACTATGGGACTCAACGTCTGAGGTCATCAGTCCCCTAGAACTTAGAACTACTTAAACCTAACTAATCTAAGCACATCACATATACCCATGCCCGAGGCAGTATTCGAACCTGCGACCGTAGCGGTCGCGCCGTTCCAGACTGAAGCGCCTAGAACCGCTCGGCCACACAGGCCGGCTTTAATTTTCGTATTAAATGCTTTATCAAAGTCTGTTTTAAGCAAAATGGCTTGGCTATTAACGGTGAAGTAACGTTTTTAAATTCATTACTTGGAAAATTTTGATTTGTTATCAAATGTTTCATCAAAGTCGCTTTTAAGTAAAATGGCTTGGCCGTTAACTGTAAAGTAAATTGTTTTGAAAAGGCACTCATGCCTACTAGCCTTTTTGGATCTGTTCCTGATCAAATAATAAATAAATGACTTTTAATGGTTGAAGTAATCAATAAAGAAATTGTAAATTGCAACTCCACAGTAACCAACTAATTTTGGCCCCGTTTCCCAACTGGGGGTTTTCCTTGATTAATCGTAACACCCGTCTCAGTCGGTTTGGTACTGGAGGGAAGTGAAGGTTGTACACTTTGTAGAGGGAGACAAAGGCTCGGATACAGGTTCAGATGAATGCAGGTTGCAGACGGTAGACCAGTGCGGAGAGCTGCACCAAACCAGTTTTCAGACTTAAGACCAGAACAGCAACAAAAACAAGTTTAACTCACCTATTCATCTACATCTACATGACTACTCTGCAATTCTCATTTAAGTGCTTGGCAGAGGGTTCATCGAACCATAATCATACTCTCTCTACCATTCCACTCCCGAACAGCGCGCGGGAAAAACGAACGCCTAAACC
The DNA here is from genome assembly GCF_021461385.2 of Schistocerca piceifrons. Classification (NCBI taxonomy): domain Eukaryota; kingdom Metazoa; phylum Arthropoda; class Insecta; order Orthoptera; family Acrididae; genus Schistocerca; species Schistocerca piceifrons. The sequence continues at coordinate 540,970,227 of NC_060141.1, forward strand.
TTTCTGTTCGAGCTCTGATTTCTCTTATTTTATTTTGATGATCATTCCTACCTATGTAGGTTGGGCTCAACAAAATATTTTCTCATTCAGAAGAGAAAGTTGGTGACTGAAATTTCGTAAATAGATCTCGCCGCGACGAAAACCGTCTTTGCTTTAATGACTTCCATGCCAACTCGCGCATCATATCTGCCACACTCTCTCCCCTATTACGTGATAATACAAAACGAGCTTCCCTTTTTTGCACCCTTTCGATGTCCTCCGTCAATCCCACCTGGTAAGGATCCCACACCACGCAGCAATATTCTAATATAGGACGAACGAGTGTAGTGTAAGCTGTCTCTTTAGTGGACTTGTTGCATCTTCTAAGTGTCCTGCCAACGAAGCGCAACCTTTGGCTCGCCTTCAAATGGTTCAAATGGCTCTGAGCACTATGCGACTTAACTTCTGAGGTCATCAGTCGCCTAGAACTTAGAACTACTTAAACCTAACTAACCTAAGGACATCACACACATCCATGCCCGAGGCAGGATTCGAACCTGCGACCGTAGCGGTCGCTCGATTCCAGACTGTAGCGCCTAGAACCGCACGGCCACTCTGGCGGGCTGGCTCACCTTCCCCACAATGTTATCTATGTGGTCTTTCCAACTGAAGTTGTTCGTAATTTTAACACCCAGGTACTTAGTTGAATTGATAGCCTTGAAAATTGTACTATTTATCGTTTAATCCAATTCCAACGGATTTCTTTCGGAACTCATGTGGATCACCTCACACTTTTCGTTATTTAGCGTCAACTGCCACCTGTCACACCATACAGCAATCTTTTCTAAATCGCTTTGCAACTGATACTGGTCTTCGGATGACCTTACTAGACGGTAAATTACAGCATCATCTGCGAACAACCTAAGAGAACTGCTCAGATTGTCATCCAGGTCATTTATATAGATCAGGACCAGCAGAGGTCCCAGGACGCTTTCCTGTGGAACACCTGATATCACTTCAGTTTTACTCGATGATTTGCCGTCTATTACTACGAACTGCGACTTTCCTGACAGGAAATCACGAATCCAGTCGCACAGCTGAGACGATACCCCATAGGCCCGCAGCTTGATTAGAAGTCGCTTGTGAGGAACGGTGTCAAAAGCTTTCCGGAAATCTAGAAATACGGAATCAATTTGAGATCCCCTGTCGATAGCGGCCATTACTTCGTGCGAATAAAGAGCTAGCTGCGTTGCACAAGAACGATGTTTTCTGAAACCATGCTGATTACGTACCATTAGATCGTTCCCTTCGAGGTGATTCATAATGTTTGAATATAGGATATGCTCCAAAACCCTACTGCAAACCGACGTCAATGATATAGGTCTGTAGTTCGATGGATTACTCCTACTACCCTTCTTAAACACTGGTGCGACCTGGGCAATTTTCCAATCTGTAGGTACAGATGTATCGGTGAGCGAGCGGTTGTATATGATTGCTAAGTAGGGAGCTATTGTATCAGCGTGATCTGAAAGGAACCAAATCGGTATACAATCTGGACCTGAAGACTTGCCCGTATCAAGCGATTTGAGCTGCTTCGCAACCCCTAAGGTATCTACTTCTAAGAAACTCGTGCTAGCAGCTGTTCGTGTTTCAAATTCTGGAATATTCCATTCGTCTTCCCTGGTGAAGGAATTTCGGAAAACTGCGTTCAATAACTCCGCTTTAGCGGCACAGTCGTCGGTAACAGTACCATCGGCACTGCGCTGCGAAGGTATTGACTGCATCTTGCCGCTTGTGTACTTTGCATACGATCAGAATTTCTTCGGATTTTCGACCAAATTTCGAGACAATGTTTCGTTGTGGAACCTATTAAAGGCATGTCGCATTGAAGTCCGTGCCAAATTTCGCGCATCTGTAAATTTTATCCAATCTTTGGGATTTCGCGTTCTTCTGTACTTCGCATGCTTTTTCCGTTGCCTCTGCAACAGCGTTCGGACCTGTTTTGTGTACCACGGGGGATCAGTTCCATCTCTTACCAATTTATGAGGTATGAATCTCTCAATTGCTGTTGCTACTATATCTTTGAATTTGAGCCACATCTCGTCTCAGGTGCCCGGACGGGGTCCTCAAGGGGAGTACGCCGGTGAGCTGCCCGGAGCACATGTACGCGGCGGGAGCGCGGGCGGTGTCGGGCTCCCGCGGCCAACCTGCGGGCACCAAGCAGACAGAGCCCGGCGTCGTGCGGGCGCCGTGCAGCGGGGGGCCGGGCGCTCCGCTTGCCTGCCACCGCGACTACTCGGCTAGCAACTGGCCGCCGCCCCCGCCAGCGCTGACAGCCGAACCGGCCGGTAAGTGGCCCGATCTGTGAGCACTCAGTCTGCAGTGTGACTGAAATTACTTCTCATCTGTAGTCTGGGGACTTTAGTCTGGTTGGAGGGCAATCACGTACGGGGTTACTCCAAGACTCAGTCGTAGGTCCACTACTGTTCCCCAAACATGCAAACGATCTTCTGTCTAATACAGGGTGAAAAGTATTTAAATCGACAGACTCAGGGAGGCTGTAGGGGACATCAAAATAAATATTTTTCCCTGATGCCATTTTTTCCTACGAGGAGTATTTAAACCGGTAGAGGAAGATTTCTCTGGCGGCAAATTAATTAAACCAACAAACACTTTTCCATTTTTTAAGACCAAGAGACAACACATTAACACAACCCAATTTCAATTACAGCAGATTTTCAAAAATACTTCCACTGACACGTAAACAAAGGTTGAACCATCGGATCATGTTCTGTCTAACACGGGCAAAAACCCGAGGAGTATCCTTAATTGTTCCTGCTGCTGCTACTATCCGGGCAACCAGATCCTCTTCTGATACAACAGGAGTTGCGTAAACAAGGTTGCGCATCTCTTCCCACACAAAAAAGTCCAGAGGGGACATATCTGGGGATCGAGCAGGCCATAGTACAGGACCACCTCTGCCAATCCACGGTTGTGGGAACCGTCGGTCCAGGAATCGAAGCACACGACGGCTGAAATGTGCCGGCGCCCCGTCATGTTGGAACCACATGCGTTGTCTTGTAGGGAGCGGGACGTCTACCAGCAATTCTAGCAATAATCTGTCGAGAAAATTGTAATAGTGCCTGCCATTTAATGGCCTAGGTAGCAGATATGGCCCAATTTAACAGTCCCCAACAACACCGACCCACGCATTAACGAAGAACCGCACTTGATGAGCGCTGGTAACTGTGGCATGTGGGTTATCCTCACTCCAAATATGCGAATTGTGCATGTTGAAGACTCCATCACGCCCGAACGTTGCTTCATCGGTAAACAACACAGATGATGGAACTGTAGGATGCATTTCACACTGTTCCAGGTACTACTGCGAAAACTGTGCTCTGGATGCTTGATCAAATGGTTCCAGGTTGTGGACACACTGTAAGTGAAATGGATGTAACAACTGCTCTTGAAGGACCGTTCTTACATCCGTCTGATTCGTCCCCATGTTACGTGCAGTTGCACGAGTGCTGATTGAAGGATCCCGCTCCACATGCTGCAACACAGCTTCCTCAAATTGCAATGTTCTTACCGTGCGTCGGCGTCCCTGTCCAGGTAATCTGATAAATGACACGGTCTCACAAAGACACAGCAGCAAAGGTCGTATGATGCGGGATACGGTGATTAGGATATTGTTGTTGATAAACCCGCTGTGCAGCTCGTCCGTTATGGTGCGCTACGTAGTACGCACCAACCATACCAGTGTACTCACTCCAGGTGTATCGCTCCATTAGTAAACAGAGAAAATGCACTACTACACTGGTGGACAGCAGTTGCCTACAAGCGAAGAGCGTAATACGCCCTCTAACAACTGAACAGCGTAATATGGCCTCCACCGGTTTAAATAAGCCTCATAGGAAGAAATGACACTAGGGAAAAATATTTGTTTTGATGTCCCCTACAACCTCCCAGAGTTTGTCGGTTTAAATACCTTTCACCCTGTTTACAATAAACAGAAATACTTCTTTTTGCATATGACACTAGAATTGTAATCAGTCCCAGCATACGTACGGAAACAGGAGAAATAGTAAACAAAGTTCTTAAAAGTACCATTGACTGCTTTTCTGCAAAGTGTCTCACCTTCAATTTTACGAGAGTGAGTCAAATGAAAGCCATAAATTTGTAATAACAAATCGAAATTTCTCGCCGTTATCCTGTAAGTTGGTGAGCGTGCTCCAAACAGCGGGCAGAATGGCCTATAGGTGGAAGCATAGTGAAGATGCACACATACCGTCGCAGTATCATTATAAAGATGGCCGCCCCACTTTCGACCTGCACCAGGGAGGAGCAGCGTCCTGTTATTCGGTTTTTGCGTAGTGAAGGTGTGAAACCTATTGAAATTCATCGACGAATGAAGGTTAAATACGGTGATGCATGTTTGTCACAGCAGCAAGTCTACGAATGGAGTAGGAAGTTCGCAAATGGTGTGACTTCAGTGGAAGACGCTCCTCGCCCAGGTCAGGCACAACGAGTCGTGACTCCACAGAGCATTGCAGCAGTTGAAGCCACAGTGAAGGAAAACCGCCGAGTGACACTGAATGACACTGTATCATGTTTACAGATTAGTCATGGGTCAGCACACCACATTGTGCATGATGTGCTCCAGTTTCACAAAGTGTCTGCAAAATGGGTGCAACGGCAGCTGACTCCTGAAATGAGAGAACGACATGTTGATGCTTGTGAAAACTTCTTCGGCGCTTTGAACGAGAAGGTGATGGCTTTCTTGCAAGAATCGTTACTGGGGACGAAAACTGGGTTCACTTCCACCAACCGGAAACGAAGAGAGCGAGCAAGTAATGGCGCCATTCCTTATCACCAAAGCCAAAGAAGTTTCGGACAGAACCATCAGCAGGGAAGGTTATGCTGACTCTCTTTTGGGACGAGAAAGGCGTCATTTTGGAGCATTATATGCCTAGAGGGACCACTGTCACCAGTGCATCATACACATATCTCCTAAAAAATCATCTGCGGCCTGCAATCAAATCAAATCAAAGCGACGTGGATTGCTGTCAGCAGGTGTCCTTTTGTAACATGACAATGCAAGGCCCCACACTGCCCGTACAACAGTTGAAACAATCACAGACCTGCATTTTGAGTGTCTTCCTCATTCACCATACTCACCAGACCTTGCTCCAAGTGATTTCCATACTTTTGGACCACTCAAAGACGCAATGGGAAGAAAGAAGTTCCGTTCTGATGAAGAGGCCGCGGACTACCAAAAGAATTTTTTCTAAAGGAATTTATGCACTTTGTAACCGCTGGGGGACTTGCATTGAGCGTGGGGGAGATTATGTTGAAAAGTGATACACCTTTGTACCACTTCTGCACAATAAATAATATTTAAAAAGATATTTAAGGTTTTCATTTGACTCCCCCTTGTAAAAAGGCGCAGCATGTTTGGTTCTGCATATCTAGGATTACTACACCAATAAGTGTAGCACGTGCTGAGGAAACAATAAGTAGGATGGAAACTTCAATATTGTTAGATGTTGATGGTGATGAGAATTAAAACTGGAAAGAGCACATTTTGGCACTCCTAAAACAACCTAGTTCAGGCACATGTGCACTCAGAATCATTGCAAATCTTGGCGAAAAACAAATCATTAGGTGGACATATTTTGCATATTTTCATTCAAAAGTGTCATATGGAGTCCTAGGGTAACTCACCTTTAGGTCAGAATGTCTTCATTGCTCAAAAACGTGCTCTGAGAATTACACGTGGTGCTCGCCCATGATCATCTTGTAGATATCTGTTTAAGGAGTTGAGCATACAGCTTCACAGTATATTTATTCCCTCATGAAGTTTGTTATAAATGATGCATCACAATTCAAAAGGAACAATGATGTACGTAATTACAATACCATAGGGAAAAATGAAATTAATTACTCCACATTAAGACTGTCTTTAGCACTAAAGTGGTGCACAACGCTGAAATGTGTGTTCTTATAGGACAACTACCCAGGGAGTTCCACCGAATAATATCCAAACAGCAGACTTTGTACACAATTTATTAAATTCCCGATACTAAACTCTTTTAAATAACAACAAATTCATTTAACTTACAGAACTTAACAAATGGTTAAAAGAGTGAGCTTTAAAAACAATAACAGCGGCTTTGCCGGCCGCGGTGGCCGTGCGGTTCTGGCGCTGCAGTCCGGAACCGCGGGACTGCTACGGTCGCAGGTTCGAATCCTGCCTCGGGCACGGGTGTGTGTGATGTCCTTAGGTTAGTTAGGTTTAAGTAGTTCTAAGTTCTATGGGACTTATGACCTAAGATGTTGAGTCCCATAGTGCTCAGAGCCATTTGAATCATTTTTTGAACAGCGGCTTGCCACCATAAAATCAAAGAACTTTTTACAATAGTGCTTTTAGAGTTTACCCAAAATTCAATAATAAGTTAACTTGGCATTACAATTTAAAATGATTTATATAAAACAAAACTTTGAGAAAGATAATGGCGCTTGGCACCACAAAATAAAAGAAGCGCAACACACAATCAGTAAATATAATAACAAACTAATAATTTGATACAACCAAAGGGCGAGGGCAACTCACAACGCAATCACAGACGAGCGAGCTCTCAATACTTGGGAGCCTTCCCACTAGAACCGGTCACCGAAATAAACCGTTGAGAGCTCCCCGACATGCCTCCTACAACTGCCCATCACTTACGCACCTTGGTTATGTTCTGTAACACACGACAGGTAGTATCAACACAAGACAAAATTCAAAAGTACGATATAACATCCTGACAGCACATGATAACCACAGCGCCGTTAACACGGGCACTTTTAACAAGTGACGGAAGCCAACACACACAAATCTCAATAAACAATTCTCGCTTCTTAAAACGAAACAATAAAAGCCAAGCGCAAATGAATAGTCAAACCACAGTCTTAGAAGTGAATTAACGACACCAAACGCGACTATTCCACCAAGTTAATAATAACACAGTGAGAAAAATACAGAACATACCACTAAATGCTGTTACACAACGAAATTGACGAGATCGTGTTGTTAAGGTCCCAGAAGACCACATATACCAAGCAGCAGTAATTCACTATGTATATACTATACAAAACCGCCCTTCTTAGGCAGACTTTACCTAACACATCGAATGCTAAATATACCATACATGAACGCAACTCCGGGCAGGACTCCAGTTGAGCAAATAAATTAGTACCAACAAATATCGTAATGAGCCACACACACACACACACACACACACAGCAAAAAGTTGCAACAACGCCGTCCCACATCAGAATGAAGTTCAGAAACCGCTGCTGGAGCTTCCAGGGGAAAATCTGACGAGCCAACCGAGCCCACACCCTAACCTGGCAGACGACTCCAAAATTCAGCAACTACTTGTCTCCGGGCCAGATTATCACAGGACCCCACCGGACCTCCACATCCGACAGGCAGGAAGAACAAGTACGCCGACTCCAATTAATCACCACCGCATGGCCAGCACAGCGGCGAGTCGCCTCCGCCCCAGACCACTCTGCTCATATTACGAGACACAACAACCTTAGCTGAAGTCACTAGCAGGTCAGGCAGAGCGAACTTCACATTCCGTTGCAATACCTGGAAACCGACTACCCTCTCGCTTTCCGCCGGCCACCGCAAACACACGCCAGCGACGTCATAGCAAATCGCCCTCGGAGCGCCACCCGCACCAGGACAGCGAACTATAATCGACTGCAGTGCGCGCTCTGAACAAGATCACAGGATAGCGGCGCGCGCCATATCAAATGCTGCAACAAAAATTTTTGATTACTTACCCAGTGCCGCGCGGGATTAGCCGAGCGGTCTGGGGCGCTGCAGTCATGGACTGTGCGGCTGGTCCCGGCAGAGGTTCGAGTCCTCCCTCGGGCATGGGTGTGTGTGTTTCTCCTTAGGATAATTTAGGTTAAGTAGTGTAAGCGTAGGGACTGATAACCTAAGCAGTTAAGTCCCATAAGATTTCACACACATTTGAACATTTTGAACTTAACCAGTGATGTAAAATGTCTGACGGAGAGCGAAGTAAAATTTGAAAATAAGCTGAAAAAGCTTCTCCTTGACAGCTCCTACTGCTCTGTAAAAGAATTTCTATCGCTGTAATGTATATAAGGTGGTGGGTAGGAATTAATAACTCACATCGGTATATATATATATATATATATATATATATATATATATATATATATATATATATATATATATATACGGCTGCAGCCCGCTGCGGTCTCTGTTCTGTACACCTTGATACCGCTCTTACCCATGGCTGGCAGCTGGCAGGTTGTGATTTTCTACAGAGACCACAGGCAGCAAGTATGAGAAAAATTGGGACAAATCCAATGGTCAACTGATTTAGTACATGCAACCGAAGTTTTGTACGATACATACCGTGACGAAATCATCTTTGTTTACAATCCTTGTCACTCCGAATGAAACACTCTAGCTTTCGATGGTTGTCCGTGCCGGAGCTAGCACGTTGTTACGCTTTTATAGTGTCTGGAACAGTCCGCCGCTCGTGGTAGCCGCGCGGTCTCAGGCCTCTTGTAATGGTCCACGCGGTTTCCCCCGTCGGAGGTTCGAGTCCTCCCTCGGCCATGGGTGTGTGTGTCGTCCTTAGCGTAAGTTAGTTTAAGTTAGATTAAGTACTGTGTAAGATTAGGGACCGATGACCTCAGCAGTTTAGTCCCCATAGGCCCTTACCACAAATTTCAAATTTGGAACCGTCCGGAGAGAGCCAAAGTCACGAATGCTCGACACAGCGAGTTAGCAGATCACGGCAGCTCCGGTCCTCCGTAGTGTATATGGTGCCCCGAGCAAATGCAACAGCATCTATATACACTGCTGGCCATTAAAATTGCTACACCAAGAAGAAATGGTTGTGATAAACGGGTATTCAATGAACAAATATATTATACTAGAACTGACATGGGATTATATTTTCACGCAACTTGGGTGCATAGATCCTGAGAAATCAGTACTCAGAACAACCACATCTGGCCGTGATTACGGCCTTGATACGCCTGGGCATTGAGTCACACAGAGCTTGGATGGCGTGTACAGGTACAGCTGCCCATGCAGTTTCAACACGATATCACAGTTCATCAAGAGTAGTGACTGGCGTATCGTGGCGAGACAGTTGCTCGGCCACCATTGACCATACGTTTTCAGTTTGTGAGAGCTCTGGAGAATGTGCTGGCCAGGGCAGCAGTCGAAAATTTTTTGTATCCAGAAAGGCCCGTACAGAACCTGGAACATGTGGTCTTGCATTATCCTGCTGAAATGTAGTGTTTCGCAGGGATGGAATGAAGGGTAGAGCCACGGGTCGTAACACATCTGAAATGTAACGTCCACTGTTCAAAATGCCGTCAATACGGACAAGAGGTGACCGAGACGTGTAACCAATGGCACCCCGTACCATCAAGCCAGGTGATACGCCAGTATGGCGATGACGAATACACGCTTCCAATGTGCGTTCACCGCGATGTCGCCAAACACGGATGCGACTATCATGATGCTGTAAACAGAACCTGGATTCATCCGAAAAAATGACGTTTTGCCATTCGTGCACCCAGGTTCATCGTTGAGTACACCATCGCAGGCGCTCCTGTCTGTGATGCAGCGTCAAGGGTAACAGCAGTCATGGTGTCCGAGCTGATAGTCCATGCTGCTGCAAACGTCGTCAGACTGTTCGTGCAGATGGTTGTTGTCTTGCAAATGTCCCCATCTGTTGACTCAGAGATCGAGACGTGGCTGCGCGATCCGTGCGGATAATATGCCTGTCATCTCGACTGCTAGTGATACTAGGCCGTTGGGATCCAGCACGGCGTTCCGTATTACCCTCCTGAACCCACTGATTCCATATTCTGCTAACAGCGAGCAGCAATGTCGCAATACGATAAACCGCCATCCCGATAGGCTACAATCCGACCTTTGTCAAAGTCGGAAACGTGATGGCACGCATTTCTCCTCCTTACACGAGGCATCATAACAACGTTTCACCAGGCAACGCCGGTCAGCTGCAGTTTGTGTATGAGAAATCGGTTGG